>NC_052161.1:46889538-47223774 GCF_902713615.1 Scyliorhinus canicula
AGAAATTGTCAGGACCAGCCCTGTCCCCATTGTTGTTGTCAGTGGCCGTAGAGAATTTTAGGGGTTCAGCTCTGCTACCCTCATGAAATAAAAAAAAATACACGGCCACAGGAGGCAACTGGAAGCCCATTGGAAAATTGCCCAAAAGGGATGAATGGGCGGGGGGCAACAGCAAAAATAGGAAGAAAAATTAAACAATAATATGTAAATGCAGGGTTTAGACACTGTGGTATTATCATAACTATCAGCATTACAAGGGTTAATGTAGTACCATGAACAGCCACTAGAGGGAGCTGCAGATATTACTATATAAAGCAGTGATTCTCGACCTTTGGGGAGTAGTGTATTCAGAGACAGCTAGTGAAGGTCAGAAGAGCAGTTAGTGTGAGAATGTTAGATTATAGTTTATACCAGAAGTGAGATTAGCAGTAGATGAGTGTAGTTTGATGTTATTGATCAATTCTGTATTCTAAAAGGACTAAATGTCAAAACCCAGTTTAGCAGGCAAAATAAAATCATAGCTTTGGTTAAGTAATACTGTGGTCTTTAGTGGAACACTGCACCAACTATCCTAAATAAGCAACACCAAGAACACCACCGACACTTTAAACTCACTTAGACATATATCTAATTTCCTTCATTGCCACTGGGTCAAAATCCTAAAATCCCTAACACCATCATCACAAAGACTACAATGGTTCAGGAAAAATACACAAATAACAAAAGAAAACTTTGCCATGAAGAAAATAATTTCCACAAAGGACAGCGAACTAGTAGACACCTCAAGACGATGTGAGTGAGTGGGAGAGTTTCAGTGTGAGAGCTATCCATTCTGGACTAATGATTAGGAAGAAATGTTAGATAAAGTGCAGCATCATCAAATGATCAACATTGTGCTGTCTATTGACCAAGATGGAAACAATATCTAAAATCATCCAGAGACCAAATCACTGGGAGCAAAAAGCATGCGTACAATCCAATAACTTAACCACAGAATTGATTAGAGTTTGAAAAAAAGTGAGACAGTTTTTAAAAAACTTGTTCCATTTCTGTTATTTATTTACAAATGATGGCATTTAATGTATTGTTAGACTGTAAGAAATGACTGGATAGTAAACAACAGCGAATATGTAGATGACATGGTGTTGATTAAAGAGTTGTCAGAACGCTTTGAATGGATGGCGCCATTAAGAAGCAATAAAAACTGGAACTTCAAGCTTTAAATCAATACCAGCAGACATACCAGCCACAAAATACAGATCCAGTATTTTGCCTTCCACAGCACTGTCTAAGCGTCTGCTGAAGAGGGGTCAGGTTTGATATCCAAATTTTGGTCGGGTTTGCTGGCGTCAGATCAGATGACAACAGGATAGTACAATCAACATTGGTGAGCTAGGGTTAGTGACTGAAGAAACAAATCAGCCAGGGTTCCAACTATCCATTATAAGACTGAATGTTTCTCCCCCTCCACCAACAGTAGGGGTCATCTGGGAGATGGAGAGAGGAGGAGAGGACAATCGCACAGGAACTGTAAAATCCATTTCTCGATGGCAGGACAAGATGGCAGGAATGTACAGTTCTAACCATTGTGGCAGAATAATGGCGGTTCCCATTTCCAACCAAAGGCCGTCGGGAAGTTTTTTTGCATTACATTGTCGCGATTCAAATGGAATGTGCACCCCTCCCCCGTCTAATCATCCCCACCCCGCTGACGGGTTGCCACACTGGTCCAGAGCAGATCCGGACCAACATGGTGTACACATGCAGGGACTTACCTGGGGATGAGCTGGAGTCACCCCTGTACCAGCAGACTAGATGGACTGCAGTATGGCTATGAGACATCAATGCATCATATTAAGAAGTCCTTTCTGCATGGATAGCATTGATGGTGACCTGGTAACCCATTGAGTGAAGCGAGTATGTGGAGTAGAAGGTGGCACTGTAGCACAGTGGTTAGCATTGTTGCTTCACAGCGCTAGGGGCCCAGGTTCGATTCCCGGCTTGGGCCACTGTCTGTGCGGAGTCTGAACGTTCGCCCTGTGTCTGTGTGGGTTTTCTCTGGAAGTTCCTGTTTCCTCCCACATGTCCCACAAGACATGCTGTTAGGTGAATTGGACATTCTGAATTCTCCCTCAATGTACCCGAACAGGCGCCGGAGTGTGACGATTAGGGGCTTTTCACAGTAACTTCATTGCAGTGTTAATGTAGGCCTACTTGTGACAATAATAAAGATTACTATTACTTATGCTGGTGGCAAGTAGTTAATCTTTTTCCTGCATTGCAGGGCTGTCCTCTGGTGTATACAGTTGGCACTCACTGCCCTGGTGATTGCCTTCCATGCAGGGCTGGTAAGTCAATTGGGCCTACTGCCTCCAGTCCTGGAATAGAGGACGTCTCTCCTGTCCTCCACTGCATTCAGCAATGCCTGCAGGGATAGATTGCTGAATCTGGGTGCCGGTGCTGCTTAGGCTCTGAGCCATTTGCTGAACCACAGTTCACAGTTGGATAGAGCTGCAAATGTCCGGCCGCCTTCTAAGTATGGTGCCTGGATATAATGGCGGGACCTGCAAAGTCCTGCCTGCTCCACTGTTAACAAGGCTTCATAATTAATGAGTCCAGCATCACGTGATTTAGCACGATTTGCCCCTGGGCTCTTCGGAGAGAAATAGTCTCGCCTCCCGCTCCCACCAGAGCAGAAAATCCCAGCTCCAACCTTTGTGATGATGGTGTTAGGGAATTCCAAAATTTTTACCCAGTGGCAATGAAATTTTATATGTGTGTATATCCAAGCGAGTTACTGATACTGTTAATAACATATTATTGTTTTTTTTTTTTCCCTTTTTTGCTGTTGCCATCTGCTTGACCAACTCCCTTTGAACCATTTGCTGATGGGCTGTCAATTGCCTCCTGCGGCCATGTATTTTTCTTCTGTCACAAGGGTAGCAAATATTGCAGGGCTACGAGGAGTATGGGACTAATTTGGCAGCACTTCCATAGAGCTAGCATCAGCACAATGGGCTGAATAGTCTATCTCAGTGCTGACAGATTCTATCATGCTGTCAAAGGATCTTTGCAGGTGGATGTCAAGTGATGTTTGGATAGCTCTCTTTGATGCCCTTGAAGTTGAGTCATTCACCAATGTGAAGAACTCACCCCTTTTGGTGAGCACAGAGGTGGTGACCAGTTCTTGTGTAGCTTAAACCACTGTAAAGCTGTACTTTCATGAGAGAAAACCAGAGGATAAACAATACATTCTCCTGCGTTATGTGCCTCACTTCTACTTGTTCAGGCAATGATTTTGAGTAGTGTCAGCGTCTGTTGAATATTTACATTACGGCCCATTGGCACCAGCTGCTCCAGTTGTAATGTCATTACGGTCTGTATTGGGGGTCAGGACTTGACTAAACTACAGTGGAAAGAGTCCCTCACTGCTTTGCTGTGGAGTCAAATGGGGCTTTAGAGAAGACTTATCCACTTGGTGAGGAGACCAACCTAGGGGAAACAAATAAATCCAACAGGGAATTCTGGAGAAATGTCTTTACCCAAAGAGTGATAAGAATATGGAACTTATCAGCCCAAGGAATAATTGGGGTGAATTGATTTATGCAGAAGCTAGATAAATGCGTGAGGGAAAAATGTTTAGAAGGTTAGGCTGATGGAGTTTGATGATGAGGGATGAAAGGAGACTTGTGTGAGGTATGTTTCAGATCTGCTAAGCAAGTCAATTGTTGATCATCTGCATTAAACTAATGTGGGACAGGGATTTCTCCCTCACCACCCATCCTCCAGTAATCTTTGTCTGCAAAAGTGAATGGGAGAAGTGAAAATCTGTCTTAGTCCCAGATGGCCATATGCTGCTTTCTCCTTTGAGGGAGGAGAGCTGACTGGTGGTGATTTAACCTGAGGATCACCACATCTCAAGGAAGGAAAAAGATTGAGAAGGCAGGTGGCTTCATGAATAATCTCAGCCAGTTTGGGAATTGAACCCAACTGTTGGCTTCAAGACTGCATCACAAATCAGCTGTCCAGCCAATTGGGCTAAACCAGCCCCCCGTAGATTTAACAGCATTACCAAAGGGAAGTAAATTCAGGCGCCTACTATTACCTAACTGACTAAAGTGCCTTAAAGGGTGCAAGGAGGAACTCAACATAAATTACACAGAAGAGTATTTAAACAGGCTCTTAATAGCTGCAGGAACTGTTAATGTTGTTATAACGATTTTCCAAGGAGTCATCTGGAGTTAAGTATGATTTTCGTTCAATCCCATTATTTAAACGAGATAGCTGGGGAAGATGAAATATTTATTTCCTTTTCACATGAAAAGTGTTTCCTCATTGATGTGATGTTCAGCGTCAGGGACAATCATCTGACAGCCATATTTGAACTGTGCCTAACCTTCCATCACTGCTATATGTCTAACTTCATCCATCTTTCAAAATGTTTCCAAAAAAAAGAAAGGAAGAACTGTATTCAACGAGGGCAAATTTAAAAGAAAACGAATGCAAAACTTGCACAATTACTACCTTAAACGAAATGTCGTTTTACCTTAATTCCAAACATTCCCAGCAAATATCGTACCTTCATTCATAGGGAAGGGGACACAAAGTAGGAAACTAGAGATCCGGGAAGGATTTTCACGGATATATGGAGACACCCCCCACCTTTAAAAATGGAGGGCGGGCCCTGGATTCATAAGTCTCACTCCCATTTCCGACTGATCCCATTTTCGCTGAGAGGGGAAAGGGGGCGGGAGCGTGACTCACACAGGGGGAGACCCAAGCTCAGCAGGACCATTTGAATTCAGTGCTGCATTTTTCACAGTAACATAATTGCAGTGTAAACCTACTTGTGACAATAAAGATTATTATACATAGACCATATTTTCACTAGTGGAAAGGGTGTTACCCACGCTGTAGAAGTCACAGATTTATGGGGAAACATAAAGGATGGATAGGTTCTGTAGAACTGTTAGGCTGTGAGGCTATTTAAATCCCCAGCCCATTAAGAGAAATGATTGACATTATTCCCCCCACCAACCTTCATTGTTTCAGCCAATGCTTGGTTTACAGAAATATATAGCACACAGGAGATTTCTTCACTTACGCTTGGGTAGGGTTACTGCATGAGACCTAGGCAACATTTGGAAAATTTCATTGCACTGGCGAAGTAAGGGTTAAATGTACAAATACTTACCAAAGCCATTGTGTGCCTACATCCGGTAAAAAGTGCACAGATGTGGCACATGTTGGGGAACCAGCCTGAAGTTTATCTCCCAATGTACCCTATGGGCTGGGAAAATTCCAGTCTTTGTCCTTAACAATGCATTGGCGCCATTGCTCAGGTGCTGGCCGGCGTCATCCAGACACAGACAGGGATGGCCAACTCCCTGGCCTCCATGGCTGCAAACTTGCAGACCCTTATCGATACCAGGGCGGGCCTCCAGGACTGGCAGCGCAAGTGCTGGTGGGCGCCGGATGCTGGATCCGTTCGCACACCTGACCCGTGGAGAGGCCCGGGGGTCATCGGACACCCTGAGGGAGAAAGAGGTGCTGGGGCCTGTTCCGGGTCCCCCTGCAGAGGCGGTACCGGAACACTGCGACACCTCGGACTCCCCTCCCCCCCCCCTTCCGTCCAGGGTGCAACTAATGGGCAACAGGCTGGACAGGCTGGCAGCTCGCCATCCCAGTCACCCGAGCCACGGCCTGGCCCATCCAGGCCGCGCCGCCCAAGGAAACGACTGCCAAAGGGACCCTAGTCACAGGGCAAGAATCACAGGAGTCCACCTCCAGCTCTGCTGTATTGTCTGGGGAACCACCTAGACGTAGTCATGGGGCCCGTAAGGCCAAGAAATTAGACACTGAGTAAGTTGGCACGGGAGCAGGGCACAGACTCGTTATCGGGGCTAGGGCACGTGTATGAACTGTTTGTCATTTAAATCATTTTCACACCGACCAAAGCCGCTTCTGTGCTATGTCCGATGCGTGCGGGGGTGTGGTGTGAGGTGAGTGCTAGTGGGTGTATGAGGGGTGATAGGACGTCAGCCTCAGGTGAGTGTGGACCCCCCCCCACCCCCGGGTCGCCCTCGCTAGCACCCCCCCCCCCCCCTCCGCTGCAGTGTCACGGCCGCATGCAGGGTGGTACTGTGGCCATGACTCAGACATTGTCTAACGATGTAGAGCCCGGGGCTCATCACAGAGCGGGTTGTCATCATCCTCCATGGCCTGCAATAGACCCACTTCCACTGGCGACCGTGTGACACCTGCCCGCTGTGCCGCAGGTGGATGTGCAATGGAGGGGTGGTGTGCATGCGGGTGATGTGAGGGTGGTTGGTGGTGGGTGGGTGGGGGGGAAGGTGGTTGGTGGTGAGTGGATGGGGTGAGGGTGGTAGGCTGGCGCCACACTGTGCTGTCTGTGCCCATACCTGGCGATTCCCACACCCCTCTAGTCTGTGAACTGGGTGGCTATCACGTCCTGTGCCCGCTGGCCCAACTGGTAACAGTGGGCAGCCTCCCGTCCTTGCCCAGCCTGTCTGTCCTGTACATTGCCCCCATCCTCCTCATCTGGGGATGCCTGCCCTTTGCCGTGTTGCTTCTCCCCCTCCTCCTCCTCCTCCTCTGCCTCCAGCACATCGCCCCTCTGCTGGGCTATATCGTGCAGGACGCAGCAGACCACAACAATGCGGCCGACCCTATCCGAAGAGTACTGAGGGCCCCGTCAGAACGGTCCAGGCACCTGAAGCGAATCTTCAGCAGCCAAAAGCACCTCTTGATCACACCCCTTGTCGCTGCATGGGCATCGTTGTGGCGGTTCTCCATGTCAGTCTGTGGCCTCCGTAGAGGCATCATCAGCCATGACCGCAATGGGTAAACCTTGTCGGCCACCAACCAGCCCCTCAGCCAGGGGTGGGCGTCCCTTGAACATTGTGTGGATGAACGATTGCGGCAATATGAATGAGTCATGTACACTGCCCGGGTACTGGGCGCAGACGTGCAGGACTCTCATGATGTGGTCGCAGACCACCTGAATGTTCATGGAGTAGGTCCCCTTCCTATTCATGAACACAGCTCTGTTATCAGCTGGTGGCCGCACGGCGACATGCATCCCATCGATCGCCCCTGGACCATGGGCATCCTGGCCAAGGCAGCGAATCCCGCTGCCTGGGCATCCTGGCTGGCCCGGTCCACAGGGAACTGGATATAGCGGTCCGCGATGGCATAGAGGACGCCCGTTACTGCATGGATGCACCGGTGCACCGGTGCCTGCAAGATGCCGGCAGGTCTCCACTCGGCGACTGGATTGACCCCGTCACGTAGAAGTTCAGGGCCACCTTAACCTTGACGACCACCCGGAGAGGGTGTCCTCCCCCAGTGCCACACGGTGCCAGGTGTGTCATCAGGTGTCATGCCCGGTCCATGAGGTCCTGGTACGACATGCGGCGCCGGCCCTCGCTATTCTGCGAGGCGCGTGGCGCAATTCCCGTCAGCGTGAACTTTTGGCTGACGAAGAATATCGCGGGCGCCGTCGGAATGGCGGGGCGGGATTCACGCCACCCCCTCCGGCGATTCTCTGACCCGGCGGGAGGGTCGGAGAATCCCACCCATGGACTTCAAGGTGAAGCCCCCTCTATCCTTTCCACTTACAAAATAACATAAAAAACATTCCTCCTACAACTGCCAATACTTTAAAAATTGCTATTACCAACAAAGGTTTTTTCTGAACTGTTTTCCACCTGAGCACAAATCATATCAAATGATCCGAGTCCAAGGTTTCTACATTTAACTATTTGTGCAAGAAATACAATGTTACTCCCAAAATGAAGGTTGGTTAGCTCAAAAGATTTGGAGTAGACGTCATTCTTCTGTCCGCTGTTTATACTTTATACTGGAGGTGGACCATTGTCGCTAATAAGGATGGCAGATCGAATGGCAGCCACTTAATTGGCTGCCACTGGTAAAATGCAGCCCGGGGTCTCATCATCCACCCAAGTGGCTTTGACCCTCCCCTGCTTTCAGCCCCGGCAACACAATTTCGGCCACCTCCACAAAATGGAATCCTAATTCAATTCTTGTGGTGATCGTTTCCAGCTTTTAATTATAACCACTCAACAATTTAAATCTATCAACCTCTTGGCACAGCTTGCCGGAGAACCAATTGGAATGTAATTTTGATTTGAATGATTCCTTGCTTTGGGATGTACAAAACAGGTTCTTGTAGTCAACTGGAAAAGAAAACTTCACCTCATCATAGCTTCTCACTGAAACATTTGTCATAAATTTGTCATAGTGCTGCACTTTACCAAACCCAATCTTTCCATCACAGTTTTCATGAATAATTTAGTGAGACAGTATGCCAGCACATAGTGAAAGGGTTGAGGTTGATGTTCATGTAATTCCAATGCCAGGAACATGCCTACAGCTATATTAATGTATGAACCATTCAAGCAGAATAAAGCAACCTACTTGCAAACCATGTTGTTTCGCAAATAATTTAACTCTTAGACGGTAAAATTCACCTTAATTGGGCAAAAGAAGTTCTGCCTTCAAAATGACATAAATCACCCGTTTTCTCAAATTAAATTTCTCGACTACTTTCTATTCTGCTTTTCATTAAACCATTACCATTCCACAAAGCATCACTAATTTGTACGTTGACACATTTAACCCTTCAATATTTTCTCATTGTAAATGAAATTTTCCTGGGCTGTCGTTTGAAGCTGGCAATATCTCCATTTGCAGACACAGGAGCTGAAATTCCTGCTGGGATTTCAAACTGCCACTGAAGCTGTGCCACCCAAGAATACAGACATGTAAAACAGTCACATAAAAGCAAAATACCGCGGATGCTAGCAATCTGAAATAAAGACAGAAAATGCTGGATAAACTCAGCAGGTCAGGCAGCATCTGTAGAGAGAGAAACACAGGGCAGAATTCTCCCAACAAATAGCTAAGGCGCGATTTAACCAAATGGGATCAAAGTTCCGCAGCGCGTTTAGCCGCACGTTTCCCGGCACTCGTAGCGGCGAGAAACTCCACGCTATTCAACGGGTGGATAGGGTACCTCAGCAGAGAATGCGTGGCTGAGATCGCACATCGCCCGTATCTGCAGCGAGGAGCTACGCTCGTCGGAGCTCCTCAGTGTAGCGAGAGATCAGATGCCACTTTGGAGCCCCAATGCAATCCCGACCCCCCCCCCCCCCCATCCCCTCCCTGCAGCCCCGACCCCCATCCTAGGCCCCCTGCACCACCCCCAACATGTGGGGCACCTTCGGCCCAATCACTCCAATACGAAAAATGCTAGTCTGGCACCCGGTCAGCTGGCAGTGCCACCTGGGCACCTTGACAGCGCCATGCTGGCACCCAGGTGGCACTGCCAGGGAGCCAGACTGACAGGGCCTGGGTGCACCCTGGCACTGCTGGTGCCACCCTGCCTGAGGGCAAGCATTTGGCGGCCTCCGATCCCTTGGGAGAATCCTACGAGTGCTGTTCTGTCTGGTCCCCATTTGTGGAGACCTGCACTGAACGGCGCTTGCCCAAGGTCTCTGAGGCGAAGGGAATAGGTCCCAACGTCTCAGGTGTCCTGATAATCTGCATATTAAAGTGAGCCTAGCTGTCGCGCTCTAATATTCAAATTTGCCAAAAAGTGATCCCACCCACAATTGCAACGTCTCACGAGGTTTCGTTAGATCTTGCAAGGCGTTGTGAACCAAGAAGATGCCAGGAGCGGGGTCCCCTGGCTTCTGTCAGCCATATTGCACTGCAACAAGCTGCTTTTCAGGTGCAACATGGACTATTCGATCATGCCCCAAGTGTCATTTTGGCCGGAAAGATCGGTAACATCATGATCTTCCCTCACTTCGTCACTTTTCTGGAGCCAGGGTGATTCGCGCTGAAAATGTGATGTGTGGAACCTGAAGATGCCGCCACGACCAGAGCCTCAGAGATTCTCAGAATAACCCTACAGCCCTCACCACCCTTCTTGCCGGCAAAGCCCCCGACCAATCACCCCCCAATTGCTGTCATCAGGCACAAGTGAGTGACACCCCGCTATGGGGTTGCCAAAGGCTCTGTCAGGGCTCCCCCTTCAGGCCCCACCCCTCAACAATGCCAACCTAGCACTGCCCAGGTGTCGGGGGCAGTGCCAGAGGCAGTGCCAGGGAACTTTCCAGTCATGCCTGCCAAACCAGGAGCTACAAAGGCCTCCAGGCACCTCCACGGCATGGTCATCACCTATCCAGAGAATTCAACAGTGGCTGGGAGAAGAGGAACCCTTACACTTCAATTTCCAAGTGATACCAGCTGCTTTTATAGTGGAAAATTGCCTCCTGTGCAGGCATGTCGTTCAGGCATCAGTGGTTGAAAAATATCCTCTATGAAAGAATTGCTGTCAGATGGCACCTGGTCTTTCTGGGAAGCATTTAAGAATACAAAAAAGATCCATGGTAGAAAAAATGCAGTCAGACAAGACACCTGCTCAAAAGAGGAAGCACCTCAGAGTTAATGGACGGTGAAGTGCTATAAAAATAAACAAAGCGAACCCTCCTTTGAGGCAGCCTTCAGCTGTCAATCAGGAGGCCTGTAAAAGTCAATGGGATGTGAAATTCACTTGTAAATAACCAAGTAGAAAGGGATAAAAGCAGGCATACTGCAACAGTGAAACCGCAGAGTCGTGTAAATGTGAATGGGGTGTGAAATCAATGCAAACAACCACGGACAAATGGATAAATGAAGGAATACTGTAACAGTGAAATTGCAGAGCCAATTCAAACTTCAAGGAGAGTGAAGATGGATTCTGACTTCATAATTACAGGCATTAAATATAAAAAAAGTCTTGTCAAATTTGTTTAAGACATTGGTTAGGCCACAGGGAATATTGCATACAGTTCTAGACACTATATTGGAAGAAGACTATTCAAGGCATAGCAAGTAAGCAAATAAAGTTCACTAGAATGATATTGCGAATAAAGGAAGGCATGAAATTTGTGGCATTTTTTTCAACTGAATAGAAGTGATAAAACAGGAATCCAACAGATGTCTATGAGATCGATAAAAATGCTGAGAATAAACGATGAAAAAATATTTTCAGTAGTTGGTAAGTCAATAATAAAAGTATACTGAGCAGAATCACACCTAGAAAAATGAAGGGGGAAGTTAGATTGTTTTTTATTCAGAAGATTATAAGAACATGGAATGATGTAACACAAATGTCTCTTGAGGTTGCAAAAAAAATGAAATTTTAAATCCAAACGTAATTCTGTCCTTAACTGATATCCACACGTGCAACTGCCCAGCAGCAGTTACTGAATAGTGGCAAAGGTGGTAGCTGGGTGAACTATCATTGGATGAGTAATCCAGGGCAATGAGGGACCTTGGTTCGAATCCCACCATGGTAGATGGTGAAATTTGAATTCAATAGAAATCTGGAATTAAAAGTCGAATGATGACCATGAAATCATTGTTGATTTCCCGTCTGGTTCATTAATGTCCTTTAGGGAAGGAAATCTGCCATCCTCACCTGTTCAGGCCTACATGGGACTCTATGTATGGCACATGGTTGACTCTTAAAAGCCATTTCATAGAATTCCTACTGAAGGAGGCTATTCGGCCCATCGAATACTCTGAAAGAGCACTCTACCTAGGCCCACTCCCCCACCCTATCCCAGTAACTCCATGCATTGATCATGGCACATCTTTGGACGTGGGAGGAAACCAGAACTCCCAGAGGAAACCCACACAGACACAGGACAAATATCCAAAATTCAGACAGACAGTCTGAGGTTGGAATTGAACCCGGGTCCCTGGCACTATGAGACAACAGTACTAACCACTGCACCATGGCCTCTCAAGCCTCTTACTTCAGGGCAATTAGAGATGGACAACAAATGCTGGCCCAGCCCACATCCCATAAATGAATTTAAGAGAAGTAGGAATCTGGACTGATTTATTCCCATTTTCTTTGTATGGAGACAGTGCTATCAATTGCAGCACTGCCACAGCCACAATATGTAGGCCCGTTCATTTATCCAGTTTACTGATTCACCTGGAACTTCCCTATTTAAATGAATCAATATTACGGCTTGTATTACCACTGAAAGCAATTACCATTTTTAATCCACACATTTGCATGTGGATTCAGTTGTTGTGAAGCTCAAACTTCACAGGTTTTAATATTGACGCCAACATTTCAGCTTTTCCAAATGAATCAGAATAGAACCTGCATAAAAACAAACACCATCAATGTGTAATCAGAAGTCAGGTGAGGAATTTCACCTGAACTCTTTGCTGTTACTTCAGCTGCTATCACACGTACCATTCATATTGGCCAGATTTCTCCGGCCGTTCGTTGGAGGCAGGATTATCTGGTTCCGCCCACAGGTTTCCCAGGGGTGTGGGGTGGTTTCAATGGGAATTTCCATTGACAGTGACGGGAACGGAGAATCCTGCCGGCAGCCAATGGCGCGCCGCCTCACACAGCCAAGAAACAAGTGGCTGGGTGAGCGGAGAATCAAGCCCGTTGCCTTATGCACCTTCACGGTTTGAATTTGCTTGCAGGTAAAAACTCTCAGCATATATAAAAAGGCAGAATTCAACATTACAAAAAATAATTTGTTTTTCCGTCAGTCTCATTAAACCAACCAAGTTTACGTCAAATACTGCAGATGCTGGAAATCTGAAAGAAACAAAAGAATACCGCAAAAGGTCTGGCAGCATTGATGGAGAGAGAAAAACATAGGGCGGAATTTTCCAGAGAAAAGGCATGGCCGGGATTCTCTGCTATCCGGTGGGGCGGGACGTACCGGCACCGAGAAGTGGCGTGAACCACTCCAGCGCCGGGCCACCCGGAAGATGCGGAACCCTCCTCACGTTCAGGGGCTAGGCCGGCATCAGCGGGGTTGGCGCCGCGGAAGGGCCTCCGCCAGTTGGCGGGAGTTGCCGCATGCGCGGGAGTGCCAGTGTGTACTGGCATCTTCCCAGCACATGCGCAGGGTGTCCCTTCTCCCTGCCATCATGGCGGACCGTTACAGCGGCCGGCGCAGAGGGAAAGAGTGTCCCCATGGCACAGGCCTGCCCGCGGATCGGTGCGCCCCGATCGCGGGCCAGGCCACTGTGAGGGACTCCCCCCGGGGCCAGATCCCCCGCGACCTCCCAAGGACTCCGCAGGCTGCCCGCAGAGCCACGTCCCGCCGGTAAAGACCTGGTTTAATTTATGGCAGCGGGACCGGCCGAAAAGGGGCGGCCACTCGGCCCATCGCGAGGTGGAGAATTGCTGGGGGGGGGGGGGGGGGGGGGCTGCCAACAACGCCCGACCGGCGCTGCGTGACTCCCGCCCCCACCGAAAAACCGGCGCCGGAGGCGGGATTCACGCCCCCCCCCCCCCCGGCGATTCTCCGGCCCAGCGGGGGGATTGGAGAATCTCGCCCAAGATATCAGGTTGTGACTGGAAACCGGCATGTTCCTCTCCACAAACACAGCCAGGTTTTCTGACACTGCCAAACAATATCAGGGGCGCAGTTTGTGCCGTCACTCTGGTGAGGTGGGGACTGATTGAACCAGAAAGGGCGGCTACACGGAGATTGGGTGCCATCTTTACAGGGTACCTGGATCAGTAAGAAAAATCATCTCCCTCACACCCCTGCACGGCCATGGAGGACCTCCCACAGGCTTTGGGGTGACCCCTCACCCTCTCCCCCATTGCAGTATCCGGGGCACTCTCCCCTCCCCCGTGGTCATCGTCACGCACCCTGATGTGGTCATCATGTGGTGTCACGTCTCCAAGAGGGGAGCAATCCACGTGGCCAGACGCTTTAGTGTTCAGATTGTTAATTATATGTACATGTATGCAAATTTATGGAAATCAGATTCACATCCTTTTGAGCCTGAACCTGATCATGTCACTGGCAGGGTGCAGGATGAACTGAAACCAAGATCTTGCCGGCGTAAATTCCATTAATGCCCTCTTGTGAGATATAGCAGCCATAACGGGACAACCTCACAGCTGAAGATCCACAGCAGGTGCAGGAAGAAACGCCCCAGGGTTTCGGCATTTGGAGGAATGCTGGAACCCGTAATACACCCACCATGTAACAGCACACCTGTATTAAAAATCACTTGGTCGATCCATACGGATCCTCCACGATGTCATGGCACCATGCGCCACACACCCTGGGAAAACCTGGCACTTCCTCCCTGTGCAGTGTGAGAATGGCAGCGCTCTGTTTCTCCCACCTCCATATAGACAACGCTATAATGCCGCATCTCTCCTACGCAAGCTACCCCCGCCCCCCCCCCCCCCCCCCCAGCCCCACAATCCATGAATTGTTCACTGCCTCTCCACTGCCCCCCCCCCTCCCCTCACCCCAGCAACATCAACACTCAGGCCTCTCATTCCTGTCAGTATTCTCTAATTACGAGGATGCTGAGGGCTGAAGGCGTGTAGAGGGTCTGTCCACTTTGTCAGTAAGTGGGGAAAAAGAAAAAGACCAGGACCTCTGACCTCGGAGAAAGCAGTAGCAGCTGAGTGGTGTCATTCAGCTTCTCTGGGCCACTGGATCACTCCATTCCTGGCCTTTGCCTGAGGTCCTTCGTCCATCTCCTCTGTGGGTTCCCTCTCAACACCCTCCCAGATCTCCTCATCATCCAAGGTGATGTTGCGCTCCTCCATTTCCTCCAGGTCCAATTGACTGCTGCTGTGGAGCTGTACTGGAGGGCTCCGCCCCTCCGACCAGTCCAGACACTGGAGCCTCATCTTGGGCAGTCCAATCGCCTGCTCAACCAGTGCGCATCTCAGTAAGCCGATGCACTGCTTACTGAAGCTCTTGGTTGCTGCGTGGGCATTGTTATAACGGGTCTCCAGATAGGCATCACTAATCATTTTTTAAAAAAATGTTTTTATTAAGATTTTCACAAAATATAAACAACAAAACAATATTAACAAAAGAACCATGGTACAAACCCAAGAACAACACCCACCCAACTACAAAAGCAACTACAAAAAACGAAAAAAAAAGCAAACACCAAAAAGGAAAGAGTTAACACCCACCACATCCAACACATGTACACAGTTCTCCCTCCCACCGAACCAAACCCCCGCCCCCCCCCGGGTTGCTGCTGCTGCCGGCCTATTTCCCTACCGTTCCGCCAAGAAGTCCAGGAAAGGCTGCCACCGCCTAAAGAACCCCTGCACTGATCCCCTCAGGGCTAATTTCACCTTCTCCAATTTAATGAACCCCACCGTATCATTGATCCAGGTCTCCACGCTTGGGGGCCTCGCATCCTTCCATTGGAGCAAGATCCTCCGCCGGGCTACTAGGGACGCAAAGGCCAGGACACCGGCCTCTTTCGCCTCCTGCACTCCCGGCTCCACTGCAACCCCAAAAATTGCGAGTCCCCATCCTGGCTTGACTCTGGATCCCACCACTCTCGACACCGTCCTTGCTACCCCCTTCCAAAGCTCCCCCAGAGCTGGGCATGCCCAAAACATATGGGCGTGGTTCGCTGGGCTCCCCGAGCACCTAGCACACCTGTCTTTGCCCCCGAAAAACCTACTCATCCTCGTCCCAGTCATGTGGGCCCTATGCAGCACCTTGAACTGTATGAGGCTAAGCCTTGCACAGGAAGAGGAGGAATTCACTCTCTCCAGGGCATCCGCCCACGTCCCCTCCTCAATCTCCTCACCCAGCTCCTCTTCCCATTTACCCTTCAGTTCCTCCACCGAGGCCTCGTCTACCTCCTGCATTACCCGATATATGTCCAAAATTCTCCCTTCTCCAACCCACACCCGCGAGAGCACCCTGTCCCGTACCCCACGTGGGGGCAACAAGGGGAACCCCTCCACCTGCCGCCTGGCAAACGCCCTAACCTGCATGTACTGAAACATGTTCCCCGGGGGGAACCCAAACTTCCCCTCTAACTCCCCCAAGCTCACGAACCTCCCCTCCACAAACAGGTCCCTCAACCTCCTAACCCCTACCCTGTGCCAGCCCAGAAATCCGCCATCAATGCTTCCTGGAACAAACCAATGGTTCCCCCGTATCGGGGCCTCCATTGAGCCCCCCACTTCTCCCCTATGCCGTCTCCATTGCCCCCAAAGTTTGAGGGTAGCCGCCACCACCTCGTTGGAGGGAGCGGCAATGGCGCCGTTGCCAGCGCCTCCAGGCTCGTGCCCACACAGGACGCCACCTCCATCCTCTACCATGCTGCCCCTTCCCCGTCCATTACCCACTTACGCACCATCGCTGCATTGGCAGCCCAATAGTACCCACATAGGTTGGGCAGTGCCAGCCCCCCCCCCATCCCTGCTCCGTTCCAAGAACACCCTTCTCACCCTCGGAGTCCCATGCGCCCACACAAATCCTATAATACTCCTGTTGACCCTCCTAATAAAGGCTTTCGGGATAAGGATGGGGAGGCACTGGCGCACCGTCATCTTAACGGACTGCACCCTCCCCGCCAGTGATAGCGGTAACATATCCCACCTCTTAAACTCCTCCTCCATCTGCTCCACGAACCTTGTGAGGTTGAGCTTGTGCAGGGCCCCCCAGCTCCCAGCCACCTGGACTCCTAGGTACCTGAAGCTCTTCCCTGCCTGCTTCAGTGGGAGCCTACCAATCCCCTCCTCCTGATCCCCCGGGTGCACCATGAACAACGCGCTCTTGCCCAGATTCAGCTTATACCCAGAGAAGCCCCCAAATTCACTAAGAATCCTCATCAACTCTGGCATCCCCCCTACCAGGTCCGCCACATACAGCAACAGGTCGTCCGCATACAGCGACACTCGATGCTCCTCCCCACCCCACACCAGGCCCCTCCAGTTCCCTGACTCCCTCAACGCCATGGCCAGGGGCTCAATTGCCAACGCAAAGAGCAAGGGGGACAGGGGACACCCCTGTCTCGTCCCCCGGTACAACCGAAAGTACTCCGACCTCCTCCTATTTGTGGCTACACTCGCCATCGGGGCCTCATAGAGCAACCTCACCCAACGGACAAACCCCTCCCCAAACCCAAACCTTTCCAACACCTCCCACAGATACCCCCACACAACCCTATCAAAGGCCTTCTCCGCATCTAATGCCACCACTATCTCCGCCTCCCCTTCCACAGCCGGCATCGTAATAACGTTGAGGAGCCTTCGTACATTTGTATTCAACTGCCTTCCCTTCACAAACCCCGTCTGGTCCTCGTGAATGACCCCCGGCACACAATCCTCTTGTGGCTAAGATCTTTGCCAGCAGCGTGGCGTCTACATTTAGCAGCGAGATCGGCCTATATGACCCACACTGCAGAGGGTCCTTGTCCTGTTTCAGGAAAAAAGGAAATCAGCGCCCGTGACATAGTTGGGGGCAAAGCCCCCCCCTCCTTGCCTCATTAAAGGTCCGGACCAACAGGGGGCCCAACAGGTCCGCATACCTTTTATAAAATTCAGCCGAAAACTCATCCAGCCCTGGCGCCTTCCCCGACTGCATGCTCCCTATCCCTTTAACCAGCTCCTCCAGCTCAATCACCGCCCCCAGTCCCTCCACCTGCCCCTCCTCCACCCTCGGAAATCGCAGCTTGTCCAAGAAGCGCCCCATTCCACCCCCCTCCACCGGGGGTTCAGGCCGGTACAGTTCCCCATAAAAGTCCCTAATGACCCCATTAATGTCTACCCCCCTCCACACCACCTTCCCACCTCTATCTGTCACTCCCCCAATCTCCCTGGCTGCGTCCCGCTTTCGGAGCTGGTGTGCCAGCATCATACTCGCCTTCTCCCCATATTCATACACCGCCCCCTGTGCTTTCCTCCACTGAGCTTCCGCCTTTCTGGTAGTCAATAGGTCGAACTTGGCCTACGCCGCTCCCCCAGCATTCCCTCCTCCGGAGCCTCCGCATATCTCCTATCCACCCTCACCACCTCCACCAATCAGTCTCTCCCTCTCCCTCTGCTCCCCCCTCTCCCTATGGGTTTGGATGGAAATCAACTCCCCTCTAATCATCGCCTTCAATGCCTCCCAGACCATCCCCACTCGGACCTCCCCGTTATCGTTGGCCTCAAGGTACCTCTCAATGCACCCCCGAACCTTCCCGGCCACCTCCTCATCTGGATGAGGTCCCACCTCCAAGCGCCAGAGTGGACGTTGGTCCCTCTCCTCCCCCAGCCCGAGGTCCACCCAGTGCGGGGCATGATCCGAAATGGCAATGGCAGAGTATTCAACATCCTCCACTATCGAAACCAGCCCCCTGCTCAGGACAAAAAAAATCAATCCTCGAATAGGCCTTATGCACGTGGGAGAAAAACGAGTACTCCCTGGCCCTTGGCCTCGCAAACCTCCAGGGATCCACCCCTCCCATCTGATCCATAAATCCCCTCAACACCTTAACCGCCGCTGGCCTCCTACCCATCCGGGACTTGGATCGATCCAATGGGGGATCCAGCACCAGGCATCACTAATCATGACCAGAGCGGGTAACCCTTGTCACCCAAGAGCCAACCCCTCACCTGGGAGCACCTCGAAGGTGACGGGAACCAACAAGTGCGCCAGCATATAAACCTCATGCACGCTACTTGGGTATCGGGCGCAGACGTGCATGATGTGCAGCTGATGGTCACACACCAACTTCACATTCAGGGAGCGGGATACTTACCTATTGACGAAGGGCACCCCCTGATGAGCTGGTGCTCGTAGGGACATGTGTGCCATCGATCACCCCCTGAGCCTGGAGCATGTCACCGATGGTGGCCAATCCTGCTGCCCCATCACCCTGGTGGGCCTGGTACAGACTGAAGGTTATGTAGTCTGCTGCCTGGGTACATAGGGCATTCGTCACAGTGTGACATCTCCGAGATCTCCCACAGGTCCCTGCTCAACCCATGGAAAGACCCAGGGACTTAAAAGTTCAAGGCGACTCACCTTTACGGCCACAGGGAGAAGGTGTCCTGCTCCAAACCTCCGCAGTGCAAGCTGTGACACCATCTGACACTGCTGATTCAGGTTCTCACTGGTGAGCCAAAGCCTTCGGCAGCACAGGCGGTGATGGTATTTACGTGTCCTGATGCAGCGTCTCCTTCACACCTCCTACACGGCCTGTTCGACGGCTGGCACTCGAGCCTCACCAGTTGGGCCCTGTGCTGGTCCAGCTCCTCCAGCCTCTGTGCATCTGCAATGGTGGCTGTGGCCAGCTAGATAGCAAACATCCCTGGGGAGGGAGGTGGAGGGGTGGCCGGGGGGAGTCACCTGGACAAGGGCACCTGGTTGTGCGCTTGAGAAGGACACCTTGTGCCACCAATCGCCTCCATGCTTAGAGGCATGTGTGTGTGTCTATGTCCTACAGATGAAGGTGAGCAAATAAAGTGTACGTCTGCTGGGAGCTTAGCTGCAGTGTGATGTGGATCCTGGGTGTGACACACAAGTTATGACAACCTGCCCGGGGGCAGGAAAGTTGGGAGCAGGGGCTGGGTGGACAGGCAGCGCTTGGAAACAGCTGATGGCCGTGGCGAGGTTTAGCTGATAATGTCACGGGTGAGGCTTCTGCCTTGAGAGGGTCTGTGTGCCAGGGAGGGTGCCAAAGGCCATGGAGCATGTGTTCTTTGTTTGGAGTGGGCTCTGCTATTCCACTGTTTCCTCTTCAGTGGGGCTGTGCTTCTGATGAGCGCACTGAGGAGTGGCAGCTCCTGTTGTGTCACTAATTGAACTTGGCCATGCCCATCCCACTGATGATACTGCTGGGGGTTTCCAGAGGAACAACCTGGGTGAGCTCCAGATGACCAGAGGCTCTCTGAACATTTGCCGGACACAGTGAGTACTCAGCAGTGCAAGCAACCAGGAGACTGTAAGTAGCACCAAAAAGGTGTGTTTAAAACACATCCTGCAGCACTGGCGGTCTGAGCCAAGCCATCCTGATCCTGAGGGGGATAACCTGAGTGCACAGCGTTGGCATCAAACTCTTCCCTGCTACTCCCCCTGGCGTGGGCAGCCACCCCCCCCCCCCCCCCCCCAGCAGCCATGGCACCCAGGACCCATTTGTAAATACTTGCACCAATTCACGTCCTCATGACTTCTGCCTGAGTGGGTGGAGCATCACCGAAGGGCGGAACATGAAGTGTCCAACCCGCTGATGTGATTCAAATCCATGAAAATGATGGTTTTGCATGGACCTGTCGACATGGGGCACAAACCTTGATATTCTGCCAGCGAGGGGCTAGACCATGGTGCAGAAATCAGCACCGGGCTCATACCTCGACCTTTCATTTACACATGATTTTCCGTCCGATCGCGAATTGCGCTTCCAGCTTTGCGAGGCAGAGAATCCTGCCATAAGTGTTTCCGCCAGGACTGAATAGCGTGTGATTGGGGGGTACTATTCAGGACATGCAAACGGACAAGCACTCTGCAGACACAAATTGAGAGAGGAATTCCTTGCCCAGTGGGCATTGAACTGATGGGGCCGGAATTAGCGCCAAGAGCCTGACAGCTGAAGTTGTTTTTAAGTGCTCCACTTACCATGCACTCACTGTAGCCACAAAGATAGCTCAGAGATAACCTTCCCTCCATACCCCATCCTCCCCTCTCACCCGAGTTTGGGAGTCCAAGCTGGACCCAGAGCTCCATGCCAGTGAGGAGTGGAGGGTGGGCCACAGACTCAAGCCCATCCTCTGGAAAAGTGTCTGGGAGGTGGTGGCAGAGACAGTCAGCACTGCTAGCCTCACTAGGAGGAGACAGCTCGTGATCCTGAGGGTGGGGGTCACTGGTGAGGCCTCTGCCAAGAGAGGAGCAGAAAACCTTCGTAGGTTCCAAAGGCCATGATGCAGGTATCCTTTGGTTGGTGCGAGCTCTGCTGATCCCCTGCTTCCACTGCAGGGGCAGTGCTTCTGAGGAGTGCCAACATGTGGTGGGCCGCTGTTTGAATGTGGCCATGCCCATCCACTTGGTGAAGCTGCTGAAGTATGAGATGTACAGAGGGGTGGCCTTAGTGGGCTCTCAGATGAGCGACAAGAATAAACGTAGGTTTTTCTGTTTTAGTTTCAATGTCGAGATTAAGTGAGATAAACCTGACTTAAGTGCTGGCCACAAACTGTGTACATAATTGAGCATTGCCATTTAGTTTGATTGTACATCTTTATTGTGTTTCTGGTTTTCTTGTGTTTTAGCAATGTATTAGCAAGAAAAATTGTTCTTTAATGATTTTCTTCAAATTAGCCTGGGGCTTTTGTGATTTCACCCTTTTCTCCAGTTTTTACACTAAAAGGCCAACTTGATTCTCTTCCATCGCCCTCCCCCACCAAATTAATGTTTTTTTAAACAGACATCGTAAACAAACTGTAAAAATACTTATTTACGTGTAACATGTAGACTAAGAGTAAAGATAACCAATTGTATGTGAACCGAGAAATTAACTTTTTCTTTTAAATTTCTATATCCTAATAGATTTAAGTAGGTATCTCTGAATACCAATCATAATATTAGGGACTCAACTGGTTTTGCTAGATATTGTTTTTTGAAGAAAATCATTATTTAACTGGGGAAAAATACCTTTAATATAACAATGTCCGGGACATTACGTGTAATTTGTATTTAACTCCCATGGAATAAAGTATAAATGTTGCTACAGTCCCAGAGGACCATAGATCCTTTGAGAGCTGACTGTTGGTGATTTAACCTGAGGGTGACCACATCTCAGGCGAGGGGCAAGTTTGAGAAGGCGGTGCCTTCAGGAATAACCTCAACTGGTACAGGATTTGAACCTGCTATGCATCACGAACCAACTATCCAGCCAACTGATCTAACCGATCCCCTTTAAACATCCCATTCAGCCAACCTATCCGTGTTGGTGTTTGTCCTCCACATGATAGTAGTCAGATTCCATCTGCCTGCTTAGTCCCCATATCTCTCTGATCCCTCTTTTCTTCAACCATCTATTCACCTTATTCATAAAACATCGATATACTCTTCGTTTCTATCACAATCTCTACTATTCCACAGCTCGTGTATTATATCCCTAGTATATTCCACAGCCTAGCCATGTTTTGTGTAAAAAGACCTCTTACTTTTTGTCTTAGTTTCTTATATCCAATCTTGTATCTATGTTCCCATCACCTTCAACCACTAGAACCAGTCTCTGCATTTTGTCCCATCCTGCCATTTGTTTAAGCGGATCAAATTCTTCCCTTTTGGAATGAAAACAGCACCAATTTTCTAAATCTCAAGCAATGTCCGAATAAAACTGCACTGTACCCTTTCTATTACATCTTATAGTTGGAACCTAAAACTACACAGCCATACTCCATATGTGGCCTTATTAAGGTTTCATATATCATTCATAGAATTTACAATGCAGAAGGAGGCCACACGGCCCATCGAGTCTGCACCGGCTCTTGGAAAGAGCACCCTCAATTGTTCCACACTCCCCAGTTTTATTCCATTCAAATTATAATCATTACTTTTATACCTCATAAATTGACATTGCAGACCACCTGTCACTTTTTTTATCCATTCCACCATTTTATTAAGAACACCTTGTAGCTTCCTTTGGTTCTCGAAGTGACTTAGTTTCTCTCCTATTATAGCATCATCTACAAAATACCTCTAGCCCTACATGCAGCTTGTTGGGAGTACAATGTGCACATGTGCTCCCAGAACAGAACGCTATGGAACACCACTACACACTTATACTTTGCTTTTAACTCCTACACTCCAGTTGGCCTCATTCTTATTTCCTAAAACTCTGGTAAACAAACTATATCAAACAAAAAAAATCCACACACACCAATTGAAAGCTTGTCCCATTGTTCATAGGAGGAGGTATATGCTGCATTGAGATGTAAAGATTTTCCAGGTGGTGTAAGATAATAATGGAGAGGAGTGAATAAGGAGTTTCAACAACAGATATTTAATGTTGGATAGCTTAGTAACTTGAGGAAGTCAGCTGTATGTTAACAAGGATTTATTGAACTATATAAAATTCTGCCCATGGCAGTAACTGTCTCCCAATCCAGTTCTTGCTGGGAGAACTAACCACACCAGGTCCTGCTTTGGGCTGGCTTTTATGTGTAGGTCTTTAACACGCTCCCACTAGGTGACCCCCTATCTGGGAAGCTCATACTCCACGAGTCCCATGGGGAGATCAACAATGGTTGGTCCTCATAGGGGTTATAACAGATAGGATTGATGAGAATGAAAGACATGTGCAATTATATTCACAAGCTCAAAATGTTCCGAAGTACTTCAGAGTCAAGAAGGTACTTTTAAACTGTAGTCGCAGATATACAGACAATGCAGGAGCCAGATTACTCACAGTAAAGCCCCTCACGCAGAAATGAAATAAATGATCAGAGAATGTGTGTTTGTACAGTTGGGCAAAGGATAAATATTGTAAAATCTCTGCTTAATAAATTGATGCACTAACAATTATGATAAGACGAGGGTAGAGTGTAATCGAGGCTTTATTACGCAGAGATGTGTAGCCTCCTGCAGCTGCTGCCGAAATGGCTGCAGCTCGGTGAGCACACACATTTATACTCCACCTACTGGGCGGAGCCAGCAGGCAGGAATCTAACCCCGTACCTGTAGTACAGGAGCCTTACCATATTACATCTCGTATGTGATATATACAACAGTGGTGACTACCACAGTCAGGACACCAGGAGAACTCCCTCTTCTTCTTTAAAAAGTATCAACTCTACATTGAGGGTCAGACTGAGCTTCTGTTTAACCTTTTATCTGAAAGTAGGGAGTTACAACAATGCAGCACGCAGTCAGCACTGCACTGAAATGTCAGCCTTGATTATGCGCTCAGGTTTCGGGAGTGGGACTTGAATCCACAACCTTCTTTTACACTCACAAAAGTGACATCATATGAATCAAATTTGGGGTTTCTCAGGTGGACAATCAATCTCATTAGCGAGCGATCTCTGAAGAAGACGACCGTATGAATCAAAGCCAACAGCTCATGGGATATTTTCAATAACAATCTCTTCCATTTAAAATAGCTATTGAACAATTATTGTTTTTAAATTGCCACCGTAATGAAAAATGGCATTTGTAAAAAAATCAATTCAGGATCATATGGATGCCATATTACCGTTACAGTGTAATATTGAATATCTTTAACTTAATTTTCAAAGGAAAGTGTTGACTCACTTGACTTTCAATCTGTCAGTACTGTTGAAATGATACATGTGTAGTTTGCATTGAGTTAAATCCAGCAAATTAATATGGTTTAAACACATTCACACAAAACATTTAAACATACTTCATTAAAAAAGCTTTATTGACCTTCTGGACTTGGACTCAGCAATACAGCATTAAGATATATTGCTGGCTTTTGCTGCATTTTATACTGACATTTGGAAGTTAGATCAAATACGGCTTATTAGAGGAAAATGGACAACAGAATACTGAATATACCAGTAAATCATCTGCGCTGACTGGAACACATTGGGTGACTGTCTGTGTGGAGTTTGCACTTTCTCCCTGCATCTGCGTGGGTTTCCTACAGGTGCTCAGTTTCCTCCCACAGTCCAAAGATGTGCACGTTCAGTGGATTGGCCATGATAAATTGCCCCTTGGTGTCCAAAAGGTTAGGTGGGGATACTGGGTTACAGGGATAGGGGGTGGGGGCCGAGGTAGAGTGCTCTTTTGGAGGGTCGGTGCAGATTCGATGGGCAGAATGGCCTCCTTCTGCACTGTAGTGATTCTATGATTCTATGCTGAGTTGGTTGCCCAATATTTTATATAAGTTGCCTTCAGATATACTTGGAAGTAAAGTGTAAGTTAAATGTTGAATATTCAATGAATTCTCCAGCTCAGGCGCACACTTAGAACAATAATTTGTCAAGAAGCCAGTGGCAATAAAACCTCAATTTTGGCAAACGGGGAGCATTCATCCAGACAGCCTTGAATGGAGCCCAATGGAGTGACGTTTTGTAAACATTTTGCGAGACCAGTATTGGGAGGAGCCTGTATATTTCCTGCCATCTCCCTGCTCACATCACATACTATGAAGGTAAAATTATTCTGAATGTAGAGCATGCGTTTAAATAAGTCAATTGTTTCTATTTCTTATTTCTAACACCTAAATATACATTCAGATGAGTACTTTACATGTAACATTCAACTAATGATCCAAACAAAGCACACCTACAATTATCCTGCAGAGTCACCAAGGGACTAACTTGAAAATGTGTTAGTTGACCAATCTAACTGTGGAGCATGCTGCTTTTGTTCAAATATCGAGTAGCACAGATGTGCAAATGTTTAAAATTGAAAGACCATTAAAATGGTAACTAGAGAAATGCCGTATGAACATATTAAACATTCATATGCTAACATTGCAAAGTTTTAGACTCGGCATTTATCAATTCCTGGCAAAGTATTATTTTTGGGTTGAAGGAAAAATCTAAGATACAGAGAGTACTGAGGCATGGGTGGCAATTGTGCAGTAAATGTCATATTAGTCATCATCCGCAACTTAAAAGCATCTGGTCTGAATAAAAAGAAGGAATGAGGGCTAATGTGAGCAAATATATAGCTGTCAGACATGTTTGCTTGACCAGCTTTGCAAATAATATAGGTAGCGCAAATGTATCGAAGAATCTGCTGACGTTTCAACACTAATGTAAATAATGCAGATTGTTGAATAGGCTGAAAAGGGAAACTAGATAAAGGCAGGGGAGAAAAGATTGAATTGTAATGTGTGCACATTAATGCTACAAGAAATTCACTACCAAATCAATTTTAGTCATATTAAATTACGTATTAATTTATACACAACATGCTGTGCCCTGAACCAACAACTCCATACTAGTAGCCTATTTAATGGACCTGGTTGTTTTCTTTGCAGGAGAAAGCAGTCTTCAAGAAGAAATAGTATCTCAGAAGCAACGTTGTGAGACTATGGGGAATTAACTGTTGCACAATGAGGAAAATGGAGGCCACAGGCTGGATGTCTGTAAATGGCCTGCTTCATTCGCAACCTGAAGGAGATAATTGAACTCCTGTTGATTTGTACAATTCTAGTCGCCTATCTTAATTAGGTTAATGAATAGGAGTTACAGCAAGCAGTAAGCAGTGACTGCGCTGCACCATGGAAACAGTATGTACTGTCTACAGTCACAACCTCTAACTATGCATGCAGTCATCATATGCCATCTTCTCTTTCTGTAGAGCCCGAGGATACTAATTTGGAAATGGCAACTGGTCACTACTAAAACTTGAAGCAGGCACACATTGAGATGTAAACTCTTGAAATGGCGTTAGGCAGCTAGAAAAGGTGACATAGGATGAGTAAATTATCAATGATGCAATAGGCAGAGGTGCATGGTAACCACAGGTTATGCTGCAGCTGGGTGGAGGGCTATTATGCCCATGAATCCTTCACTATTTTGGCCTCACAGGGTCAGCAATGAAACAGGTATTAAATAGGCAAGAGTGGACAAATCCTTTGCTGATCACCATACAAAGTGGACTGGATAGTTTGACGAATTTTAACTCCAGAGCAGGATATTTTTTGGATAGCGGCATTTCCTGCCCTGCCTCTCAAAGAGACAGCAGGGATTGCATCCCCATCGACCACAGCAGCCCCACAACCAATACACCCGTCAAAGAGTGTTAATTGGCCTGAGATGGGCCTTCTGCCCCGCAATTGGCTGGAATGCCCGTCTCAGAAAGCTGCCAGCATTTCGATTGGAGGGAGGGGGGTGGGGGGGGGGGGGGGGGTGATCCTCGTCAGCAGAATGACTCAAGCATTACTGCATCCGGCCAGTCTGAGGGAAGGCCAATCAATCAGCTGAAATCCTCATGGTCAGCAGAGTAGTGAGCATCCAGTCTTTATGTGACGGATGGAGGGGAATGCAGCAATGACGTGAGAGTGAGAAGGCCCAAAGAGGATGCAACAAGTGACTTTTAATTCAAAACATAGGTGCTCACATGCTAACATAGTTTCTCAAGATGTAAAAGTGCCAAACATCATTGGTGCCCATGCAGTGATGCTATAATTTCTTTACCTTCCTAACCCTACTCTTAAGTCTTGGTGCTCTACAGCTGAGATCGAAACGGCCTGCTGACTGTCATGCCCTGCTGCTTGAGATGCCCTCTGGAAGGCTGGGATCTGGAGTGCCCAGCCTTCTTTCAGACAGCATGGGTGTGGTGGTGCCACCCTCCTTGGTATGCTGGTCTGGAGGTGTGTAAGTTACAGGAAGAAGGTAATCAGTCTCTTGGGTGGAAGACCCTGGGCTATGCACCAACTGATCCTCCTCCCTCTGGGTGCTCGAGGGCCCTTGGATTCCTCCATAGGATAGAAGGGCAGCTGTATTGAGATCCAGGAGCCCCACTATCCTCTGGTGCTGGCACTCATGAATGCCCACGAGTGCCTACAACCATGCAGTTGATGAACCATGGAGTTCATGCCCTGAACCGTGCATTAATGGTCTGAACAATGGGGTGAACATTCCCCGCCATGGAGTGAACAACCTGCATCATGAGCACTGCAGGCGCCACCATCGCATTGTGACCTGGCCACCTCTGATTGCCAGCACCATCTAATCAGACTGAATGGGGGCACGGGACTCCTCCAGTCGGCAATCTGAGAAGTGTAGCTGTTATCCCTTCCCGATATTCGCAACTTTGCCTTTGTAGCTCTCGCAGCTGGAGGACAACGAATCCAAGGTCCTCTCATCTCAGTGGGACTCAGCAGTGTCCTGGCCTCCAGCGGTCCTCCAAGTGCTGGATCCCTGGGATATGCCTGCCTCCACCTGCTGTGGTTCATCAGAAGTGAGGTGCTCACCAGTGAGTGAACCAAAAGCCTGCCTACTAATTATTGCCACGGAGATGTGAATATTTACACTGGTGGAGGGTGCTGGTGACAGCTGTGACACCTTTTCAATGGTAATGTCCAAAAACCCATCTTCGGAGCTGTGAAGCATGTTAGTTACATTATAAATGCAAGCAAATCATCTACAAATAACTAAAATCCATCCCCCCCATACATTAGTTAAGACAAACAGTAAATTGGAAGTTTGCATTAAACTTCCACAGTATACGCGATCGATATCCGTGATTATTATTTGTCAGCTGGCAAATAAAAAGATTATTTGGAACAGTTTGTTTACTTGCTAATTGCCTAGAAAATCAATAGCAGCAAAGCAACGCTAAATAATTAACGTCGCCTCTCACTGATTATCCGAAATTTCACTGCACAGGAAGCATTTGGTAATTGTAATCAGGTTGTATTTATATTTAAAACTTTTAAGTTTCAGTTACAAGTCTGATAAGTATTTTAATGTTAAATATTTAAATATTTTTCCTGAGAAACTTTGCAAGAATTGACATCCATGGAAAAGGATCACAGGATGGTACAGCAATGTGTAATCCGCTTGGATCAGTAAACTGGTGAACAGCATTTTAAAGCCGACCATAGCAGTCTGAGACTTTGAATTCAGTTTAATAAAATTCAGAACATTTAGCAGTAAAATTGAACATAAATTTTTGAAAATATTTTAAACATCCAACTGGTTCACTAATGTGTTTTCAGGAAGGAAGCCTGTCAGTTACATACCAATGCATTTGACTTTTGATGCTCTGTGAGGTGGCATTGCAAACCGTTCAGTTGTTTCATTTTGTCACTGCACAGATGCTGAGATTCTATTGGGCCCATGGTGGTCTCGTCCACCGGTCTTAGAACTGGCTTTTCTCATGATTCAGGTCCCTGCGGCAGAGATCCCACCTCATGTCACGAGCCCCAGCGGGAGCAGTGACTGCTAACGGCAATGCACCCAACAGAGTCTCAGGATCGCCAAAGGTGAGTGGATGGGGATCGGAGGGTGGGGGTCACAGGAGTGGAGGAAAGGAGATCAGAGGCAAGGATATAGGTGTGGCTTTCAGCTCAATCAGACTCCCCCACTCCCTCTCCCACTTTTCCAATGCCAGGTCCATTGACAGGCACAGGAACCCTTCAGCAGACCATTGGCAAGCTGAGATGGTTACCTGGGCAACATTATGACAGTGTAGGAATGTGATGCATTAAACTAAATTGTGTTTGACAGGAATAATGGGATAAATTGGCTTAAATAAGCATCTGGGATCCTGGTTTTGAGAAGCAAACATAAAGCAGAGAACCTTTGTAAAATGTAGGCCTCGGCGGGTACATTTTGTATAATTACATATTGTGACCTTGTGGAAGGGGCAGAGGAAATTTACTGGAACGTTCCTTGCGATGAGGGACTGTAGTTGTGTGGAGGAACAAAAGAAGCGGGGATTGTTGTCCATAGAGCAGAGATTAAGGGGAATTTAACAACGGTGCTAAAAATGATGAAGAGTTTTAAAAGAGTAACTGGGGAGAAATTGTTTTTACCGGCAGGAAGGTTAAGGGCCAGAGGACACAATTTAAAATGATTGCCAAAGAAAATGGGTAGATGAGGAGATATTTTTATGAGCAAGTTGTTTTGATCCGGAATGCACTGCCTGAAAGGACCTTGGGAGCAGATTCAGTAATAACTTTCCAAAGGAAATCGGATCTATACTAGGAAATAAAATAAAAAATTATAAGGCTATGGATCAGGGCAGTCTAACTAATTGGTTGACTATGACAGCAACACAATGAGCTGAATGATCTCCTGCTCCTCCATAATGTTCTATGAACTGAAGGTGACTGGTCAAGGTCCAAGGGGGAAGATGATGGCACTGTTGCAAAGAATAAGAAGACAATAGTTCAAAGGCACCATGCTTGGGCTTTGAAAGCCTGTTGATTCAACATAAGCAAGAGCATTTTTAAAAACCAAAATGAAAAGAGGCGGAAGTATAAATCCTTTTTTTAAATCTTTGAAGCTTGTATAACCCATGTCTGCAGCATAGTTCGAAACGCAACCTTGAAGCGAAGGTGAGAAGATTTTCAGACTGCTTTGCTAAACCAGTGGTGTAAACTATTCCACACTGGCTCAGGCAATGAAAGATGGCAAAAGTTTTGTGCAGGTAATTTGAATGGTTTTATAAAATTTACACTTGACCTTCAAATACAAATGTATTCAGAATAGATCCTGATCTTTGATTGTAAGGATGGATACTATTTTGACGTTCTGTCAACTGAATGACAAATCACGAAGAGATCATGCTGAGGCATACTGTCCAGACACATAAATATAGAGGAAAACACTGTTTTGCTGAATAGGAATCAGCAGGTGGGATAGCCTTCAAGCAGCATTCACTAGTGAAGCGGAAAACTATGCATTAGATTCATATTTAATCGTAAAATAGTTGAACAGGAATGTGAAGATTTTTTATATTCTATTCTATTCTGGAATGCAAAACCTTTGAGGGTTAATAGCCCCTAATGAGTAGGTGCACATGTTTTCTTCCAAAAAGAGATGAACAAATCCCTAAGTATTGAAGAAACATTTTCCACAACCCACTGAGTAAAATAGTGTTTATATGCTGGTAAACATAAGGAGGGGTTGGGGTGTTGCAGGGGTGTTGTTTGTGGTGATGGTGACAGATTCTGTTTTGGGCGCAGTTGCAACTTGAACACCAATTGCACACACTCAAAATTGCTGTAGTTTTGAGAAGTATATTAATTATCAAGTTTCCATACTCTGAGCGGGATTCTCCCGCAATTGGTGGGAGAATATTCAATGAACGGCGCAAACCACTCTGGCGTTGGGCCAACCGGAAGATGCGGAATCCTCTGCATTTCTGTGGGCTAGGCCAGCGGCAGAGAGGATGGCACCGTGCCAACTTGCGGCAAAGGGCTGGCGCGAGTTGGCGCATGTGCAGAACCGCCGGCGTGGTTCCACACATGAGCAGACCAGCCGGTGTGTCCCTCGTATGTGCAGGGGGGTTCTTCTCCGTGACGGCCATGGCGGAGCCCTACAGAGGCCGACGCGGAACGAAGGAGTGCTCCCACGGCACATGCCCTCCCGCAGATCAGTGGGCCCCGATTGCGGAACATGCCACCTCGGGGGGGACATGCCACCTCGGGGGCCCATGCCACCTTGGCCCCCCCCCCGAGGACTCCAACAAGACGGCCTACCAGCCGGGTCCTGCCGTGTGGGACTATGTCCATTTCACGTCGGCGGGACTGGCCAGGAACTGACGGCTGCTCGGTCCATCGGGGCCTGGAGAGGCTTCAAAACGTTCAAGGCTGCTGTGGATCCATAGTGATGCAATTATTCCCAGATGTTCAGTTTCATGTTCCTAGTGAAGTAGAATAGAAAAATGATTAGTAAATTGAGGGGGGGGGGGGTGGCGCTGCCAACAGCCCCCAACCAGCGTGGCGTAAACCCCACCCCCGCCCGAAAACCAGCGCCGGAGAATTCGTCAGCCGGCATCGGAGCAGCGGGGCGAGATTCATGCCCCCCCTCCCCGCCATCGCGGCACGGTGGCGCAGTGGTTATCATTGCTGCCTCATGACGCTGAGGACCCGGGTACGATCCCGGCCCCGGGTCACTGTCCATGTGGAGTTTGCACATTCTCCGTGTCTGCGTGGGTCTCAAGCCCACAACCCAAAGATGCGCAGAAGAGGTGAATTGCCAAGCTAAATTGCCCCTTAATTGGAAAAAAAGAATTGGGTACTCTAAATTTATTTTTAAAATATTTCTTGGTATATTTAAAAGTGGTAATCTCTTGCAACTTTATTAACACAGCTGGAAAATGGGTTTAATCACAAAAAAGAAACATTTTCAATCCGAGGGACTAATTTAGCTGGAAGCAGCATGGTTCTAAATGACTGAAAATGATTTTTAAAATAACCACGTAGAAGCACTTGATAGTTATACAGGCAGATGTTGGAAATGTTTAGCAGGCCTGCTAGCATCTGCGGAGAAAGAATCAGAGTAAATGGGGGGATTTTCTGCTCCTGTTTTCAGGAGGTGGGGGAGCGGAAATGCCCCGGGGGAATGTGGAAAATCCCACGGGAGTCCCCAAACAGCTTAAAGGGTTTTTCCCTGATCCATTTTCCCTGCCCCCGCCAAAAATGTAACAGGAAGCCTGACTTTGAAAGTAGGGATCCCCATTTACCTATATTTAAATATGTTTATCAAGCCTTGATGTCTGATAGTTCCTCCCTGCCCCCCCCCCCCCCCCCCCCCCCCCATTGAATCATTCATTCACATCAGCATGCATCATGACAGTGCCCCTGGCAAGCAGAACTCACAGAGGCACGTATGTTAGTACAGCCCCCAGGGTGGAGTCAGCACCCTGGCACATCATCCCGGACCTGACCCTGGCATTGCTCTTTGTGGGACCTGCCCCTCGCTTTTCTTGAGTGGCTAAAATATGACAGAGGAAGCTGTCCTCGGGGCTGGCGGCTTCTAACTCCAGTCCCCCCCCTCCACTGCGACACTCTTCAAAAATAAATCAGAAAATTCCACCCAACGTTTGGGGTCCGCGACCTTTCAATAGCTATGGAAAATATCAAACACTTACTGAATCGTAGCGAGAGAAGAAATCAACCAGAATGTAATTTGTCGGGAGGACACCTCAGAGGGCAGCGAGGCTATATGGGTAGAGATCAGGAATAAGAAGGGTGCAGTCACAATGTTGGGGGTTTACTACAGGCCTCCCAACAGCCAGCGGGAGATAGAGGAGCTGATAGGTAGGTAGATTTTGGAAACGAGTAAAAACAACAGGGTTGTTGTGATGGGAGACTTTAACTTCCCCAATATTGACTGGGACTCACTTAGTGCTCGGGGCTTAGACGGGCAGAGTCTGTAAGGAGCAGCCAGGAAGGTTTCTTTAAACAATATGTAGATAGTCCAACTAGGGAAAGGGCTGTACTGGACCTGGTATTGGGGAATTAGCCCAGCCAGGTGGTAGAAGTTTCAGTAGGGGAGCATTTCGGGAACAGTGACCACAATTCAGTAAGTTTTAAAGTGCTGGTGGACAAGGATAAGAATGGTCCTCGGGTGAATGTGCTAAATTAGGGGAAGGCTAATTATAACAATATTAGGCGGGAACTGAAGAACCTAGATTGGGGGCGGATGTTTGAGGGGAAATCAACATCTGACATGTGGGAGGCTTTCAAATGTCAGTTGAAAGGAATTCAGGACCGGCATGTTCCTGTTCAGAAGAAGGATAAATACGGCAAATTTTGGGAACCTTGGATAACGAGAGATATTGTCGGCCTCGTGAAAAAGAAAAAGGAGGCATTTGTCAGGGCTAGAAGGCTGGGAACAGACGAAGCCTGTGTGGAATATAAGGAAAGTAGGAAGGAACTTGAGCAAAGAGTCAGGAGGGCGAGAAGGGGTCACGAAAAGTCATTGGTAAATAGGGTTAAGGAAAATCCCAAGGCTTTCTACACGTACATAAAAAGCAAGAGGGTAGCCAGGAAAAGGGTTGGCCCACTGGAGGATAGGCAAGGGAATCTATGTGTGGAGCCAGAGGAAATGGGCGAGGTACTAAATGAATACTTTGCATCAGTATTCACCAAAGAGAAGGAATTGGTGGATGTTGAGTCTGGAGAAGGGTGTGTAGATAGCCTGGGTCACATTGAGATCCAAAAAGACGAGGTGTTGGGCGTCTTGATAAATATTAAGGTAGATAAATCCCCAGGGCCTGATGGGATCTACCCCAGAATACAGAAGGAGGCTAGAGAGGAAATTGCTGAGGCCTTGACGGAAATCTTTGGAACCTCACTGTCTTCAGGTGATATCCTGGAGGACTGGGGAATAGCCAATGTTGTTCCTTTGTTTAAGAAGGGTTGCAAGGATAATCCAGGGAACTACAGGCCGGTGAGCCTTAAGTCAGTGGTAGGGAAACTACTGGAGAGAATTATTCGAGACAGGACCTACTCCCATTTGGAAGCAAATGGGTGTATTAGCAAGAGGCAGCATGGTTTTGTGGAGGAGAGGTCGTGTCTCACTAACTTGATAGAGTTTTTTGAAGAGGTCACAAAGATGATTGATGCAGGTAGGGCAGTGGATGTTGTCTATATGGATTTGAGTAAAGCCTTTGGCAAGGTCCCTCATGGTAGACTGGTACAAAAGGTGAAGTCACACGGGATCAGGGGTGAGCTGGCAAGATGGATACAGAACTGGCTAGGTCATAGAAGGCAGAGAGCAGCAATGGAAGGGTGCTTTTCTAATTGGAGAGCTGTGACTAATGGTGTTCCGCAGGGATCAGTGCTGGGACCTTTGCTGTTCGTAGTATATATAAATGATTTGGAGGAAAATGTAACTGGTCTGATTAGTAAGTTTGCAGACGACACAAAGGTTGGTGGAATTGCGGATAACGATGAGGACTGTCAGAGGATACAGCAGGATTTAGATCATTTGGAGACTTGGGCAGAGAGATGGCTGAATAGCCTACTTTGTTTCTTTATTTGTTCATATAAAATTCACAATGAATAAAAGTTGCTTGAAAGTGGAGGTTAGAATATATATATATCTAACAGGATATAATTTTATTAAAGGTGATTGGTGTCTTTTTATTTGAATGACCTTTGAAATTTTATTCAAGACATTTTCTGTGTGTTTAGTAGAACAGAAATTTTGTATTAAGTGCAGGATTTCTAGGTCATCCATCTGTGAACACCATTCACTCTTTAGGCGAGCGATTTTACAGTTATTGCCCATTTATGGAAACGGTTGTGCTCTTATAGAAAATACAGGTTTTTAAAAATTGCCCACACCATAAAAATATCTGAAAATATTAATATCTATTAGTTGATAATAACTAAAAGCAGCGCCTCGGCGATGCCCACCTGAGACTGGGACAGTTCCCAGCGACCGTGATGTGCTCTGGAGGGCCTCAGAAATGCCAACCTGAGATTGGGGCATGAAGTAATCGGCCTGCTGGTTGGCAAAATCAGGATGCCACCTTAGCGTGGTGAGAAACCAATAACCATCATTTAAATTCTATGTCCATATAATTAACGGGAGCCACCCCATATCATGTGCCCCCCCAGAAAGTGGTCACGCTGGCACTAATTAGTGCTCCTTTTTTAAAAACGTAGACCTGGTGAAGGGCTGTTGCAAGGACCAAAGGAGGTGAGTAGCCATATTCGCTCACAGACCCGGGGCACTGGGCATGCTGCCCCTATGCTCGGAGGGGTTTGGGGGGAGACAACCGGGTGGGGATCAACCCTTGGTTGGGGCTAGGCCACCAAGAGGAGGGGGGTACTGGAGCTGGGGGGGTTGGGGTCTCTGCTGGGGGAGGGAAACCATGCACAGGTTTGTCATGCCAACCCCTGGATCAAACATACCCATTCCGGGGGCAGCCCTAATGTTTGCCTGTCTGCCGCACCGACCACCCATAACTCTCACTGACCGTGAAGACCTCTGGCCGTGCGGCCGAAGGCTATTGCTAATAGGGAATTGACAATTGTAGTTAAGTGAGCACTTCACATATCCCAAGTGGATTCCCATTGTGGCCAGGCCGCTTAGCATGTGGGAGTTATTGCCTAGCTTCTCAATCAGACTGTGATGCCTGGACACTGTGCCTGAACACTGCGGGTGGCAACACCAAAGATGGAGCAGCCAACATCTGAATGCCCAGTGGCATTTAATGCTCTCCTAGAGACACTGCCCAGGCTGACAGCCACTGCCTCTTCCTTCCAGGTGGTACTGGCTACCCTCTGGGACCCTTGGGGGAACAGGACATCCCTCCTGGCCTCGACCGCCTCTCGGAGCCTCACCAGGTCTGCATCCGTGAATCGTGGGGTTGGTCGTCTCAGTGCCAGTTGAGTGGGGTTGGCTGTGCAAGAGCAGTTTATGCACTGCTCTACCTCATTGGCGGGGGGCTGGCGAGTGCAGTACCGGCGAATCGTCTGGTGAGCCTGAACGTACAACGTGAAGCCCCTTGGGCCTCCTTAAGTGGACCAACTAACATTGAATTGCGGTGACAGTCTCGCTGGGCCGAACGCCGGGAAGCTCGGGTGGGATTCTCCCCTAACCGGCGGGGTGGGCCATACCGGCGCCGAGGAGTGCCGTGAACCACACCGGCATCAGGCCGCCCCTTCTGGGTCCAGGACAGTACTTGCGAGGTTGGCACATGCACGGGAGCGCCAGCGTCCCAGCGCATGCGCAGGGGGTTCTTCTCCACGCTGGACCGTTACACCAGCCAGCGCGGAGGGAAAGAGTGCCCCCATGGCACAGGCCCACCCGCGGATCGGTGGACCCCAATGACGGGCCAGGCGACCGTGGGGGCCCTCCCCGGGCCAGATCCCCCCACCCCGGAGGACTCAGCATGCCGCCCGCAGAGCCAGGTCCCGCCGGTACGGACCTGGTGTTTTTTACGCCGGTTGGACCCACCGAAAATGGGCGGCAACTCGGCCCATCGCGGGCTGGAGAATCCCCGGGGAGGGGGGGGGATGCTGCCAATGACCTCTGACCTGCGCGGCGTGATTCCCGCCCCGGAGAATCCGGCAGCCGGCGGCGGGGCAGGATTCACACCGCCCCCCGGGATTCTCCGGCCCGGCGGGGGGTTGGAGAATCCCGCCCCTCATGTCAGTTCCCACTTGCAACCACACCAAAATGTTTTCATTCAATCGTGCCCATAGTTTTATGGTCTCTCTAAAGGCAAAAGTCCATTCTATAGCTGCTGATGAAGCTCCAAGTATAAGCATGACAGCTGTTAAAAGTTATTACATGAAGGGTCGGTAAGAAGCAATAAGCATATAACTTGCCCGTGACTTCCGTTACATTCCGGTAGATATGCCTTTACTGGAAATCCACTGTAATCGCAGCTATGCAGTAAACAATTGGCAGGATGGTCTGAGGGTACTAAAACCCTCCACCGAAATGGGCCACCCTCTTTCAGACTGGTGAAATTCCAGCTTCAGGCCTTCCCTTGGGAGCAGGTTCATATTATGGACAAGTGAGTTCAACCTCTGCTTTTGTTACAAATGCTGATAAGTAATCAAATCATAGGCGTGGCCAAATCAATTGAGCGAATAAATGCACCTTCCCAATAGTAAACTAAATTGACCAAGAGGGCATGCAGGGCGTGTTGCACAAAAATAATTATTGTTCAGTTGTGCACTGAGCATTTTCACCTTGCCAAAAAGTCACAAGAATATGCTAGCATAATGATGAAAATTAAATGCTAATTTGGTAAACAAACAGGATTTAACAGGTAAATGATCCCATGGGAACAGCTTCTTGTGTCACTGCTGAAGATATATCCTGATTGATTGTTCAATTTTTATTTGTTTCAACACCTCACAAGCAGCAATGTGCAGTATAGACGATACCAATTACATTTATCTTTAATCTTGCATATTATGTTAAACGCAGCTTAGCAAAGAACTAGAACACCAACTGAATTGCTCATTACCCATATCTTGTTGGATAAAAAAATATATTGTTTGATTGTATATGGGGCCTTGTTATTACTTTGGAGTGGAGTGATTGCTATATAGGCAAATAAGGGTTAAAAGGGAGTTTGGTTTGCTCAATTGGCTAGTTGGCTACATGTAGTTCAGAATAATGCCAACAGCACAGGATTTGATTGCTGTTCGACCTGAGGTAATCTTGGGGCCTGACTCCTTATCCTGCCCTACAGTAAAACCACAGCTTAAGGTGTGGTTTGGCAACTCTTGGATAATCAAGGATGCAACCTGGAGAAGGAGGACTAAATATTTAGCTTAACCTTTTCCTGGTGTTGCTGCCACCAAACAGCACCTCCCTGTCATAATATCCACTCATGTATATAATGAGATGCAAACAGGCAGTGATTGACACATAGGATGACCAGTAAGCATACAACACAGTACAGCCAATCTCCAGACAGGACACCACCATTATAAAGCCAGAGGGCACTAGGTTTCCCGCTCTCTCGGGACCCAGCTACTGAGACAGTCAGAGTCCACGAGCTAGCAAGTGCAAACACCATGCGGTAGCTAGTAAGTCTGGTCAGGCTACTACAAGGTCACCAGTCAGATCAGTATAGTGTCAACCCACAGCTGAATATGTATAGCAGTTCTATAGTTGAATAAAACAGTGTTGGATCTTCTCCAGTGTTAGACGTCTGGTTCTAACTTCCCTGCATCGAGTGCAGTCCACATCGAACCAATCTGCCTAACACATCATGGTACCAGAGTGATACTGATCTTGACGGACATACCTCGTGTGAATCAGCATTGACCATCAAGCAGCCATCCAGCAAAATGGAAAACATCCAGCCTCCTCCGCATCTCCGGCAAACTCGGCGTCAACTGGAAAATCTTCAAGCAAAAGTTCCTCTTGTACATCAAGGCCTCCGACCTTGAGGCAGCATCGGATGGCAGGAAGATCACGCCATTTCTCTCCACTGCGGGGGATCACGCCATCCATATCTACAACTCCCTTACGTTCGCCCGCGGCGAAGAGAAAACAAAATTCAAAACAGTCCTGCTGAAGTTCAACAGCCACTGCGACATTGAGGTGAATGAGAGCTTTGAATGGTATATCTTCCAGCAGACGCTTCAGGATAAGGATGAACCTTTTCACTCCTTCTTGACCCATCTCCGCATCCTAGCGCAGTCATGTAACTATGACTCAACGGCTGATTCCATGATCCGGGATCAGATCTTTTTAGGGGTCCACTCCGACTTCCTGCGGCAGCAGCTCCTTAAAACCAAACAGTTGACCCTGTCTATCGCTATTGAGACGTGCGTTGTCCATGAGCATTTCAAGAATCATTACTCCCACATCAGGGCGGCGGAAACTGCAAAGCTGGCCTCCCATGAGCAGGAAAGGGTGCAGGCCATCACGCAGATGCAGGGCCTGAGCATCGAGGAGAGTGGCCGTTTCGCGCGCTTTTCCCGGAGCCCTGCGCATGCGCGCCATGACCGAGTGGATGACGAGACCGACAACCCGACTGCGCAGGTGTGTACGTCGACCAACCGCACTGCGCATGCGCGATGGTGCACGGAACGCGCTGACGTCAGCGTCATGACGTGCCCGAATTGTGGCTCCGCCCACTTAAAGCTGCAATGTCCTGCAAAAGGATGACGGTGTCTCCAGTGTGGCAAGCTTGGCCACTACGCAGCACTTTGCAGATCTGCTCCACCGCTCAGCAGCCAGCGATCCCAGCTGCGGCGCAGAAGTGTCCGCTCAATACAGCAAGGCATGCCAGATTCCGATCCCGACAGCCCAAAAGACCCTGATGCTGACTGCCTCAAGTCTCCATATCGGGTGGGCATGATAACCACACATGAGCTGGCCTCCACCACACCTGCACAACGCCTCTCGATCCTCAGTGTGGATTCAGACGACGAGTGGTGTTCCGTCCTCAGAGTTAACAAGGCTCGCATCCGATTTAAACTGGACACCGGCGCGTCTGCGAACCTCATCTCACAATCCCACCTTGACACCATCCAGGCCCGACCAAGCATTCTTCCACCGGCCTGCCAGCTCCTTGACTACAATGGCAATGCCATAGCTGCCAGTGTCTCGTGTCAACTAGGGGTATCAAACAAGGCGATCAAGGCAACATTATGGTTTGAAATCGGCAGGCCTGACAGGGCGTCCCTGCTCGGTGCTCGCGCCTGCAAGCTCCTGAACCTGGTTCAGCGAGTCCACACCATGTCACCATCACCGGCGACAGCCTCGCCCGATGGAAAATTGCAAGCCGACATAGACGACATTATCACGCAGTACCACAGCGTATTCAATGGAATGGGCACGATCCCGTACTGATATAAAATCCTGCTCAAGCCGAACGCCACCCCTGTAATTCATGCACCACGCCGGGTGCCGGCGCCCCTCAAGGATTGTCTGAAAAAGCAACTACAGGACCTCCAAGACCAGGGCATCATATCGAAGGTCAAAGAGCCAACAGACTGGGTCTGCTCCATGGTCTGCGTAAAGAAGCCATCAGGGGAGCATCATGGAGCAGATGATGGAGGGCATCGGGGGGGGTGTGAATATACGTGGACGACGTGATTATCTGGTCCACAACACCCCAGGAACACATCGCTAGCCTCAAGCAGGTCTTCCAGCGAATTCATGAATATGGTCTCCAGCTCAACAGGGCCAAGTGCTCATTTGGTCAATCGGATATTAAGTTACTGAGTGACCACATCTTGCAGCAGGGTGTGCAGCCAGACTCCGACAAGGTCTTGGCGACCAACGCTATGAAGACCCCGGTGGACAAGAAAGCGGTCCTCCGCTTCCTCAGGATGGTCAACTTTCTCGGGAAATTCATTCCCAATATGGCGTCCCACACCACGGCCCTCCGCCATCACGTCAAGAAGTCAACAGAATTCCAGTGGCTGCCCACACATGAAGCAGAATGGCGTGAGCTGAAGGCAAAGCTCACCACAGACCCACTTCTAGCATTCTTCGACCCAACCAAGGAAACCATGATATCAACTGATGCAAGCCAGGATGGCATTGGGGCGGTGCTCCTCCAGCGAGATGACTCCTCGTCCTGGGCTCCAGTGACATATGCCTCCAGGGCCATGACGCCCACTGAGCAACGGTATGCCCAGATCGAAAAGGAGTGTCTGGGTCTCCTGACAGGAATAGTCAAGTTTCATGACTACGTTTATGGCCTGCCGAAATTCACGGTGGAAACGGACCACAGGCCTCTAGTCCACATAATCCAGAAGGATTTAAATGACATAACACCTTGGTTACAGTGAATTCTTCTTCAACTCCACCGCTATGACTTCGAACTTGTCTACACGCCAGGCAAAGAGCTGATCATTGCAGATGCCCTATTCCGGTCCATCACCACACCGTGTGAACAGGGTGACTTGATCTGCCACATAGAAGCGCAAGTGCAATTGTGTACCACCAACCTCCCAGCCTCTGACGAACGGGTGGTCCAAATTCGTGAGGAAACAGCCAGCGTGTGATGCAGCACCTTACCCATGGCTAGCAGAAGGGACAATGTCCCCAATTCTTTAACGTGAAAGACGAGCTGACGGTTGTGGAGGGAATCCTTCTGAAACTCGACTGGATCGTTATTCCTCAGAGCATGCAGGCTGTGGTGCTGGGTCAACTCCATGAGGGTCACCTTGGAGTCGAGAAATGGCGACGTAGAGCTCGGGAGGCGGTTTATTGGCCGGGCATTAACCAGGACATTGCCAACACGGTCCTCAACTGCCCCACCTGTCAGAAGTTTCAACCGGCTCAACCCAAGGAAACACTACAACAGTACGAGATCGTGACCTCTCCGTGGTCCAAAGTAGGTGTCGACCTTTTCCACACCAAGGGGCATGACTACATACTCCTGGTCGACTACTTCTCCAGTTACCCAGAAGTGGTGAAACTGTCCAACCTCAAGTCGAAGGCGGTCATCAAAGCCTGCAAAGAAACGTTCGTCAGGCACGGGATACCGCTTGCGGTAATGAGCGACAATGGTCCATGCTTTTACAGCCAGGAATGGTCTGATTTTGCACAGTTTCAACCGGCTCAACCCAAGGAAACACTACAACAGTACGAGATCGTGACCTCTCCGTGGTCCAAAGTAGGTGTCGCCTTTTCCAAGCCAAGGGGCATGACTACATACTCCTGGTCGACTACTTCTCCAGTTACCCAGAAGTGGTGAAACTGTCCGACCTCACGTCGAAGGCGGTCATCAAAGCCTGCAAAGAAACGTTCGTCAGGCATGGGATACCGCTCACAGTAATGAGCGACAATGGTCCATGTTTTTACAGCCAGGAATGGTCTGATTTTGCACAGTCCTACAATTTCCGTCACGTTACCTCCAGTCCCCACTACCCGCAATCAAATGGGAAGGCCGAGAAAGGGGTCCATATTGTCAAGCGGTTGCTGTGCAAAGCTGCAGACTCAGGCTCCGGAACTTCAACCTGGCAATGCTGGCATACAGGGCAACCCCACTGTCCACTGGGTTGTCTCCAGCACAGATGCTCATGAATCGAACTCTGAGGACCACAGTTCCAGCCATCCATGTTCCAGACCTTGACCACCTCACGGTTTTACAAAAAATGCAGCAGTCCCGGGCCCAACAGAAGGCCACATCTGATGCTCACGCCAGGGATCTACCCATAGCTAGCTCCAGCCGATCATGTTTGCGTCCAGTTGCCTGAGGGCGGCTGGTCAGCCACAGCTGTTGTTGTCAAACAAGTTGCCCTAAGGTCTTTCCTTGTCCGCATGGCTGATGGCACCCAGCTACGGCGCAACAGACGGGCATTGCAAAGCGTTCCACACCCACCACCTGACCGCAGTGCTCCGCCGGCCATCATACTTCCTCCAGACGTACCCTGCCCCGAGGCCACCGATCTGCCAGCGATCCTGCCGGCCCACGCAAACACCACGATGGCAGCGATCCCACCTATCCACGTGCAGGCGGCTCCTGATCCACCTCTGCGGCGATCGACAAGAATTTGTCACCCACCACAAAGACTGAATCTGGAGACTGAACTTTTGTAAATTTTGTGACTGAATTCATTGATTTAACATTTGTAAATATTGCTTCATTTGCCATGTATCTGCACTATCGACACCTTCCCATGGATATACGTTTGTTCAAGCACCGTTTGTAGTCAGGCATTTATATATACGTATACATACCTCAGTATTTATTTAACTAAAAAAAAGGGGGGGAGATGTCATAATATCCACTCATGTATATAATGGGATGCAGACAGGCAGTGATTGACACGTAGGATGATCAGTAAGCATACAACACAGTACAGTCAATCACCAGACAGGACACTACCACTATAAAGCCAGAGGGCACTGGTTTCCCGTTCTCTCGGGACCCAGCTACTGAGACAGTCAGAGTCCACGAGCTAGCAAGTGCAAACACCATGCGGTAGCTAGTAAGTCTGGTCAGGCTACTACAAGGTCACCAGTCAGATCAGTGTAGTGTCGACCCACAGCTGAATATGTATAGCAGTTCTATAGTTGAATAAAACAGTGTTGGATCTTCTCCAGTGTTAGACGTCTGTTTCTAACTTCCCTGCATCGAGTGCAGTCCACATCAAACCAACCTGCCTAACACATCACTCCCCTAACCTCCGCCCCCCCCCTGTCAAAAAGATGTGGATTAAGGACATAATTACCCGCGCAGGATTTGTTAATCATAATGGCTGTCACACCTGTTCTATGTAGAACCTTCCACTACTGCGAAAGGCGATAACTGTTATATAGCTGGATAGCAAACTCAGGTTTAGCGTGACAGCTTCTGGAAGTAAATAAATGGAGGATGAGGCCACGACCAATGACTCAGTTGTTCAGGGAGTACCGATTACCACAAGATAAACAGCTGTCCTGAAGCTCTGTGCCTGCAATTGGTGAAACCACTTTTCAAAGAGGAGTGGTGTGTGTCCATGGTGTAATTGAGATGATGGTGGGGATGCATTTACATATTTATGTTGAATTCCTTATCGTTTGCATGGAATTTTTCATATCTCCAGACAAGCAAGAGCTCTAACCAGCTGTCATCAGTTGTCTCACTGTCTTTTTATGAGTATTTCCCTTGATGAATTGATTAGTAAAGTCCACGTGGTATTAGTTGGCCAAGAAATGGACACAGGAAGCCTATCAATCCTTTGTGACAAGCTTGCCAATGTACTGAGCCAGTTAGGTCTGCAGTATTCTAATACATCTTGATGATTGACCAGCTAGCTTGCATTGTTACTGGGATTTCGAGTCACAGACCCATCAATGGGGCTTGAGATTCTTCCAGTTGGCTCATGATAACCTGCAAGTTGATGTACGATCGCACTCATTGAACAATGTCATAATAGATAGGGCAGTACTAGATGGGCAAGGAATGGGAAGCTGCATTGTTCTGGTTGACTAATGTCCAGCAATATCCCTGTGCAATTTGGGAATTCCTAAGCCAACCTTGCCCGAGCTAAATTGAAGCAGGGCGTGGGACTGCAGAGAATTTTCAATCCGTATCAGGCAAATAGGAGAACCATAACCTTAATGGTGATCTTCCACTGGAATTTGACATCTAAAGTGACCTGGATGTTCAGCTTCACTGACGAGTGCTAAAGATCTTCAAATGAGGACTTGGAATAAAGTGTTGAGTAACTGATTCACAGCGTCGGGCTTGGAAATGAAAATGACAGGCATGTCTCAAAATGTGCCACACAGGTTCTTTCACTATGCTAGAAGGAGATGTTCACTGAGGAAACCTCACACAACTGCTAGAGGTTTTTATTTGGAGGGGGGGGGGGGGGGGGGTAAAGGAGCAACTACTTTCATATCCAGGACATCAAGCATACCAAAACTGATCAACAATTTGTTGGCTTTGAAAAAAAACGGTGCAATTGTTTCAACATTATTCCACATTACTAAACCTTCAGTAGTCTTGAACCCATTGAACAAAGAGCTATGCAGTCAAAGACAAATGGATTTCATGCATTGCCTTTTTCCTTTGCAGATTGAAAATATTTCCTGCTCCAAAATGAAAAGGATCTAGTCAGATTTGATTGCCTTTGCTGAAGTTTAATGATGTTCATTGGTAGGAATCTAGTTTGCCTGGGATTAATGATAACAGCCTTCTCTGTAGTTGCTTGCAAAAATTATAATCTAGCTGGGATTTATGAATGCATTATCAAGTTTAGCTATGAATGCATAAACCATGTAGAATGATAGATATAAATGTTTAATCATTTATTTTATTAGCATATGGGGTTATTGTTTGGAAGGATCAGTCATATCAGTCAGGCTAAAGGACTTTTTGCATCTAGTATTATGGGTTTACCAAGTGAAATTGCCAAAAAAAAGCAACAGCGGGATTGCTAAAATGGCTTACAAATAATGAATGAATACTTTCAGAATTTTTCAATATAAAATGGCCTCACATACCCTGTAAGTGCCAATCACCGCTCCTCTCCCTTGAGTTTTAGCTTTATAGAAAAAAATGTCCAGTGGGCAACGGATGAAATAAAATGCATGCATGTGTGATTGTGTTTTGTTCTCATTGTAGATGGATGAGATAAAATTAAAAGACAGAGCAGTCTACGTGCTGGAAAAAGAGCTGGGGGCTCAGGCTGGGCATGCTCAGAGACTCCAGCTCCAAAAAGAGGCTTTAGATGAACAACTTACCCAGGTCAAAGAGGCTGAAGCATGGGAAAAACGACATCTGAGTAGCCCGAAAAGGGAACTTCCTTGCGCAAGTGGTGCAGGAGACGCCTCAGACCATTCAGGAAGCCCTGTAAGCACTTTCATGGTCTATAACTGCCCTATTCAACAAATTCAGTAACAAAATCTTGATGAGGGGCATATTACTGCTGCTTACTTATTAATACTTAAGCAATGCTATCACATGACATAATTATTCTAAAGCTTTTAAATTCTTTACATTGTCGCCGAATATTTGGCACCACTGAAATAGAATTAGTGCTCGCCTTACGTTTACTCTAAATATTTTTTAATTTTGCTGTTTGAGGACATTGCGGTTTTATTGTATAGCAGCTTGCTTGTTCTTCTATAATCAACTAATAATAACATTGTCTTGAAATGTTACCTCATAAATCATTTTTAAAAATCAAAATAAGACCAGTTATTTTATGAGTTTAATTTTCGTTTAGACATTTCCAGAGGGCAGGCTTCAACTGTAGTCCACTGAATTTCGCACCAATCAGACATCTTGCCTGAATGTCTCTCACTTTCTAATATCTTGCAATGATGAGGAACACCTAATCCTACATAAGACAGCCACATTTTCAGGATTCTGTAGTTAGTAACGCTGTAATGAAAAAGGCAGTGCTTTTAATTATCATCCTATGTAACTATGCCACTCTTATGCTTTGACCTTAATTTGCTAATGATACAAACCGCTGCTTAATTTTAAGACGAACACGCATGTCTTTAAACTTTTTTTCCCATTGTTGACTCTCATCAAGATTCTTTTTCCACTGGCTCTTGATTTCCTTCGCCCATTGAATGGAAATTATATTAAGCACAGTGTATAGTTATACGATGCAAAGGCTCTCCTGCACCTGTTGAATGAGGAATCACTGCACCTATTAAATAGGGTTGGAGGATCACTAAAATCACCCATCAGCATGCTGTCAATGGCTTTTCTTTCTTAGTCTGCTGCAGTGTATCACCAATGTGGGAAATAATTGGCAAAAGATCCATCCATTCAAACTGCTGCCCCATTACTCTGTGAATTCTGATTCCACTAAACAAACAGAAAAAAAGGACGAACTGGGGCGTCCAGTGTAAATAATTTATTCCAACATTTGTTTAAATGCCCCCATCCATGAAGCATTACTTCATCAATAATAGCATTTTCTCAACCCACCCACTGTGTTACCTGCAGCTACTATCAATCACATTGTCCCTTTCTGGAATAGTACAATTATATGTTCCAACTGTTGTAATACCACATGTAAAGCATTGTGTTGCGCACTTCACTTAAAGAAACAAGTGACTTGAGGTAGGGTTATATCTTTGGAAATCACTCAAATAATGGAGTGCCGACATTAAGTGTATGATTTCACTGTACATTCTGCATTGCTTTACTGCACCTCATTTATTATTTCCTTCATATGTATATATATATATATATAGCCTAAGCTGATTTGCTTGAATTTTCATCCCATCACATAAGGGCATAGTTTACATTTACATTTTAATGCAAGGCAAAATGATTTCCTGCCTCTAATTGAATAGCTGTGGCAAATTCTTCAGTCTCTTTGGTTATGGTTATACAGACATGTGAAGTTTTGTTGATGTCCAGTTATTTGCAGTTGATCTATGTTTCAGGAACAGCAGCTGGATGAAAGGGATACTAGGCGATTCCAACTGAAAATTGCTGAATTAAGTGCAATTATCAGAAAACTAGAAGACCGGAATGCTCTGCTGTCTGAAGAAAGAAACGAACTTGTAAGTGCCTCTGATCAGGTTGACTGTTCAAGAGCCTGTCCAGATATATGCATTTTCATTAGCCCCTAGAAATCACGTGGTTATCTCGGTAACGTTTTTTTCTCCCTTTCAATTTTCCCTACAGAAATAATGTACTCTAAGGTCAAATGGGATGCCATTTGTAAAGGCAGTATTAGTCAATCAATAGCGAGGCAGTTTTTTTAATGGGACTAGTTTTGGGATAAGGGGTAGCAGGTTTAAAAAGGACTAGGGGAAATTACTTCTCTCAAAGGTTGTGAATCTGTGGAATTCACTACCCCAGAATGAAAATGAAATGAAAAATGAATGCGGTGGATGCTGGAAAATTGAGTAAATTTAAGGAGATAGACACACTTTTAATTAGTTATGGGTTGAAGGGTTATGAAGAACAGACAGAAAAGTGGAGTTGAGGCCAAGGTGAGATTACCCATATTGAATGGCAGAGGGCGCTCAAGGGGGTTCTGATCTTCATTCCTATGTTATTTTGTTCATCAACAGGTTGGAGAGTTGAAATTCTCCCCTTGTCTTAATTTTGCTCATAGTCTTGGTCAGTAAAAGGGAGATAGGAAGGTTTGTATACCCGTCAACCTTTTCATTAAAATTATTGACAGGTGAAATTTAACTCCTTATGAGACCAGCATGCATGTAAAAAGGATATGTTGCCAGAGCAACTCTTTGGGCGTCTGCTTGATGCAGTTAGCTGGGTGATTGCTGAGAATTAGATTGTGCCAACAACATGGGGTTCAATCCCTGCTCCAGCTGAGGTGGATTCAGGACCTGTCTTCTTGCTCCACTCATTTTGTTTTCCAATTAAGGGGCAATTTAACATGGCCAATCCACCTAACCGGCACATCTTTAGGTTGTGGGGGTGAGATCCACGCAGACACGGGAAGAATGTGCAAACTCCACACAGTCAGTGACCCAGGACCGGGTTCGAACCTGGGTCCTCGCCGCCATAAGGCAGCAGTGCTAACCACTGCGCCACCATGCTGCCCTTCCTTTCCCTACTCATAGTGTCGATTTTGGCATTGTGGATCGGACCTGCCTTTGAGCAGAAAATTCAAGAAGGTGGAGCAAGTGCATATGTGGATATTTGATTTAAATGTTTGTCTATATTATATATCTGAACCAAAAAAATCTTGGATTAATCATAGAATCTGTGGTGCATAAAAAGGCCATTTGGCCCATCGATCTGCACCGACCCTTCGAAAGAGCTCCCTAACTACACCCAATCTCCCGCCTTATCCACATAGCCCCACCTACCTTTGGACACGTTGGGGAAATTTATCACATCCAATCCATCTAACCTGCACATTTTTGGACTGTGGGAAGAAACCAGAGAACCCAGAGGAAACCAACATAAATATGGAAAGAACGAGCAAACTCCACAAAGTCAGTCACCTGAGGTCAGAATTGAACTCCGGTCCCTGGTGCCGTGTGAGGCAGCAGAAATAACCATTGTGCCACCGTGCCACCTTAAGAAAGGTTATTCAGGCTAGTTGTACATTAACATGGCTATATTTAGAGAGATGTAGAAACAGGTACTGTACACTGACCCCTTACCACTGAACCAGTCTGGCTTTTCAACCAGAGGTGTAAATGCAGTTTTTCTTCATATCTTGTAATCATATGTGCTGATGGATACAGGGAGATGAGGAGGGAGTGAGGAGACTGTTTTGTGATCAAATAACCTGGAAGATGGGTTCGCCTTAGCTTGATAGGAGCTAATTACCATTTTTGGACTCCATTCATCCGGTTGCAGGCAACCAGATGGAGACTTTGACTAGATGTTGGATAGGTAGATCTGCAACACCAGAATGAAGCTGAGGAACAGAGAGGAGGGAGGGAGGCATTGTTGGTGTTGGGGCGGCATCAATGGAGGAAGCAGCAAAATGGCTGTGAAATATTTGGAGCATTGATACGGGAGCCCAGAGAGATCAGGCCTTGGGGGGGAGGGGTGTCATTGATGGGGCCGAGAGAGATTAGGAGGGTACATTTTTAAGAAGCCTGGAAAGAACAGGAGTGGGATGTTGGGGAACGTTGATGTGGGGAACATTGATGTGGGGCCCACAAAGGTCAGAAGAGGAGAAAAGAAGGTCTCAGGGGTCAGGAGGATTGGTGGGGAAGGGAAAAGACTATGGGGGATCTGTGGAGGTTGTGCGGACAGAAGAGATGGAATGAGGCTATGGGGCTCTGGAGAGCATCTGATTGCTGATAGTGGAAGAGGATGATCTCTGACTGCTGAAGAGGTTAGCAGCTTAGATGAAGGGTCTTGGGGAAGCACTCCTGCTGCTGCTGTCTTACAAGCAGCATTGGAAAATACTTTCTCTTCCCTGCAGCAGTCCTCGTCTTCATGTGGCACCTGGGTTTCCTGAGACTGGAACTCAGTTAGCCAGCATTAATTCTGAAGCAGAGAAAAAAGTCAGAGGAATGCAGCTTTATAAAGATATTTAAAGGAGGGTGCCACTGTTAAAAACCTGAAATGGGCTCATTTGAGGCAATCTGTACTTGGCTTGGAGATTTTTTCGGTCCTTTTAAAATTCACCCGACTTCAGTTACATATATTTGAGGGTTAAAATTTCCCCCAAAGTTTCAGTCATAAATAAGGAGCATATTTTACTCTCTGTGTCAAGCTAAAATGAACTCAAAGGTTGAAAACCATGATAATAATAATCTTTATTATTGTCACAAATCGACTTAGATTAACACTGCAATGAAGTTACTGTGAAAATCCCCTAGTCACCACATTCTGGCGCCTGTTCGGGTACACAGAGGGAGAATTTAGAATGTCCAATTCACCCAACAGCACGGCAGAGAGATGATTGGCTGCTAATCATCCCAAACTATTAACAAATCAGTTTTACAATAGAATTCAAAGTATGGATTAAGAAAAGACCAAACATTAGATTTAACATTGGATACTGCATCACCACTCAATCTGACCATTTTTCACCATCATCACTGGCACCGAATTCTGCCCTCTGAATTAACTTAAAATTCATAAATATAAGCAATTTTCAAGCCTCATGGAACAGCATTACTGAACTTCTAGGAGCATTGTAATCTCATTGTAAGTTTCTCTGGTATTGTGCAGTCTAATGGATCTTAGCTCATGATGTTATGTTGGTTTGGATTTTCACTGAGCTGGGTTAACTCGGGAGCCCTTTAAAAATGGCAGGCGGGTCTCAATTCCTGCATTCCCCATCCCATTCCAGGGCTGAACGATTCCCGGGAATGCCTTTTGGGAATGCAGGCGGAAGAAAGTGACAGAAGCATCAGACTAGCTGTGCACAAAGATGTTTATTGTGTTTTACAATTCCCCACCCTTACTATGCTGATACCCCCTCCCAAACCCCCAGCCCCCTCATCCCTAACCTACCCCACACCCCCTCCCCTGGTGCCCTCAGTGATCCTTACAAAGCCTGATGTGGCAGTCTTGAATGTATGTGAGAGGAAATAGTGCAACCTACTCAGTATTTTTAATACGTAATAGCTGTGTAATATTATGCATGAGGCTAATGCTGTAAATAAACATTGCATATATTTTGAACCATTTCACATTAAATTCAAAATCATATTTTAGTAATTTAAATAAAAGCAGGTTTGGAACATGAAGAAAAATTATGATATTAGGAACAGAAGATAACATGCTTATTTGTGTTGTGCTTCAAATTATAGATACATTTTCCAATTAAATTTAGGATCAGTAAGGGTTCTATTCATGTACTTATCAATCAAACAGGGAATATTAGCCTGACTGTTTACACCTAACACTGTTCCTGCCAATCTTTCCATTGCAGAAACCAAGGTCTTTGTCTTTTAAACGTCAATTCAATCACTCTCATTCCATATTTTTACTTTAGCTCAAGCGACTGCGTGAAGCGGAAAGTCAGTATAAACCCCTCCTGGACAAAAAGAGACGCCTCAGTCGGAAAAATGAAGAAATGAGCCATGCCCTACGGCGTATGGAAAATAAACTGAAATTTCTCACACAGGAAAACTTAAGGATGGTAGGTTGTCAAGCAAATTCCCTTCTTTAACATGTGGGAAGTTGTCATATGGGAACAATGTCATGCTTTTTAACGCTGCTTAAAGGTACTGTAAACATTCAAACCACAGATGCTGAGATTGTCCGATGCACATTAATTTTATCCTACCTTGCCAGTGAGGTAAGTCACAATTGCGATTCCAAATGTTGGGGCAATGGTGGGCAAACCATTTTTGGTGTGAGCCTAAGATTGCACACCAATCTCAGGTGAATGGTTTAACGTCGTCTCATCCAAAGTTACAATTTTCAGGAATGCAACGATAACGTTGAGTGAGGAATTACTGAGGTCAGAGACCTGCACTGAGTGGGAACAGTGACTCAATATGATTTCCCCAAAGCGACAAATTAATGGCCAGACAGCTGGTTTTGCTATCCATTCACTCATGATGGAGGGAGGCATCCGCCCTTGTGCCACTTTCTTCTTAACTCCCTTCTCTCAACACCTCTCCTGTTCCCTGACCCTCATGGTTGTTGCTGATTGTGCTTGCTGAACCTCTTATTCTTCACATATCCTTCTATTTGACACTCCAGCTGGTTAACACTTCATCACCAACACACCACTAGCCAAACCTACTGCTCTTTGCTTCTCCCACTCAGTACTTCCCTCTCCCAAACCCTTGCTATGAGCGAGGGCTCAGATAATGAGTGAGGCAGGAAGAGTCGCTTCAGAGTTCGAGCAGTTTTGAGTTGCAGGGTTGCAGAGGTAAGCCACAAACTGGAGAGTTGTCAAGAGGGAGGGTAGGCAACAGGGAGGGTTGGCAGCAAGAGAGACGTTCAGAGAGTGGGTGAGGTCACGCCACATTGGCACCGATCAAGTCACGTGACCCTACATCACACCCGGTGCATACCAACATTAAGACAAAACGCCCACCACTAAACATGAATACAGCTCCATTAACTGCACAATGTTATAGTGGGGCAACTTAAAATTAGGCAACTTAGAACAGGGACTTACTGCATTTGAATCTGGCAGTCTGGACCAGAAGCAAACACGGAGTATCAAAGAACAACAAAGAACAAAAAAAAGTACAGCACAGGAACAAGCCCTTCAGCCCTCCAGGCCTATGCCAATCATGATTCCCCAACTAAAAAAGAAACCTCTACCCTTACTCGGTCCGTATCCCTCTATTTCCTCCCTATTTATGCATCCATCCAGATGCCTCTTAAATGTTGCTAATGTGCCTGCTTCCACCACATACTGTAGCACCTTCCAAGAGAGTCAGTGTTTATGCCCAGGAGATTGCAACTATCTTTGTGCTCTTTCAATTCTACTTGGCATGCCCTGCCTGTAACTGTAAGAGTCACATCTTAAACATCATCACCTCTGGATTGTTTCAAGGATCAGCAGTGGATCTGAATTGCATTTCTTAAGTTAGAGAACACAATTGTTTGTTACAGGTCACTTGTACCCTATGGGCAAGGGCTGGGCAGCACATTCAATTTCAAGCAAATGGAGCCAAAAAAGCCCAATGGATAGTGGGATTCACCTCTGGGCAGGCACAGGGCTTTATCGATGTTGTCATCAAGGTGCTGAGCGAGCAGACAGTGGGATTCCTTAATAGGATCTCTGCAGGGCATCACAAACAGGGGCACACCTGACCATTCACTCAATGCCTCTTTGTGTAATTAGTCCCATTGAGTGTTCAAGGCTACAGAACGCTGCTTGCTCTCCATGAGATTCGATACTCTCTCAATGGAGGAGCTCTTACACTCAAAACCTGAGCCGTGAGCAAATGTACTCCTCCATTCACAGCCCATGATTCACACTCATATAAATAGGCCCCTGAGCAGGATTCGAAAGGGTGACTGGGTGAAGGGCAGGAGAAAAAGTATAGCAGGAGTGGCAACTGTGGGTAGCCTGCCTCAAAGGATGGGCGACGACACAGCGCTGCTCAGCTGAGCACCGTTGCAGGGCCCTGGGAGTCACAGGAAAAGAGGCTCAACTTCGAACAGCAGGAACAGATGTGATCCCACATATTGGAGTTCTTTGTAGCAATGGGAAGTCATGGGTTGAGAATGAGGAGTCTGTCCAGCTCATGTGTGTCACAATGACTTAGTAAGAAGTCTTACAACACCAGGTTAAAGTCCAACAGGTTTATTTGAAATCACTGGCTTTCGAACATGATGTTGTCAGACGTCAGACTGTGTCCACCCCAGTCCAATGCCAGCATCTCCACATCATGGTTAACAATGACTCAGGGCTTTAAGAGCATGAGGTTCTCCATTGGGACAGTGGCCAAGCTCATGGAAAACCGTACTCAGCAGCATTTGAGTGGATACAGGAACAGTGCACTGACATGCACAGAATGCACGTTGTTATGATCCCATTACAGATCGAGTATCCTTTATCCAAAATCTTCAGAGCTAATTGAATTTTGGATTTCAGATCATTTTGTTATCAGATATTGCATCTAAACTGACTATACAATAGAGTCTAAAGTAAATAAAATAGCTAGAAAAGTAAGATGAATAATAAATACAGAGTACCTGTAATAAGTTTCTTTTTTTGACGTGTTCACCAGAAAAATCACACGTACAGACAAATAACTAGACTTCTCGCCTAAAGATCGATGAAGTTCAAAAAGAATGAGGTTCTTGGATGTGTTCGGTTTTTGAATTTATGGATTACAGATAGTGCTGAGGCAAATAACTTTTTTTTTCAGGTACTGCAGACAAAAGAATGAAGCCACTGGTTTCACAGTTCAAACCAAATAATTTTGCAAAATAAAAAATTAAAGAACTTAAATACTAATAAGCACACTATCTTAAACAATTATGTAAAAGATGTTAAAAATAAAATCAGCACAGATGCTTATACTTTAAACTGAACTTCTCAACTCAACTTTCCTTCTACCCCCATTTACCCCTTTAACCCAGATCCTTATCAGAAATTAGAAGGTTGACCATTTAGTCTGAATACGGTTTCAAAGATTTGTATAAAGGGTTGAGATTTCTTGGGCCTTCTGCTTACCTCTAGCAAAGGTTTCTCCTTAAATCCCCTCCAGCTACCCCACAGTTGTAGACCAAGTTAAACTCGGCTGCCATGAATGTCTCAAGTGGATCAGAAGTCTCCTGGTTCCAATATTCTTTAATTCTGAAATTTTGCATTAAAACTTTCTCTCTGTCTCTTCTCAGCTTGGATATCCCAGAGGTCTAACTCATTGTTAAGAGTTCTTCAGTTAACAAGGGACTGAAATATTTTTAGCCAGCAAACAGAATTTCAATGGAACTCTCCTGGAAAGAGATTTTTTTGCTCTGTAGCCAGATTGTTGTAAAACTAAAAAACAATACCTTGCTCTACATACTCCTATAATTAACTTTGTGTTGCTCCTATTGGCGCGACTCCGGTCGCAGGCTGCTGTACGAGGCCGGGCCGCCGATTCTCCGACCTGGGATGGCTCCAAGCGGCCGCGTGGAAAAAGCAGAGTCCCGCCGGCGCCGTCCACACCTGGATGCTGCCGGTGTGAAATCTGCTCGAAGGGTCAGGGGAGGCGGCCTGTGGCCTGAGGGGGGCTTCGTCCCCAGGGGGGCCCCTCCAATGGGGTCGGGGCCAGCTCGTTCTGTAAAGCCACCACGCATGCGCGGGCTGGCGCGTCACTACTGCGCATGTGCGGGTTGGCGCCGCCCCCAGTGCACACCTGGAAGTGAGGCTGGAGCGGCATGAACCACTCCAGCGCCGTGCTGGCCCCCTGTGGGGGGCAGAAGCACTAGTGCCTGTGCCCATTTCGCACCGTCATGAAATGCAACGGCATTCACGATGGTGCGGAAACTCTGTCCCACGATTGGAGAATCGTGCCACTAGTTCTTGAAGAGATCCTCACCCCAACATAAAACACAGGTTTTGCCCCAGACGCATGTGGGCCGTCACAATGCCAGTCACTGGTACTGTTGGCACAGAGATACACGGAGGTGTCGCCAGTTGCACCCAAATTTGGCATTGGTAGCATCCAGATAAGACCTTCGAGTGCTATGCCAGCCCTGCCCACCTCCGTGTGAAACCAGGACACCCTGTGTTGTTTCATAGAAAAGACCTTTCTGAAGTCTACAAAGGGAAATTACATATTTTGTTTTATTTTTCCGATGTGCGGCATCTGTTTATGGTACCCTGCATTTTTTTGCACCAACCTCATCCAATAACGGCACAATCAACTTTCAACCAGGAACTCCGCTTGTTTTTTTCGGAAAAAAATAGTTGGTAAATTGGTGTGTACACCTGACACATCAGATTGCATTAGAGATGCTCTTTGCTCACCCAGCAGTATCCTTGCAGTTACAGGATGAGGTGCACATCTTTCAATAGGCGAATATGTATGCAGACAGCGATTCAAATTGGGAGGCTGTGACTGATTTATGTTGCATAATGAAGAATGACCTGCAGACAAACCTGTCCACATACATTGGATTGCCAATAGCTGGGAACAGCTTTTGAACTTCTACGCTTCTGAATCTTTCTAAAGTGACACTGGCAGGACAGTGACATTCATCAATCTGCAGTAAATAAATGTGTGAAGCAAGTGATCGATGTCTTGTTTGCTCAAGGAAGTAATTTAATCTCTCCTTGTGAACAAGCAGCAGGGACATGAGAGAATTGCGGGAATTTTATAGGGTGGTAGGATTGGTAAAGGTCCAAATTATACAGAATTCACACATAATGTCTCTTAACCAGGACAAAGTTGCCCTCTCGATTGGTACCCCATCCACTGCCTTAACCATTCACACCCTCCATCATTGGCACACAGTGATAGCAGCGTATACCTTCTACTAAATTAATTATGGCAGCTTGCCAAGGCTTCTTCGACAGCACCTTCCAAACTTGCAACCTCCACCATCTAGAAGGACAAGGGCAGTAGGTGTGTTGGAACACAGCCATCTGCAAGTTCTCCTCCAAGCCACACATCAGCTTGACTTGAAAATATATTGCTGGATGATTTTTGTGACATTCACTGGGTCAAACCCCTGTCATTCTATACTGAACAGCACTGTGGGTCACAGGATTGCAGTGGCCCAAGAAGGCAGCTTACCACAACTTTCTCAAAGGAAATTATTGCCAGCAATGTTCTCATACCATAACCGAATAAAAATATACGGCGCAAGAAAATGACCTAAACAAATTTCAAACAGTTCTACTTTGAATATTTAGCTTGTTTGAAATCCTGAACTTTGTGTTCACCAATTAGTGTAGATGAGCTTTAGATTGGTTTCACAGGTCGGCGCATCATCGAGGGCTGAAGGGCCTGTACTGCGCTGTAATGTTCTATTGTTCTAATTACTGACTCCGTGGCCATAAAAATAACTTTTTATCAAAAACCTTTATAATTTTTAATATTTAACATAACGTTAACTGATAATATTTCTCTATCCTGATGATAAGAGCCCGGGATCTTCTGATCCCTCCTTTTAGCCAAGTCTGCCAGTCTAGGTATAATCTTAGTGAATGTCTTCTGTAGCCTCTCACATCATCCCAGTGTAAGGTCTGGAAAACTTGACACGATGCTCACTTTGCACTGTAACTATGTACATAGATTTGCTTTTGTACTCAATCTAAGATTGTATGTTTGGTTTACACACATCTTTATCAACATGTCCTATACCTCTTCAGACCTGGTTCAAAGGCAACGTTCCCCATCGCATCAAATTGTGTTAGGTGCCCACATCTTGCTGGCATTATGTGGGTAAGGGTAAAGCCCAGTTTCCGGTCTGCTTCATTCCTTCAGCTTCAGGCATACATTGTGTGCTGTACTATCCAAATTGCTCCAATTTCTGGAGAGGGAAAAATGCTTTGGCCGATGTTTTTACGCTTCTTGAAATATTAATTAACCTTGAAAAACTCACATGATGTCACTTTAATGGTTCAAACAATAATGAGACCTGGTTGGAAAATATTCTGCCTCAATCATCTCCATTGTGGCATGGTGTGGAATGCCTATATTGACATGAGTTAGATTAATAGTTGGTGGTCAGTTCATTATTTCAATGGAATTAGTGCACTAATAATGGCATTGCAAATAGAATAAAACATTGCCAATGGTAAGTTAAGTGGACAGTCTAATTACTAGCCAGTGTGACCTGAAGTGTTGGCCAGTGTAGACTTGAGAGATGAACAGACACTTCAAACACTGATGAAGGTTCAACTCAATTTTATTAACTACTTCTAACTAACTAACACACGATGACCTGTGGGTCTGAATGATGCTAACTTAAACTAGAGACCTGAGCCTTGTCCGAACCAGTTGATTCTCTCAGCACGTGGTGTGAGTCTGTGCTGGGCTGGATGAGTTCCTGTTACACTGAGAGGCAGCAGCTAGAATGAGTGGGAACCGTGGTGCCCTCTGTCTTTATAGTGTGTGAGTGTGTGTATTCTAACTGGTGATTGGCTGTGGTGTTTGTACATGTTGATTGGTCCCTGTGTGTGTTCATCAGTGTGTGTCTGCACCATGATATACTGGTGTATGTTATGACATGACCTACCTATGAAAATCATGCACAGTGAGGATAAATTTCCAGAATTAATAACCTACTTCTCCACCATAGCGTTACAAACCCTGGGAAATGGTGTAATCATTGAAGCGTTGAAGTGACTGCATGTGAGTAAGGGAACTTAAAAGTACCACTAGCATATTAATATGTTATCCAAGTATATGTCCCTTTAGTTTAATTAAGAAATAAATAAAATTGTTTTTTTCTGTTATGGGTGGAAAATTGCTGACCCCCTCTGATCCCCCAATGTACAAAATTACCTTTCTCCTCGCTTCTGTTCCGACACTCTGTCTTCGTGAAGCAAATGCGAGTGGATTGTACATGGACGTTGTGCTGTGCTATTCCAAAGGGAAATATTTATAGTCTGCCAGTGCCGATGATAAATCTTTCTTTAAGTGATGACCAAGCAACAGTGCCAGCTCCGGGAATCTGTTCAGCTTGAGTGATATGTGCTGCAAATCACTTCACAGTGACAGGGAAAATGCTTTTAAACCAACATTGATAAATCAGAAATATTTTTCATCTTCAACATGACCGTAACGATTCAGCAATCCTGAGGTTTTATTTTGTGTGCAAAAGTTAAATTTGACAGTAATGGATATGTAAGAATGAGGCTCATATGTCCTCTTTGTCACAAGAATGAAGTCAAAGTTCCCAATTGACTCCTCAGCCACAGGTTAGATACGCCATTGAAACCACATCTTGTCTGTTTATCAATTACATGCGCGTATAAAAATCTGACTGCGACATTTAAGAGAATCAATATTCATTTAAAGATTGCCCATATAAAAAATTTGATGATATTTGGAACTAAAACACGACCAAAATTGAAACTGCAGTCTTCCTGTTGGGCTGATTGATGTTCAAATAGAAAATTAAAGTTTGGAAAAGATTCGGTTGATACAGTGTGATACTGTATTAGAGAGTAGACAAAATTCTTGTTCCTTTGCCCTTACTACCCCTAATTAGTACATTTTTGAAGATGTTATGTTTCCTGGTGCAGCATGCCCCCGACGGCAGCGGGATTCTCTGTCTCGTCAGCCGGCCAATGGAGTTTCCCATAGTGGGCAGCCCCACACCGTCGGGAAATCCTCAGCATGGATGAGCTGCTGGCGCAACGGAGAATCCCACTAGGGAAGAATCTAGCCCCATGTGTTTCCCAATCCCTGAACGGTGGCCAATTTTGAATAATCAGCAGCAAGGTTTCAAGGATTTAAATTAAGAGGATTATTTATTCACAAATTCACCTCAAAATGTTTATGCTACATCAATCGCTCAGCACTCACACACAACAGGCACACGCTCAAGAAAGATACCTAAAAGGAGATAATGCACTTTTATCAATTGCAGACAATTAAACTAAAGGAACAGTTCATAAGTCATGCGTTTCACTCATTTGAGGGGGAGGTAGTCATTGCAGGCTCATTGAAGAAGGCATTGTCACTCTGAAAGTGAGGTGGTTTCAATACTGGAGGTGTATATTAGCATTGTTGCAGGATCCCTTTGAAGAGTTGGCCTTTTCAGCAGATCATGAAATTGGTTACTTGTGGAACTCTTGCTGGCTTGTGGGCAAACTACACACCCACCCCACAATTTTAGAAGAGCCAAGCCCCTACGGTGAGGATATGTGGCTCATGACACAAGCAGAGTTGTGAACCATGGGGAACCACAGTCACAAATGGCGAGCCAAAAAAAAAAGTCACTTGCCCCTGAAATTCTTTCACTGACAGGCTTTGAACTATACAAAAAAACACCTTTCTTTCAGATTCAATAGTTAGATGCTGTATTTTATGGTATATAAGTTTTAAATACATTAATAGGACTCTGGTCTGCAACTGTGTGTTCAGCATTACATTCACAAGCATTGTGGAAGTGTTGAGACGCATTACACCACTTTTCCCATTTGTAAAAGTGCTATGACACATTTAAAACTGAACAAAGCGCCACTCAGGAACTCAGGTGTCATGATCTGAAGAGGTTTAAATCCCCAGCCCATTAAAATTGCTTAGACATTCTGCAGCTTTCATGTAGCTGCCCTTGCTGTTTGTAACTACCAGGAGATCTGCTGTCTTGCTATGTCACCATCGTTTGTCTTGGTCATTCTCATACATCCACTATAGCTTGTCTGCAACCACTCTGTGACGTCCTTAATCCAACTAGGCCTGGTTGACCTCTCTTTCTGCCTCCCTCCACTTTGTTCTCTTGGAGAGCTCTCTGCAGTTTTTCGGCTCGGATCTTTTCTGGATTATACTTTTTAGATGTCCTTATCTTCTTGAGGTTTCAATCACATCTGCATTGGTCTTATGGTCTGAACATGGAATTTTTAGCATATATCTTAGCATCCACATTTCAAAGGCCTCTATTTTCTTCCACAGCTATTTATTTATTTCACATTAAAAGGAAAGAACACAGCCATCTTTTCCTGCAATTTCAATAAGCTTCATTGTCTGTGATCTGCAATGTTTTGTTTTGACAGCAGAGCCCATTAAAATTTGTGGCTGAGTTTCAAAAGCTCCAGAACCATTCATCTCAGCGGGGGGATGTATCGACAGTTAGATCGACAGCTTTAAGAAGTTATTCAAAGTTTTTCTGTCTTAGATTTGCTTTGTGACATAGATGTGTGTTTTCATAGCATATTGCAAGCTATCAACATTCTGGGGATTATCATTAACCAGAAACTGACCTAGAACAGTCAGCAAATACTGTGGCTACTAGAGCAGGATAGAAGTAGGGAATTTAGCGGAGAGTAACTCACGTTCTGACTCCACAAAATAAGTCGACAAGGAATAAGTCATGTGATGGAGTACTCTCCACTTGCCCGAATGAGTGCAATTCCCTCAACACAAGCCATTCAACACTACCCAGGACGAAGCACTTGATTGGCACCCCATCTACCACCTTCACCATCCAATGCCTTTATGGCCAAAGCACAGTGGCAGCAAAGTGTACCATCTACAAGATAAACTGCAGTAACTCCCTCAGGCTTCTTTGACAGCACCTTCCAAACCCACAACCTCTACCGCTTAGAAGGACAAGGGCAGAGGATGCATGGGAGAAGCCACCTCTTGCATTTCCCGTCAAAGCCTCAGTCCACCTGACCAGCAACTGTATCACCGTTCTGTCACTGTTGCCAGGTCATAATCCTGGAACTCCTTTCCCAACATCACCGTGAGTGTACATGGACTGCAGTGTTTAAGAAGGTGACTCACCACTACCTTCTCAAGGGCAATTAGAGATGGGCAGTAAAAATACTGGCACAGCCAACAATACTCACACTCCATTTAAGAATAAACCAAAACATCCCCTAGTTCCTGCTTCCCTGCCTATCCTTCAAATTACAACCGTAATCCCCTCACTTCGCAGATGAAGAGCTGGAGTTATTGCTGGATGCCTTGGAGGAGAGGCAGGACACCCTATTCCCCGGTGTGGGAAGGAGGTTGCCACCCAATGATGTCAACTGGGGTTGGGTGGAGGTGGCAGAATCCATGAGCGCAGTGCTCTCCACCACCACGACTAGACAGCAGTGTTGAAGAAAGCTGCACGACCTCCTCAGGGCGGCCCTGGTGAGTCACCAGCTCTGTGCACTTGACACCATCCCCATCCCACACATTACAGGCCCACACCCAGCACCCCCTCCCATTTATGCGGCCCCCACTAAGCGGACTTGTAGGCAGTGCTGGTGGAGGATGGGCAACCCCCCAGGTCAGCCAGGATGAGGCACCAGCTCCTTGCCCCGGCACTACCCCTATCTCACATGTCCCAACCCCATTCCCAGAACACCGGTTCCCCCCTCCCCGCCGCGCCCACTGCGGCCCCCACCGGGAGGACCGGTAGGCAGTACTGGGTGAAGATCGGAAATGCCCCAGGCCAGCCAGGGTGAGTCACCAGCATGTCTCCTGGCACCACCCCTGCCCCACACACCCATAACTCATCTTCCCTCTCAGAGGGCGACCAACTCCCCATCCTCCGTCAGTCCGCTCACACCCCACCCTGCAGTACATGCCAACACACATACCGCCTGCCATGGCTGGGTGCCCTGCATGCACAGGCCACTCACTGCAGACCCTCTGTGCTGCTCGCATCCGAGTGTCTCACACTGTGAATTATCTGTCTCACCCAGGAGAAGACAGCCTACAAGCATCGGGAGCGGGAGGGACTGGAGGGGGGCCCACTGGACCTGCGGCCCCTCATTATCATTGAGCAGATGGCGTTGGGCCTGGTCGGTGGGGTGGGAGAACGGGCAGCCGTTAAGGTGGAGGTCAGCATGGGACAACCAATCCAGTATCCAATGCGTTGTGATGTCCATATCACCACATGTGTCACCCAAACCTCCCCGACACCACGCCTACCCATGATATCACCATGCATCTTGTATTGTGTCTTGCAGGGTCACCTCCTGCTGAAGCCAGAATGGGTGGTATTCCTTGCCCCAGCCACAACTCCAAGGCTCATCTGGTGACGAAGCAGGACCGTCGAGGGTCCCTAGCCACAACCCTACAACCCCGGAGCACCAGTTCGGGGATGACACCAACTTCTCGTCACTGCTCTCACCAACACCTGCCACCATCCCAGAGACACTCACCTCAGTTGGGCACTAGAAGGCTCCTGGGGAACTATCCGGTGCACATGGCACATGCAGCGGTACATCAGGTGAAGATAGGAATCCCCGAGGGGGCAGACAGTCGGAGGGTGGCCCGACCTAAGGCACAAGCTGCTGTTTAGACAGGTCTAGTGCTTCTGGAAAGGCTGGTCCCATCAACATTGGAGATGCAGGTGCAAAGCCCAGGACTACATGAGGAGTGTCAGCAACCATCCAGCACCTGCAGGCACAGTTCGGGGTATCCTACCGCCTGCAGGAGCAGGAGGCAGTGCCCACAATTCATGCCACCCAGGCCAACACCGCACAGGTGGCGTCCACAGTGGAAGCCATGGGTGTGAGAGTCATGCCATGGGTCAGGAAGTCCAAGGCCAGCAGCACTCTGTGCAGGCAATTGCTGAGGTGCAGGACAGGGCAGCCATGTCGCAGGCAGCCATGTACAATGGTCACATGGATATTGCTGCGGAACTCCAGAGCATGGCCCAGTCACAACGGGCCATGGCTGAAGGCGCTGAGAGGATTAGCCTGGCGCTCCCTGACCTGAGTCAGTTATGGAGGGACCTGGCAGGGTCACTGAGTGATGTGACGTAGTCCCAGAAGGACACGACACAGTCCCTGTGCTCCATGGCCGCAAGTGTTGAGATACTTTGAGATGCGAGCGGGCCTCCAGGACTGGCAGAGACAGGTGATGGCGGAGCCCCCTGGAGCTCACTCCAGCTGTACCTCCCCATCCCAAGGAGTAGCCTGGGGGCAATCGGGCCCTAGGAGGAGGAGGTGATGGGGCCCATGTCGGTGACTCCCGCAGGGGAGGTGCTGGAACACAGCAGCACCTCTGCATTTCCCCCCCCCCCCCCCCCCCCAAACCTGTCCCTGGCGAATTGATGGACAGCGGGCAGAACAGGGTGGCACCGTGTCACCTGTGACACCCGGACGATTGCTGTGCCAATCCAGGCCCAGTCGCTCCAGAAGACGGATGCCAAAGGGGACCCAGGTCACAGGGTGGGAATTTCAGCAAGCCTCCTCCACCCCTGATATACCACCTGGCGTCACCTAGATGGAACATTAGGACAGGTAAGATCTGAACGGTATAAACCAGTTAAGTTGGCACGGGGCAGCACATAGGATTGCATTAGGGGCTAGGGCACAGTTATTGTACATAGCACTGGCACAAATCAACACATGTTCACTGCCGTTCCAACAAGCCTCAGCCTTCTATCTGAAGGGTGTGAGGGATGGGCTGGGTGCGGAGGGTGTGCCAGATTGGTTGGTGGGGAGTCAGTGATGTGGGGTGCGAGCATTGGCAGCTGGCATGGGCCAGGGCCCTCTGGACAGCCAGGGGTACCCCCCCAAGGTTGCCCCTGGAGGCGGCAGGGGACTGGGTCAGAGATGTGGAGGTACCATGTGGTATGGTCTACCTAGAGAGTGATCATCATTGCTCATCACACCCAGGATCATGCATCGCCTCCCCCCCCCCCCCCCCTCTCCCCACCCGCCCCGGGACTCATCCCCACCCCCGCCTCCCCTAAAGGTCTGTGGGCCTGGGCCTTGTGATGCACTGTCTAGCACGCATACAGGGATCACCCGGGTTAACAGTTAATGTGACACCATAGCAGGAGTCAGACTCTGTCAACCAATGCGGACCACCAGAGCTCCCCACGGAGTGGGACATCATTCTTGCCCCATGGATCAGACCCGCTGTCAATCCAGGGCCAACTCCCTATGGGTGAAGTTGGTGGGAGACATGGAGGTGGTGGGGTGGGGTGTGTGGACTGCAGGTGGGGTGTACAGGGCAGGGGTTGCATGGCCATTGGGAGGGCCGTATTGGGGTGGGATGGGACGGTTGGTCTACCTGTGGCCAGGCCCCCTCGTCGGCGAACCTGGAAATCAGCCTATCCCATGAGTGGCAGCCCAGGTGCATACATCCTACAGCCGCCTGTGCCACGCCCTGTCCATCCTGGCCATCCCACATCCTCCCTGTCAGATAAGGACTGACATTCTTCACCTCATCCTCCAGCATGTCGCCCCTCTGCTGCACGATAAAGTGGAGGACACAGCAGGCCACCATGATGTGGGAGACCCTCCTAGGGCTATACTGGGGGTTCCCACCAGAGCGGTCGAGTCACCTGTACTGTACGTTCAGGACGCCGGTGCACTGCTCGGTGACGCCCCTGCTTTCTGCACAGGCGTCTTTGTAGTGGTTCTCCATGTAGACTTAATCAACTACAACCACAGTGAATCACCCCTGCTGCCCAAGAGCCAACCCCCTCACCCGAGGGAGTGCCTCGAAGGTGCCGGGCACCATCGATTGCGCCAGGACAAAACATTGTGCATGCTGCCTGGGTATCGGGCACAGGCGTGCACAATGTGCAGCTGATGGTCACACACCAACTGCACATTGAGGGAGCGGAATCGCTTCTGATTGCTGAAGGGCACCCACTCAAGGCCCGATTCCAGTGGAATACCCCGAACCCATGGCACATTCCTGGTCATCGCCTGCTACTACCCCGGCCATGGCAGAAGCCCCACCCCAGCCAATGGCATAACTGGCAGCCAGCCCACTGTTGCACTTTTGGAGACTTTTTTTAACCTCCTCCATTTCCATCAGCAGCCATGGTGCCCGGTCCCTGTTTTTAAATACCGCAAACGAATCGTACCGGCATCACTTCCGCCAGGCGGAGGCATCACGGGAGGTTGGAGATTACCGGGTCGGGTTCGTTAATGATGTGGTAACAAGTTCTATTGTACATTTTGCATGCCCACGGCGGCGTGGAATGCATTCAGAACCTGAGGCTACACTGGACAGAGACCTGCATCGAAGCAAGCATGGAGTTAACTTACAGCTTTGGCTATACCCTGTATTTATGTGCATTGTTATGTGTAATCAAAAAATACTTAAATGCTCAACAATAAAAGACTCAGAAACCCTTCATGCAACCTACTGAACATATCGCATACAACAATAACCAGAAGAAAGTCACTGCATCAGAAAAAGAAGGACAGAAGACAGTCAATGATATGAAAGTATTAGAAACATACAGAGTACAGATCATATTCTTCAACTTACCCTGAACCCACCATGGAACATCCTCTTACCTATATGGGCAGCAGGGTAGCATGGTGGTTAGCATAAATGCTTCACAGCTCCAGGGTCCCAGGTTCGATTCCCGGCTGGGTCACTGTCTGTGTGGAGTCTGCACGTCCTCCCCCTGTGTGCGTGGGTTTCCTCCGGGTGCTCCGGTTTCCTCCCACAGTCCAAAGATGTGCGGGTTAGGTGGATTGGCCATGCTAAAATTGCACGTAGTGTCCTAATAAAAAGTAAGGTTAGGGGGGGGGGGGGGGTTGTTGGGTTACGGGTATAGGGTGGATACATGGGTTTGAGTAGGGTGATCATGGCTCGGCACAACATTGAGGGCCGAAGGGCCTGTTCTGTGCTGTACTGTTCTATGTTCTATATCTATCTACGGATGTTCGAAAAGGAGCTAATTGCCTATGTTCAATGACTTAGCTTTTATACGTGAAATAGATTTTTGGTATTTATGCATAGGATTAGGCTTACAAATTAACAAAATATTTGCATGAAAAAATTAACTCCATAACTGCTACCCAGATAGTTTAGATTTATCACAACCAATTGAGTATCCAATTGAGAAACAAAATTGGAATAAAAGCCAAATAAAATCCCCCGAGGAAAACACAATGAAAAGATACAAGCCATTCTTCTAAAAAGCCTTTTCGGCAACATCAAATCCTGACTGGAACCATGTTAAATTTCCACAAAAAAATAACCCAGTGAAAGAATAACAGTTGTCTGCTGCTTTGAAAAAATGTAGACCCGGCTGTGGGTGTGACACAACAAACAATTGGCTGTAAAATGAAAGGCAATAACTCCACAATTCTGTCCACTGGGGAAGAAAGTTCAGAAGTTGGGAATCCCAGTCCCACAGTCCTTGTTTGTTTTCTGTCCCATAAAATTGAGGACAAAAAAAAAATCAGACTTTGATTCCACAACTTACCGACATGCTATTTTTTGAGAGCGCTGGTCACCGCCGAGAGAGGCAGGCCTTGGCACAACCGTTTATAAATTAGATGACTCCTCTGAACCTTTTTTAATTGGCCACAGAATTTCAGTGCAAACTATTCATAGTTCAGCAGAAATTGATTCTCGGTTGATAATTTCATTCAGACAAACCATGAAGCTGACTGATCTAGGAAAGGCAAAAGCACATCAATACAGTCAGTGGTGCTTTTTTTTTAAGCTGGGGTTTGAGATGGATTGAGAAAGAATTAGACCATATGGCCATAAGACATAGGAGCAGAATTAGGCTATTCAGCCCATCGAGACTGCTCCGCCATTCAATCATGGCTGATGATTCTCATCCCCATTTTCCTGCCTTCTCCCCATAACCCCTGATCCCCTTATTAATTAAGAACCAATCTATGTCTGTCCTAAAGACATTCATTGATTTGGCCTCTACAGCCTTCTACAGCAAAGAGTTCTACAGATTCACCACCCTCTGGCTGAAGAAACTCCTCCTCATCTCTGTTTTAAAGGATCATCCCTTTAGTCTGAGATTCTTCCCTCTGGTTCTATTTTTTCTACTAGTGGAAACATCCTCTCCACGTACACTCTATCTCGACCTCTCGCTATCCTGTAAGTTTCAATAAGATCCCCCTTCATCCTTCTAAACTCCAATGAGTATAGATCCAGCTTCCTCAACCGCTTCTCATATGGCACGCTCTTCATTCCAGGGATCATTCTTGTGAACTTCCTCTGGACCCTTTGCAAGGCCAGCCCATCCTTCCTTAGATATGGGGCCCAAAACTGTTCACAATACTCCAAATGGGGTCTGACCAGAGTCTTATACAGCCTCAGAAGTACAACCCAGCTCTTGTATTCTCTTGGTTATTATGCATAGCAATATTGTAAATGTATTCAGGAAGAGGGTTTGTTTTAGATTTCATGGTAAGTAACAACCAGGGCAATTATTTATTTACTCTTGAGGCAGAGAAAAAGAGAACTTCACATTTAATCCCATGCAATAGCCCATGAGGGACTGCTCTATGCTGGCTGTTGACAAAAAAGTGTTTGCGTCCTCAGCACTGACATCCTGCCGCTGCATATTCATCGGAACATAGTTCATTCTCTGCCTCCTCCAAGATAAGCTTACAAAACTGAACTGATGTTGCAATTAATTACCTCCGTAAAAATACTACCAAACTAACGCTATCCTGTCAGGTGCATTTTAAATCCTTTTGAATTCCATTTGAGAGCAGTACTTGAAATTGGAATCGATACTTTACTTCTGCTGCTGCTATAGTAACAACAGGTAAATCATCTACTGTCTTTATTAAAGTTTCATTAATTTATTTTCAGCCTGAGGTTGTGGCTCTGCTGATACAATCATAGCCTACACGCGTCTACAACTCATTTAGTGCTACATCAAAGGGTCAAAATGAGGCATCCTCAGCCACCTCAAGGAGAGGACCAGTACATGAAAAAAATATATCAGCTTGCCCGCCTCTTTCTGAAACTGGAAAATTGTAATAGTCCCCTTATCAAGGTTTTTCTATGTGGCTTAGAAAAGGGCACTATTGTAACAGTGATTCTTTCCTTTGAAGCACTCAGAGTTGGATGATATAATTATCTGCTCACTGGTGGCATTTTGAATTATCTGTTTAAGGTTTTTTGTAGGCTTGTGAATGGTCAAATCGTTTATCACTTTTCTTAAAAGGGAGTCAAAGATCACGGCAAAAAGGCCAAAAATTTACGTTGAATGCTTACTACGCTTCTTTTTGACTTTGTCCAAGTGCGTTTTAGTTTCCCTCCGTTTTTCATTCTCCATGTAGAAGGAAAGAGTGGGGACTATACGGCGACCAAGCTCTTTAAATGACCTAGACCAGAGTCACGAAGAAAAAGAAATTGAACTTCTTCGGATGCAGGTTATTGAACAACAAAACATCATTGATGATCTCAGCAAGGTAAGATATTAAAGCTGGAATTTTCTGGCCGTTGGGATTCCCTGTTCTGCCGGCAGCACACCCCCCACCCGTGGGTTTGGCTTCAATGGGAAATCCCATTGACAAGTGGTGGGAGTGGAGAATCCCGCAGCCGAGAAACACGCAATTTGGCTACCGGGGGAACTATTCAAATAAAGAGGAACAATATGCTGTAATCAGTGTTACTTACAGATTAATTCCAGACTTAATTGTTTTCCTTTTTACCCCTCCCTTCACCTCTAAAATACTCAGCACCCCGCTCCCCCTCCTTCGCTAGGGTAGGCAGACCCATCCAATGTCAATGGATGAATCAGAAATCCAGGATCCATAACTCTTTGTCTTTATGGACAGGCTATTGTCCCAGTACTGCTCAGTCTTGACGCTGCTTAGACCAGTGTTTTTCAAACTTCTTTTCCGCGGACCCATTTTTACCAACTGACCAACATTTGGGACATAACCCGGACGACCTTCGCGAACCACGCAGGTCGGCCTTCGCAGCCCACACTGGCTGACCTTCGCGACCCAGCATTTGTTCTTACCTTGGAATATGGAATCTCCAGCTGTCCAAAGTTAAGCTCCACAGCACAAATGTGGCACAGAACTTGCGGAAATACGGCTCTGTCAGCGAGACTGTCTTTCCAATCTTAAATGCGACATCCAGATCCTAACCATTTTGGAGTAAGTGATTTCCACTTCATCAGCATCACAGTTCAGAAAGCAACCAATCACATCATTCTCCCCAAACTTTTTGCAGCCGGCTTTTAATAATGCCTGCTGTAAGTGGCCTTCAAAAACGCTCCTTCAAAAAGGAGCGGGCATGCATGCGTAGTGCGGCCGCATTTTTTTGTATGGTCGCGGTCTTTTTGAAGGCGAATTTGCGCAATTAGGAGCACCGCGACGGACGTCTCCGCGACCCTCCCGACACCCAGGTCGCGCCCCTGACTTTGAAAATGCCTGGCTTAGATTACAGAGCTGTGACACAGTGTCGATGGACTTTTCAGTTGCGGGCAGGTTAATCCACCCCCTCTGTAAAATCCACAGCTATGGATATTTAGGTATATTCATTAGCATCAAAAATTTTGAAAAATCAAGTGGTGATGTGAAATCAAGTGGTGCTGCAGATTCAAATGCCAATGCTTCGCCATTAAAAAATGAATTGCAATCCAGCCTAGAATGATGGCGAGAAAAAATTCCCACCACTGTCAGATGAGTTAATCCATGTCCAGATGCATTGCAGTCAATATATAAAATTGTCCACAGTTCAATTTGGCTGCCTGTCAGCTAATGTGTAAATCAACATGGCATACTGGCACTGTTAAGTGCTCTTCTGAACTTGGAATTAATGGACATCCAACGGCAACATAATATATTTCAGTAATTATGTCCAAATATTTAAGGAAAAGTCTCACCTCCGTTGGATAAATGTTCACTGGCTTTCACTTTATATCGTGTTTTGTTTTAATAAATTTAGAGTACCCAATTCATTTTTTTTCCAATTAAGGGGCAATTTAGCGTGGCCAATCCACCTACCCTGCACATATTTGGGTTGTGGGGGCAAAACCCACACAGACACAGGGAGAATGTGCAAACTCCACACAGGCAGTGGCCCAGAGCCAGGATCGAACCTGGGACCTCAGCACCGTGAGGCATCAGGGCTAACCCACTGTACCACCGTGCTGCCCACATTTTATATCATGTTTAATGAGACATTTCAACCTGGCACTAATTACCGTGGTGTATTATAACATTAATTTCATTATTATCGTCCCTTCTTTATCGTGGTGCTGTTTTGTACCGTCAACAACCAGGAGGTTGCAACATTGCTCCCTCACCTCCAGGACCTCCCTTACTGCTCCCTCACGTCCAATACCTCCCTCACTCCTCTGCACCTCCAGGACCTCCCTCACTGCTTCCTCACCTCCAACACCTTCCTCACTCCTCCCAACCTCACTGCTTCCTCACCTCCAACACCTTCCTCACTCCTCCCAACCTCCTGGGCCTCCATCACTGCTCCCTCACCTCCCTCATGGCACCCTCACCTCCAACGCCTCACTCATGGCACCCTCATTACCAACAACTCCCTCACTCCTGTCTCATCTCCAGCACCTCCCTCACTGCTCCCTCACCTCTAACACCTCCCTCACTCCTCCCTCCATCATGTCTCTCTCACCTCCCTCACTGCTCCCTCATTCCAGCACGTTCCTCACTGCTCCCCCACAACCAGCACGCACCCCTCACTTCTCCCTCACCTTCAGCACTTCCCTCCATTCTCCTCCACTCCCAGCACTTCCCTCACTCTCACCTCCAGCATTTCCTTTCTGCTCCCTCACCTCCAGCAACATTGCTCCCCCACTACCAGCACTTTGATCACTGCCTTCTTACCTCCAGCACTTCCCTCACTGCCTCCTCACCTCCATCTTCAAAGTCTCCTCAAAGCTGACCTCTTCAAACGTGCCTTTGGTCATCTGCCCTAACCTGTATCCCAGTTCCTGTTCAGTGTCCATTATTGTTTCCTTTATGAAGCGCCTGACATGGTTTGGTTCATTAAGGCTGCTTTATAAGTGTCATTGTTATGAAACCAATCTGTCAGGCTGGCAATTGCTTTTTTGTTCTTTATTAAATCTGCTGTATCAGTATAAGTGGTTACCCTGGTGCCATTTTTTAAATCAATTCCTGTCAAATGAAGGAAATCTTTTAAATATGCAGTTTTAGTTGTGTTATGAGAAAAGATGAAGCTAACAAGAAAGAAACCTGTAAAAGCATGACTGCACTAAATTTAGAATTGCCTTACTGCCAGTGTCATTTTCCTGATTCTTGCCTGCAATCTTTATCCTTTTTTTAGGCATTGGAGACAGCTGGCTATGTCAAGAGTGTCATAGTAAGTAACACAGTACAGCATTTTCACCTCAAACGTGTTACAAGTGCACATAATCACATTGACGTCACAGGTTTGAACAAAGCTGGCATCCGATGGGAAACATTCTTAAAGAAACAGGCAGCATGCGAGTTTCTATCTATCCCTGGCTATGTTCTTTCAGCAGGACTAAGGTGCCAAAGCTGGAGGAATCTCTTCATTTTCACACAGGCAAAATGTGGAATCGTGTACTTCTGAATCTCATGGGGTTATCAGAAAGACGGAATATTTTGGTAGCTGAGGGGAAATCAGCAAACCAAACATGTTCATCAAACTGGTTCTCTAATAAGCTTCAAAAACTGATTGACAATAGTTATATCTGTTTCCAATATTAGGTTCACCCATTCCCCCACCACACTCACAATGTTCTTACATTTGAGAAGGACAGGATCACAGGTCAAGGAAGAAGAGTAAGAGATGACTTGATTGAAACCTTTAAGATCCTGAGGATTATTGACAGGGTGGATGTGGGGAGGATGTTTCCTCTTGTTGGAGAATCTAGAACCAAGTGTCACTGTTTAAAAACAAGGTGTCATTCATTTAAGACAGATATGAGGAGGAATTGTTTCTCTCAGAGGGTCGTGAGTCTCTGGAACTCTCGTCCTCAAAAGGCGTTGGAAGCAGAATCTTTGAATATTCCTAAGGCAGAGTTAGATAGATTCTTGCTTATCAAGGAGGTGAAAAGTTCTCGGTCGGCAGAAATGTGGGGGTTAAAGCCACAAGCAGATCAGTCATGATTTTATTGAATGGCGGAGCAGGCTCGAGGGGCCGAGTGGCCTACTCCTGCACCTAGTTGGTCTGTATGTAAAAAAGTATCTGTACATATGCCCCGAGTGTTCAATTCTGGATTGTCAGTGGAAACCAATATGTTTCTAGAGGTACAAAAGACAGTGAACTTGATGAGAAACCTCGGCTTTAAACACACTAGAGTGAGAGAAGTAGATTGACAATGTATTCTCTACAAAGTTATTATCAAAGCATGGTATGGCTTATTAAGCCAGATTTCCATGTTTTTTTCAAAAATAGAACTCCAGGCCAATATTTTATATCAATCCAAAAACTCTACACAACAAACATAGCAATGAGGCTTCATGCATTATTATCCCTACATCTCGCAGATTGTAATTGTTTTGTAATCTGCCCTTTGTCTTTAGAAGTAACTTCACGAGTTGAACAAAGCTACTGGAACATGCACTCACCTCTGAAAAATCTTTGACATTCCCATTGGTATCTCAGTATGTCCCGAGGCTCTTTTTGCTAGGAGATGCTACCATAACTAAATTAATAAAACATTTGTGCATCAGAAGAGCCTTCAGCCACACCATGTATAGCCACCTTTTAAGAGGTGAATATTAGGCAAGCCATGCCTATTACAGTCTGTCAACTAACATTCAATTTCAGGCAAATTCTGTGGAAAACAATTTCATCAAGTGAAAAATTGACAGGAATCAATTCATCTGTAACAGCTCAGTGATAACTCATTTTGTGCTCCATGTCTGGCTTTCAAATTCATTGGGCATAATTTTTCACAACAGTTTGTCCCTTGCGGATGCAAAATTGTTTAACTCCTCTAAAGATATCTGAGATGCTTGTGTGCTATCCATTAAAACAGAAATGAGGAGAAATGTTTTCAGCCAGAGGCTGCTGAATCTGTGGAACTCTTTGTCGCAGAAGGCCGTGGAGGCCAAATCACTGGGTGTCTTTAAGACAGAGATAGATAGGTTCTTGATTAATAAAGGGATCGGGGGTTATGGGGAGAAGGCAGGAGAATGGGGATAGGAAAATATCAGCCATGATTGAATGGCGGAGCAGAATCAATGGGCCGAGTGGCCTAATTCTGCTCAAATTTGCCTGCAGGTTTGGCAAGTCAGACACAAGAAGCCATAGTCTTTGCCCAATATACCCTCAGATTGTTACTGATTGCACCCATGTTGCCATAAATGAAAATGAAAATGAAAATCGCTTATTGTCACGAGTAGGCTTCAATGAAGTTACTGTGAAAAGCCCCTAGTCGCCACGTTCCGGCGCCTGTTCGGGGAGGCTGGTACGGGAAAGGCCACAGCTCAACATGCGGACACTTTTATTAAACTGAAGTCCTTCCACTGAAGTCCTTCCACACAATCAATGTTCAGGTGGTTTGTGATGACCCATTACAAGGTTCCCTAGCAGCTGCTACAACTCTTTCATACTAAGGAGTTTCCAACTCCCACAGCTATTTCACTGACCAACATAGATCTGTAGTTGACTTCTAGGGTCAAGGTCTTCCCCTCAAGAACGTGCATAATTGCCCCTTTAGGAGTCCACAAAAGGGGACAGAGTACGACCACAGCAGCAGCCGTGGGAGTAACAGTAAGCTGGCAATTGATATTTTAACAATGCACTCAATCGCTCAGGTGGAACTCTGCCATATACCTCAGCAGGGGTATCAAGAATAGTAACGACATGCCGAATGCTGCCCGACATTGAGCCACAGATTGGAGTTTACACATTTTCCCCATGTCTGCGTGGGTCTCACCCCCACAACCATTAATTTGCCAGACTAAATTGCACCTTAATTGGAAAATTAAAAAAAAAAATAATTGAGCTGCAGAGGGGCCTAGACATCGATGAGAATGCTGCCATGGGCAGAGCTCCAATCAGAAGATTCCAAAATTGATGAAGGTGAGGAGGCCGCTAATGTCAGAGCAGCTGGGAGTTGTGGTCACGTAGCCAGGGGTGACTCTGTGCAGGAAGGGATCATCGCCAGAAGAAACCTTGTACAAAATAAATTCTCATCAGGTCCTCCCATATCAAATTACCATCAGCCAGTCCCTGGTTACATAGTCCCACCTCAAGTACCTTGTACATTGACTCCAAAATGACTCAAGGGACTGCCCATAATAAGCATCAATGAGTTGGACTTAGGCACATTCATATGGCTGAAGCCCTCACCATCATAACCATGGGTCTCACCATATTACAAACACACATGATAATAAGTCATTCACAACTTGACCCCCTCACATGAACATCATTGGCTGTAAATGAGGAGCCCATGATGCTGAATTGTCCATAATCAAACCATGCCCACAATGCTGAGAATGGCATGATGTCATAATTCAGCCTTATACATTCTGATAGGATTATATGTTATAGCATGCACGCAGATAAGGCATCTCGCACCTGAGGAGCTCGTAACTGTGCAACAGCAGCTCTTTGAAAGAGCAGCATCATTCTAGCCAATTATCCCGTTTCTGATATGGAACATTCCTGGCTTCCAAATACCCCTGCTCCAGCACTAACACATCCTGAGACATTTGCAATGCAAATAAGGCCTAAGTATGGACGCAGCAGACGACCAATAATATGCGCACAATTGATGGCTCTTGAGCTGCGATGCCTACATCTAGGCAAATGTACAAAATTGCACTGCGGATAAATAACTTGCATCCAGCTGCTTGCATGGGATGCACCTGCTGCTTAGCATCTGTTCATCTATGAACAATTAATCAATAATATTTATTAACTTAAAAGAAAAAATATCATACTACAAGAAGGACTATAATACACTATAACACATGGGTATGCTGATGGCTATACGCACACAGTATTATAGGAAGTCACTCCTTGGTTCCAACTACCTACATTGCCTGAACACTGAGATGCTCCTTTGTTGCCAAACAACATCCAGTATTATATAACATTTGGAGGTAAATCCAGCAAATAATTGCCATACGTGGCCACGTTTGGGAAAAACGTCTTCAATTTCAACGGAGGCAGCATCTGCTTGGATCGAATTTAGTTATTAATCAGCTGGCTATTTAGCAATAACTTGTTTTCAAATGACTGTTTTGCAGTTGGGTATGGCTAATGGTAGCTGTGTCCGTGTTTGTCTCTGACTCCCTTTTTCCAGTCATTGTTCCACAGATGCTATCCACCTATGGAGTCGGCTTTTTCCATTTACGTATCTATTTCCTTACCTCTCCACTTTGAGGTTACCCTTTCTACATCCCCCATTGTTTTCATCCAGTCACCTAGGTTAAACATTTGCTTTTTCTCACGTATATGCTAATTTGCATCTCAGCATCTGTTTAGATATCACCCTGTTTTATTTTCTTTTATCCCAGTTTTGTTTTCTACTCTTAATTTTCCCCAATTCTTAGCAATTTCCCTCTTTTCAAACATGAAACGTCTTAAGTTGAAAGACAATTTCATTTCTCAACCATTTCTTATCTGTCCTACCTTCTCATGACAAAGATTTAGATTCCCCCAAAGTATTTACACACAAGGTTCCAAACAGCCTCCTTTATACGCATGATAAGGCATCCGCGATGAAGTCTGCTCCTCCGGGCACGTGAATGATTTTCAAATTAAACGGTTGCAGTAACAAAGTCCATCTAAATAACTCGGTGTTCCGATTTTGAAATCTCTCCGGAACGTTTAGGAGATTATGGTCTGTATATGTGATTGTTGCTGCTGAATTACTGGCAACATAGATCTCAAAATGTTGCAATGCCAATACCAAACTTGAAAGGTCGGGATTCTCCTTCCGTTCATGCCGGCGGGATTCTCCGGTCCCGCTGCAGGGAATGGGAGATTTGGCTGAGAGCCGCGGGAGTGGGACGGATTTGCAACAGAGAATCCCGGGCAAAGTCTCTTTTTCAATTGCAGAATATTTCCGTTGATGATGATTTTATTTCCTTGAGAAATACCCCATGGACGTCTCAATTCATAGTTCATCTTCCTGTAACAATACAGCTCCCACGTCAATGTCACTAGCATCTTCCGCCAGTTTAAACTATTCGTTGTATTTTGGTGTGACAACCCAGTTTTCAAATGTTGGAATGCAGTTTGGCAGTCCTCTATCCAGTAAAATTTCTTGTTCTTGAAGAATTCTTAATAAGGTCCACTAATTTTCCGTGTGGCCGGATGATCCCAGGGTCGGTCGAGTTTGGATATTCCCACCCGTTGTAATTTTACACAGTGAGGTGATATTTTGGAGTACCTTGATTCTGAATGAATTTATCTGTTTTGGTAACAGGATCGGGATAAGCTTCTACTTTACAGAAAACAGAGGAAGAAAGTCACAAAGCCGAGCAAGGTAAAATCAAAGGCCTGCGGTTGTCACCTCCACATAGGCCGGGACCAGCAATTTGGAGGGCAGTCATAAGTCTGTTGACTTTGGGCGGGAATTTTCGGTCCCTCCGCTAATAATTATTTCAATGGAAAAACAGAACCATAAACAATATAATTGTAAATGAGATTGGGAAAATAGAATATTTTAAGCTTTTTTAAAGAAAAGGAGGATAATGCTCCTCCCTACCTTCCTGCCCGATTCATTGCATAATAAAATCCTGACTGACACAATAGCCTGCAGACATTTTGTTAAGTGCACTTACGCAGTTCAGCCCTGACTCCTGCGTACCACTGCTCCTATCTTATTGGATACCTCCAGCAAAAGGTCTGAAAGAGACTCATGTTTTCTACACCCTGGAATGCTATATAGGTTAAAGGCAATGAGGCAGATAAGGAAATGTGCACCTGTCATTGTGAATATAAACCTTAAATACACCATCCCATGTTTTATGTCAGCGACACGAAGATCTACCACAAAGCTACCACTGCAGTGATGTAAATAGGTATCTGTTTTGGCTTTGGTTGAATCTGGCCGCCTTCCTGGGTTCTGCTCATGTAAACATTAGGCAAGGGCCAGACAGGACTGATGCCGGAGAATTGGCGCTGGTTCCAGTTTGAGCCAGGAGATTGTGTGCTGCTATCAGCCTGAAGCAGCAGACAGTGGCACTGAAAAGGAGGCCTGACCGTTGATGTGGAAATGGCAGCCAAATAGCTGCCAGATATGTCATGTTATCCAACGGTTCTGGGAAATTCACTTTATGGAAATTTCCAGGGGGGTGGCTGTCTGTCCCTTAATTTACACATCATCTGACTTGAAAGGTACAATCTCTGATGTACACTTTCCCAATAAAACACTGGAAGAATATCATAGAATCATTGAAATCCTACTGTGCAGAAGGAGGCCGTTTGGCCAATCGAGTCTGCACTGACCCTCTGAAAGAGAATCCTAGTTAAGCCCACTCCCCCGTCCTATCCCAGTAATTCCATAAACCCGCCCAACCTACACGTCTTTGAACACTGAGTGGCAATTTTACCATGGCCAATCCAGCTAACCAGCATATCTTTGGACTGTGGGAGGAAACCGGAGCACCTGGATGAAATCCACGCAGACACAGGTGCAAACTCCACACAGACAGGCCAGAATTGAACGCGGGTCCCTGGCGCTGTGAGGTAACAGTGCAAACCACTGTGCCACCATGCCACCCTATCAATGTCACATTAGCTATATAAAATGCAAATACTCCCGCAGTATGAGACAAGAACTTCCTGACCACATTAGGTATGCCTCATGAAATGTGTGCTAAGCGTGAAGAGGATCAGAGACCGAATGTTGCAAGCCACTGCCTCTTTTCGCTCATCTTAATATCAAATAAACGTTATACATAGACTGCCAGGATAAGGAAACACTGTCTCACAATGTCAAATATACTGAGTAGAACTAAATACTGGTTATGAATTGAAAACCATCGAACGTCAAGTAATATTGTGGGTTTCCTTTCACAAAATAAATAAACCTGGATTTTTTCCTTACTATAAAAATTGATCAAGTTTTCAGGTGCTTTAAATATCCGACCATAAGACGGTGTGCCTTCTCTCAGCATACAAGCAGAAACTTAAGCGGGAGAATCCGGTTAAGAAAGTCGTGCAACGCTAGTCCGAGGCAACAGAGGAGCTCCTGCGTGACTGCTTAGAGTCACTGGACTGATCCATATTCAAGAACTCAGCAGCCAAACTAAACGAGTATGCCAACACCGTCACAGACTTCATCAGCAAGTATGTAGAAGATTGCTCCCTACTGAAGGCCAGGTCTGAGGCAGTCAAGACAGGTGACCCTGACCTACACAAGAAATCCAGGTACGACCTCCGCAAAGCCATCAGGGATGCCAAGAAACTATGCCAGACTAAGCTAGAGTCACAGACAAACGGACACGGACTTTTTTCGGTTGTGGTAAGGCTTAAACAACATAACGGGCTACAAAGCAAAGCTGAGTAGAATCTCTGTCAGCAGCGCACCCCTCCTGGTGAACTCAATTCATTCTGTGCTCGTTTCGAGCAGGAAACCATCAAACCGTTGTCAACTGCCACAGCAGGATCGGACTCACCCATACCTACCGTCACAGCCTCTGAAGTCAGATCGGCCTTCCTGAAAGTGAACCCTCAGAAAGCAACGGGTCCTGACAGAGTCCCTGGTTATGCACTCATATCCTGCTGGTGTGTTCGCAGATATCTTCAACCTCTCCCTCTTCGTTCCGAGGTTCTCACCTGCTTCAAGAAGACCACCATCATACCAGTGCTAAAGAACAATCAGGCAACGTGCCTTAACGACTACCATTCAGTGGCCTTAACATCTATCATTATAAAGTGCTTCGAGAGGTTGGTCATGAGACACATCAACTCCATACTCCCAGAGTGCCTTGATTCACTTCAATTTGCATACTGCCACAACAGGTCCATAGCAGACGCCATCCCCGAAGCCCTACACTCATCCCTGAAGCATCTCAACAACAAGGACTCCTATGCCATATTCCTATTCATTGACTACAGCTCCACCTTCAACACCATAATGCCAGCCAAGCTCACGTCAAAACTCCAAAACCTAGGACTTGGCTCCTCACTCTACAACTGGATCCTCAACTTCCTGACCCATAGATCACAATCAGTAAGGATAAACAACACCTCCTCCACGATAGTCCTCCATACCGGAGCTCCGCAAGGCTGCATACTTAGCCCGCTACTATACTCCCTATACACACACGGTGTCTGGCAAAATTTGGCTCCAACTCCATCTACAAGTTTGCCGATGTCACAACCGTAGTGAGTCAGATCTCGAACAATGATGAGTCCGAGTACAGGAGAGAAATAGAGGCCCTAGTGGTGTGGTGTAACAACAACAATTTCGCCTCAACGTCACCAAAACTGAGGAACTGGTCATTGACTTCAGGAAGCGAAGTATCGTACACACCCCTGTCTGCATCAATGGTGCCGAAGTCGAGATGGTTGACAGTTTCAAATTCCTCGGTGTGCACATCACCAACAATCTGACACCCACTTCGGTGCCATGACAAAAAAGCACAACAGGAAACTAAGGAAATTCGGCATGTCCGCACTGACTCTTAACAATCTTTCCAGCTGCACCACAGAAAGCATCCTATCTGGCTGCATCACAGCCTGGTATGGCAACTGCTCGGCCCAAGACTGTAAGAAACTGCAGAGAGTCGTGAACACAGCCCAGTCCATCAAGCGGACCCGCCTGCCATCCGCTGCCTTGGGCAAGTGGGCAGCATAATTAAGGACCCCTCCCACACCAGTTATTCTCTTTTCCAACCTCTTCCATCGGGCAGGAGATACAAAAGTCTGAGAACATGCACAAATAGGTACAGACACAGCTTCTTCCCTGCTGTTACCAGACTCCTGAATGACCTTCTTATGGACTAACTGATCACTCCACACATCTTCTCTACTGAGTAGCACTACACCCTGTATGCTTCACCCGATGTCTGTGCCTATGTATTTACATTGTGTATTTACACATGGCCTATGTTTTTTCATGTGTGGAACGATCTGTCTGGACTCTAAGCAGACGATACTTTTCACTGTACCTCAGTACACGTGACAACAAATCAAATCAGATCAAATATTGTCTTTGAATCAGATGCATTTGACTTTAGTGTTTGACCCTGTCACTCACTGGTAAACAACAGGACTAACGCAAGATTAAAAATGGCAAACTCCCAGAGTGCTCTCATTCTGAAATAAATGTTCACTTTTAAATGCTCTTTGATCTGCAAGGTATTTCCAACTTTTACAAAACTAATGGGAGTTGTTTCAGGTAATTACAAAGATTTAGTCACGTCTGATTAATTGCATAAAACCCTGACTGACTGACAAAAATAAACTGCGGGCATTTTCTTAAGTGCACTTACACTGTTCAACCCTGGCTCCAGTGTACAAGCTCCCACATTTTTTGGATTACTTCCAGTGAAAGAGATTTGTACAATCTACATCCTGGAGTTTTATGTAGGTTAATGGTCATTAAGAAGTTAAGGAAATGTGGAGATGCAAGTGTGATTATAAGCCTTAAATAAAATGTAACTTTGTGTTTTATGACAGCAACATTAAGAGGTACCACAAATTGTTTTAAAACTTCAGTGTCACTAAACTACTCATCATGCAAAGTTCACTTTTAAAAAAAATTCCATTTTGATGTATCACTTGAAAGATCATTTGAAAACAGCCTATTGAACTACATTGGATTCCTAAATTGTTACAAATTAGTTTAATTCCATGGTCAGGGGTGAAAAGCTAGGAGTGCTCAGTGCTGACACCCTATGGAAAAAAATAAAAGTGCAAAACATGGATTTCATTCCCGAATTGTTCTGTTCTTGATATTCCTGCATTAGGGATCATGAGAACAGCAGGTATCAAATCCTTGCTCTAAGTGCCCTGGAGCAGCACATTCAGTGGAGCTCCAATAGGGAGGCATAATCCATCTAAATTTCCACGAAAGCTCCAAAGTACAATATTCTTCCTCAAAGCGTTTTGGAGTAGGAATCAGTAGAAATTTTGGGCATGCAGGTAATTCCTGGTTCTCGAGGGTTGAAAAAAGTGACGATTAAAGTTGGTTGCATTTGGTTTGCAATTTTCGAACAAATGTTCCACATGTTATTAACTTTTCATTTTATTATATACAGAAGGCAGTTGTAGAGACCTTTTTTGGATATGATGACGAAGCCTCACTTGATTCTGATGGTTCATCCATTTCATACCAAACTGACAAGACGGATCAAACTCCATGTACTCCTGAAGATGATCTAGATGAGGTGACAGAAATCAGATTAATCCTTTTATCAAAAATAAAACACTCTCATAGAGATTACAACCACCATTATAATAATAATCTAATAATAATAATCTTTATTAGTGTCACAAGTAGGCTTACATTAACACTGCAACATTAACACTGGCTTGGGTTATTGTCTGTGTGGAGTCTGTACGTTCTCCCCGTGTCTGCGTGGGTTTCCTCTGGGTGCTCCGGTTTCCTCCCACAAGTCCCAAAAGACGTGCTGGTTAGGTGAATTGGACTTTCTGAATTCTCCCTCAGTGTACCCTAACGGGTGCTGGAGTGTGACAACTAGGGGATTTTCACAGTAACTTCTTGTCATACTTAAAGATTATTATTATAAAATCCTCTTTGCCCCAGTGCTGGCTGGAGATGCCCAGCAGGCATCTGCAGCTTCCGATTCTCACAGATATGATGCCAGAGGCCCAATATCAGATGTGCCCTGTGTTTACCCATTCTGGCACATGATTATTATTGGTTCACGCTGGCACTCTGCAGCAAAGCATTTGCTTTTTGTGCCAATTCCAGCTGTCATACCCATAACCTGCCACATAGTGGCACTGTTGCAGTGTATTCCATAAAGAATGGCCACTATCTTAGTAAAGGTAAACTGCGGTCGCCCTGGGGCCCAATACATCCAGTCCCAAAACCCCACCCCTCAGTTTTTAACCAGGTGCCATGGGTGGGCACTTAAGGCCCACCCAATTTGCCAACCCCTCCTGCTTAGTGGCAGCATTTCCTGTGTACCACGCTGAGAAAACTCATGGTTAACTGCAGACAGCCATTATTGAACAAATTTCATTTGCACATCCCTAACTGAAACAGAGAGGGCAGCAGAGAGACAGATGCAATCTCCTCCACCCACCTTCATTTAAAAAAAGTTACACATTAAAATGTAGAATGGTATCTGTGCACAATCCAGCCGATTATAATACGTCAATGTTAACAATACCTGAATTTTAAGAGGTTGGGATCCAGGCTTCTTTCTTTTTACTGTATTCACAACCAAAACATATGTGAGTGATAGGACCAGAGTAATTTACCTGTGGATTCTGTATTCCTGGCAAATTTACATTTTCTTTGTGAATCCATTTTCTTTCTGACACTCATTTTGTACCGTATAAGGAATTTGGTTTATGTAAGACCATAAGACCATAAGACATGAGCAGAATTAGGCCACACGGCCCATCGAGCCTGCTCCATCATTCAATCATGGCTGATATTTTTCTCATCCCTATTCCCCTGCCTGCTACCCATAACCCCTGATCCCCTTATTGATCAAAAACCTATCTATCTCTGTTTTAAAGACACTCAGTGTTTTGGCCCCCACAGCTTGCTACGGCAAAGAGTTCCACAGATTCACCACCGTCTGGCTGAATAAATTCCTCCTCATCTCTGTTTTAAAGGATCGTCCCTTTAGTCTGAGATTGTGTCGTCTGCTTCTAGATTTTCCTACAAGTTGAAACATTTTCTCCGCGTCCACTCTATCCAGGCCACGCAGTATCCTGTAAGTTTCAATAAGATCCCCCCTCATCCTTCTCAATTCCAACGAGTACAGACCCAGAGTCCTCAACCGTTCCTCATACGACAGGCTCTTTATTCCGGGGATCATTCTTGTGAACCTCCTCTGGAGCCTTTCTAAGGCCAGCACATCCTTCCTTAGATACGAGGCCCAAAACTGCCCACAATGCTCCAAATTCGGTCTGACCAGAGCCTTATATAACCTCATAAGTACATCCCTGGTCTTGTATTCTAGCCCTCTCAACATGAATGCTAACATTGCATTTGCCTTCCTAACTGCCGACTGAACCTGCACGTTAACCTTAAGAGAATCATGAACAAGGACTCCCAAGTCACTTTGTGCTTCTGATTTCCTAAGCATCTTCCATTTAGAAAATAGTCTATGCCTCCATTTCTCCTTTCAAAGTGCATAACCTCACACTTTTCCACATTGTATTCCATCTGCCACGTATTTGCCCACTCTCCTAACCTGTCCAAGTCCTTCTGAAGCCCACCTGCTTCCTCAATACTACCTGCCCGTCTACAGATCTTTGTATCATCTGCAAACTTAGCAACCGTGCTTTCAGTTCCTTCCTGCAGATCATTTATATATATTGTGAAAAGTTGTGGTCCCAGTAATCATGATCTCCTTTCGTCAGCTTTCCTCTTTCAAACAAATGATCTATGCGATGAAGACATTCTCTAGCCTTCAGTAGATACATCAATGCACTTAGTCTCTTCACAACAACTCCAGTCGCCTACTCCTCCTTATCACCTCAGTGATTTTCAGTATGACCTTTCGATCAGCACTGGACTTTTTTAAGTTTCATGCTTTGTGTATTATGATATAGTCTTGAAGTTGATCCAGGACTTCATTCAATGGGGCTGGTTTAGCACGGTGGACAAGCTGGCTTGTAAAGCAGAATAAGGCCAGCAGCGCAGGTTCAATTCCCGTACCGGCCTCCCTGAACAGCGCCGGAATGTGGCGACTAGGGGCTTTTCACAGTAATTTAATTGAAGCCTACTTGTGACAATAAGCGATTTTCATTTAATTTCAACTTTACAATGTGCTCTTTGTCTGTCTTATTGCTATTTGGAATGTCACTTGAGAAGCAGCACAATCACTTGGGGAGGGGGGTAAACGCGGACTTGCCAAGGTGAGGGAACCTCCCTCTGTCACTGGCAGGTCAGGTACAGGTGATTAAAATGAATGTGTTGCCACGATTTCTGCTTCTATTTGAGTACCTGCCGGTCTTTTTACCAAAGGCATTCTTTAACGAAGTGGACAAGTCGGTTGTTTGTTAATTTGGGGAGGGGAAGTTAGCCAGGGTTAGGAATGTGGTCCTGCAGAGAGGGCGGCAGGCAAGGGCGGTGAGGTTGGGCCTCCCGAATTTATTATCTTGCTATTGGGCGGCGAATGTGCAAAAGGTGAGGAGTTGGGTTGCGAGAAGGCGGGGGGGGGGGGGGGGGGGGGGGGGAATCCCGGTGGGTTAGGATGGAGAAGGGTCTGTGTAGGGGGTCGAGGTTGAGGGCACTGGCAATGGGGCCGCTCCCGATGGCCCCGGGCAAGTACTCTGGGAGTCTGGTGGTGGTGGCAACACTGAAGATTTGGAGGCATTTGAGGCAACATTTTAAACTGGGGGCTGGGTCATGGGAGATGCCGGTCAGGGGGAATCACAGGTCTGAGCCGGGTAGGCTGGATGGGAGATTTCGGAGATGGGAGGAGAGGGGGAATCAGAGTATTAAAAGACTCTGAGGGGATGTTTTGCGAGAGTTGGGTGAGAAATATGGAGTGGGCATGGGGAAGGGTTTAGGTACCTGCTGCTCTGAGACTTTGTGAGGAAGGAGGTTCAGAGCTTCCCGACAGCACTGACCCCTTTGCTGTTGGAAGAGGATATTAAATCCTGCCCATTATTTTGCCAGAGTTTTTAGTGTGAGAGATTTGCCAAAGCATATTTGCAATTAGAATTAACTGGCAAGAGTAAGGAACTGTTTACCATTCATATGGACAAATGGTTGTCCGGTGTAAATTGTTATGGGAGCGGCGTTTTCAGAACCCCAAAATGTATCATGGAGTTCAACCAACCTCTCCCTTTAAAGTATTGTTGCTTTTGAAGCACACGGCTTGGTCTCCAGCTGTGGTACTACAATTATGGACACGTGGGTTTTTAAACACAAAACAATATTTATTCCATGAATTCAACTTAACCTTCTTAAATAAACCTTGGATCCCTTAACACCCCTTACTTAAAATAATACAACACTAAATAATCCCTCAAAATGTTCCTTCAAACCTCCAAAAGACTTAACACCTTTAAACAGAAACACATCAGGTTAAAGACATTACTATTATGAGTTTAAATCACCCAAATGATTCAAAGATAGTCTTTCCTGGCAGAGATCACAGCAGATCCAGCTCACTGCAAACACAGACACACCCAAGCTCTTTTTCGTCATGCAGCTCTCAGCAAACCAGCCAGGCACTTTTCAGCTGCTCTCTCTCAAACCGAAACTAAAAGCAGAAGTGAGCTCAACTCAGCTCCCCCCACCCTCTGACATCACTTCAGTAATATGAGCTGCTTAATTTCTTAAAGGTACATTGCTTAAACATCCATTTCTTAAAGGTACTCTCACATGACAAAAGATCCTACTGTTTTTGATCCCGATCATCACTGATCAGGTACTGAGTGGGATGAGAAGACCGTGCTACTTCTCTCTTTTAAAAAATCTTTTTGTTCTCCTCATTTTCAACATGTTCATCAAAAGAAAAGAAAAAACAAACGAAATACAAATACAATAATAATCCCCCAAACCAATACAGTCTTTCATGGCAGAGATCACAGCAGATCCAGCTCACTGCAAACACAGACACACCCAAGCTCTTTTCCTCAAAACTGAAAACAAAAGAAGAAGTGAGCTCTGCTCAGCTCCCCCCACCCTCTGACATCACTTCAGTAATATACATAGAACATAGAACAGTACAGCACAGAACAGGCCCTTCGGCCCTCGATGTTGTGCCGAGCAATGATAACCCTACTCAAACCCACGTATCCACCCTATACCCGTAACCCAACAACCCCCCCCTTAACCTCACTTTTTAAGGACACTACGGGCAATTTAGCATAGCCAATCCACCTAACCCGCACATCTTTGGACTGTGGGAGGAAACCGGAGCACCCGGAGGAAACCCACGCACACACGGGGAGGACGTGCAGACTCCACACAGACAGTGACCCAGCCGGGAATCGAACCTGGGACGCTGGAGCTGTGAAGCATTAATGCTAACCACCATGCTACCATGCTGCCCTATGTGGTATGAGCTGCTCCATTTATTAAAGGTACATTGCTTAAACATTCATTTCTTAAAGGTACTCTCACAACACACTGTACAAGTATGTGGAACTTTGTAACACTATATATGATCGCTGATCCGCTTTCTCAACCCAGGAGCAATTTTACTCAAAGTTTGTTAGAGGATTGTTATCACTAAGGAGGGAGTGATGGACAAGCTAATGGGGCTAAAGGTAGACATCTCCTGGCCCTGATGGAATGCATCCCAGAGTGCTAAAAGAGATGGCTAGGGAAATTGCAGATGCACTAGTGATAATTTACCGAAATTCACTAGACTCTGGGGTGGTCCCGGTGGATTGGAAATTAGCAAACGTGACGCCACTGTTTAAAAAAGGAGGTAGGCAGAAAGCAGGAAATTATAGGCCAGTGAGTTTAACTTCGGTAGTAGGGAAGATGCTGGAATCTATCATCAAGGAAGAAATTGCGAGGCATCTGGATAGAAATTGTCCCATTGGGCAGACGCAGCATGGGTTCGTAAAAGGCAGGTCATGCCTAACTAATTTAGTGGAATTTTTTGAGGACATTACCAGTGCAGTAGATAACGGGGAGCCGATGGATGTGGTATATCTGGATTTCCAGAAAGCCTTTGACAAGGTGCCACACAAAAGGTTGCTGCATAAGATAAAGATGCATGGCATTAAGGGTAAAGTAGTAGCATGGGTAGAGGATTGGTTAATTAATAGAAAGCAAAGAGTTGGGATAAATGGGTGTTTCTCTGGTTGGCAATCAGTAGCTAGTGGTGTCCCTCAGGGATCCGTGTTGGGCCCACAATTGTTCACAATTTACATAGATGATTTGGAGTTGGGGACCAAGGGCAATGTGTCCAAGTTTGCAGATGACACTAAGATGAGTGGTAAAGCGAAAAGTGCAGAGGATACTGGAAGTCTGCAGAGGGATTTGGATAGGTTGTGAATGGGCTCGGGTCTGGCAGATGGAATACAATGTTGACAAATGTGAGGTTATCCATTTTGGTAGGAATAACAGCAAACGGGATTATTATTTAAACGATAAAATATTAAAGCATGCCGCTGTTCAGAGAGACTTGGGTGTGCTAGTGCATGAGTCACAGAAGGTTGGTTTACAAGTGCAACAGGTGATTAAGAAGGCAAATGGAATTTTGTCCTTCATTGCTAGAGGGATGGAGTTTAAGACTAGGGAGGTTATGTTGCAATTGTATAAGGTGTTAGTGCGGCCACACCTGGAGTATTGTGTTCAGTTTTGGTCTCCTTACTTGAGAAAGGACGTACTGGCGCTGGAGGGTGTGCAGAGGAGATTCACTAGGTTAATCCCAGAGCTGAAGGGGTTGGATTATGAGGAGAGGTTGAGTAGACTGGGACTGTACTCGTTGGAATTTAGAAGGATGAGGGGGGATATTATAGAAACATTTAAAATTATGAAGGGAATAGATAGGATAGATGCGGGCAGGTTGTTTCCACTGGCGGGTGACAGCAGAACTAGGGGGCATAGCCTCAAAATAAGGGGAAGTAGATTTAGGACTGAGTTTAGGAGGAACTTCTTCACCCAAAGGGTTGTGAATCTATGGAATTCCTTGCCCAGTGAAGCAGTTGAGGCTCCTTCATTACATGTTTTTAAGGTAAAAATAGATAGCTTTTTGAAGAATAAAGGGATTAAGGGTTATGGTGTTCGGGCCGGAAAGTGGAGCTGAGTCCACAAAAGATCAGCCATGATCTCATTGAATGGTGGAGCAGGCTCGAGGGGCCAGGTGGCCTACTCCTGCTTCTAGTTCTTATGTTCTTATGTAAGGGAATTATATCCTACAGGTTTTTCCATACCACTTTACATTCTGCGAGATAATGCTTCATGGAATCCCTGCGGTGATAATCAGATGCAATTTAACATGCAAAAAGTATAGTCTTGTTTTGGGCGAGTATAGCGAGGTGTTTCTCAGTGCTTGACCCTGCTATCTAACGGGACTCTGTCATTTTTTTGGCCTCGGCTAGGAACGCCTCACCGAGGCCACGCTTACCTCACTTCCTGCACTGACAAGCTCAGCTCATCATTGCAGGAAGGGATCGGGGTGTTATTTTTAAATGCTGCCCCAATCTCTCGACTCCCCTCAAGCACCCCAATGCGGCCTCCGGAACCCCCACTGACCCAACATACCACTTAGGGGGTCCTTGAGTCCCCCCCTTCACCCCACCCCTTAAGGGCAGGGCATCTCCGGGCTTGATACTGGCACGGGCAACCTGGCACTTGGGCACCTTGACACTATCAGCCTGGCTCCCTGGCAGTGCCCTATCCAGAATGGAAGTGCCTCCCAGACTCCCTAGCAGTGCCAAAGTGCTAGGGTGCCAGCAGGAGTGCCAGAGTACCACCCTGCTGAGAGCCTGACTATTCGGGGACCTCTGATAACCTGGGGGACCCACCAATTGGTGCTACGTCCAGTCCACGTGTGTGTGGACCAGTGCTAAACCGCTCCATGATGAAGTTTCCCACTTGCGGGCGTTAGTTTCCGGGCCTTCGGAGAATCCAACGTAGACATATTTAAGTGAGCCATTAAATATGTTAATCGGCCAGCGAGGGTGAGATCCAGATGGCAACATCTTGTGAGATCTCGTTAGATTTCACAAGGCATGGGCGGCACAGTTGTGCAGTGGTTAGCACTGCTACTATGGTGTTGAGGACCTGGGTACGATCCCGGCTCCGGGTCACGGTCTGCGTGGATTTTGCACATTCCCCCGTGCCTGCATGGATTTCACCTTCACAACCCAAAGATGTGCAGGGATTGGCAAGCTAAATTGCCCCTTAATTGGAAAAAAAAAATTGGGTACTCTCAGTTTGTTTTAAAAGATTCTGCGAGGCGTTTCGAGTGTCGCAAATAACAGCCTCGTCACGTCAGCGAGCCGAGCAGGACGAGGCCATTTCGATCGCGCCCATCGTATGCAAAGCCAATTGAGTCTTGGGATCATAGTGGGTCAAAACATTCTACTAATCAGTACTTGGCTCTGATCTTAAATGCTTCCAGCACACTACAGACCACTCCCAAGCGATGGCATCTTTGAAAAGTTAATACAGTGGAGTGGATATGTCAGTTAAATTGGGGATCAACTTAAAATAATGCACAACAATCTCTATGAATGTTCGAAATTCTTCTTTGTTCGCTGGTTTTAAAATCCCCCAATCCTCTCCCGTGTTGGGTAGATAGCTTCACCATCGACATTCACTTGACTTTGTGAAGCAACACCTTTGCAAATTATAAACCAAATCTTCACTGGTAGGCAATGTGTAATTATCATTCTCGACCTTATTCATCACTCGTTGATAATCACAAATCCAAACACGCCCATTTGCTTTATGAACTACCACAGTGGGTGTGGCCCATTCACTGCTCCTCCCCAAAGTTTCTGATCTATCAAACTCTTTACTTAGTGTTTTTTTTTAATAAACAATTTTATTGAGGTAGTTTTTGGCTTTATAAACAGTTACAGACATCATCAGAAAGGAAGCAAAAAAGGCAAAAATGTGCAAACATCCACGTACTTTCAATACTTCCACCGTAACATATTGCACAAGCCCGCTCCCCTCCCACCGGTACTACCCGCCATATTTTCCCTCCTACTCTACTCTAACCCCCCCCCCCTGCTGACGCTCACTCTCCCGCAAAGAAGTCAATAAATGGTTGCCACCTCCGGGTGAACCCCTGCACAGAACCCCTCAAGGCGAACTTGATTTTTTCCATCCCCAGGAAACTCGACATGTCCGCAAGCCACCACTCCGTCTTCGGGGGCTTTGAGTCCCTCCACGCCAATAATATTCGTCGCCGGGCTATCAGGGAAGCAAAGGCCAGCACATCGGCCTCTTTCTCCCCCTGGACGCCCGGGTCTTCCGAAACCCCAAAAATTGCCACCCCTGGGCTCATCACCACCCTTGTTTTTAGCACCTGGGACATGACCCCCGCAAATCCCTCCCAGTACCCCCTCAGCTCAGGGCATGCCCAAAACATGTGAACATGGTTCGCTGGTCCTCCCGCGCACCTAGCGCATTTGTCCTCTATCCCGAAAAATTTGCTCATCCGAGCCACCGTCATATGGGCCCGGTGAACGACCTTAAATTGGATCAGCCCGAGCCTAGCACATGTCGCGGTCGAGTTTACCCTACTCAGGGCCTCTGCCCACAGCCCATCCTCCATTTCCCCGCCTAGCTCCTCCTCCCATTTAAGTTTCAGTTCCTCTGTCTGGGACCCTTCCTCCCTCATGAGCACCTTATAAATATCCGAGACTCTACCCTCCCCTTCATCCCTCCCAGAGACTATTCTGTCTAGGATCCCCATTGGCGGGAGGCGCGGGAAAGATGGGACCTGTCTACGAACAAAGTCCCGCAACTGTAGGTATCTAAAATAATTTCCCCTTACCACCCCAACTTTCTCCTCCAAGCTCTTCAAACTCGCGAAGCTCCCTTCCAGGAACATATCACCCACCCTTCCCGCCCCTGCTCGCCGCCATACTCGGAACCCCCCATCCATACTGCCGGGGGCAAACCGATGGTTGTCGCAGATTGGCGCCCAGACAGACGCCCCCATCTCCCCCACATGCCTCCTCCACTGGCCCCATATCCGCAGGGTCGCCACCACTACCGGGCTGGTGGTGTACTTGGCCGGCGGCAGCGGTAGAGGAGCCGTGACCAGGGCTTCCAAACTGGAGCCCCTGCACGAAGCCGCCTCCACCCGCTCCCAAATAGACCCCGTACCCACCATCCACTTCCTTATCATAGCGATGTTGGCCGCCCAGTAATAATTGACCAGACTCGGCAAAGCCAGCCCTCCCTCGCTGCGGTTCCTCTCCAACATCGCCTTCTTTACCCGCGGAGACTTTCCCGCCCAGACAAAGCTCATGATCAGCCCGTTAACTCTTTTGAAGAAGGACTGTGGGATAAAGATCGGGAGGCACTGAAAAATAAACAAAAATCGAGGGAGGATTGTCATCTTTACAGTCTGCACCCTCCCTGCCAGCGACAGCGGGAGTGCATCCCATCTCCGAAACTCTCCCTTCATTTGCTCCACCACCCTGGCCAAATTTAACTTATGCAGCCTGCCCCAGTCTCGTGCCACCTGGATTCCCAAATACCGGAAATTTTCCTCAACCAGCCTAAACGGTAGCCCTCTCAATCTGTTCTCCTGGCCCCTTGCCTGGACCACAAACATTTCACTCTTGACCGTATTTAATTTGTATCCTGAAAACTGGCCGAACTCCCTCAGCATTCCCAGTATAGTTCCCATCCCGGCCACTGGGTCCGACACGTACAGGAGCAGGTCGTCTGTACTTAGTGTTTTTAACTGTACATAAGACACTGGCCTAGCAAAAATGTTGGTCGTACGTTGTCCTTTATTCGACCTTGTGAAGCCTATTTTTATAGTTTGGTCCTCCCTGCTCAAAGACCACTTTGTGCTCTCTGCGCATTGCCACATGTCAGAAATATTCTTACTGATCCCTACTGTAAATAACTCGACCCAGTGTTATCGTATTTTCTTAAAGCCAATTCCTTCCCTAGGGAAACTCTGTTTCATCCTTCCACTACCAATGGCAAGTAATACATATTGTAACCTTAACACTAACGGGACCAACACTGGAATGCTGTTATTAGAATATCTACTCAGTTTCACACCAGTTTTTGAGTAAGGAAACGCGACTTGGGGAGGTGCACTCCTTCCAAGATAAAATTTACTGCTGTAGCTCTAGCAATGATGAAAGCAAGTTGTGAATCTCCGACTTTCATTTCTATTGTGCGTGTTGGATCTTCAGCCTTATTATTCTCATCTTCCATGTTCTGGTTTTCTTTCTTCATGACTTCCACATCAGCACCTCTATGTGCTCCTCTAATCCTGGCCTCTTGAAGATTTGAATTGCTCAACCTGTTGGCCGTACTGGCATAGGAGTGTCCCTTTAAGAAATATTTTTGTCTTATCACATGGCTTCAGTGATGTCATTGTGTGGGTGGGGCTGGGCTGTGGCTCTGGGAGTTGGTTTTACTTTCGCCTTGAGTTTGAACTTTTTTTTCTGCACAGATTGAAAGATGTTTTTTTTCTATCTGCATTTTAAAAGCTGCTTCCAGACTGCTGGATAACCTGAAAAGAAATAACTCTTTTCTGGAAGGAATTCAAACCTGCTGTTTTGGAAAGGAAACAAGAGCATCCATTGGCTGGTCCTGAGTGCTGTGTGCTGTGTGCACATCTTTTGAAAAGGGGTTTCTGGTTTATGGGATCTTGTTATTAAATTGGAACAGCTTAAGGGGGAATTTATTGAGGGTGATACATAAATTACTGTAGCTGTTTGGTGTATTTATATTGGTAGTTGATAAAATTGCTTACTGTGTGTGTTTATAAAAATGTTAACTAAATTCACAGAATAAAGCTTGTTTTGATTAAAAGTGCTGACGGCCTCTGTTGAATAACATCTGAAAGGCAGGCCCTTGTGCTCATCATAATCAAAATCAATAAACAGTTGTAGGCCAGGTGAACTCCATGACATACTTTGTAGTTTTCTAAACCCTGGCCCATAACAGTACCTACAGCTGCCTCGGCCCTCAGCTCAGCAAATCCCTCCCGAGACCTCTCTACCCCTCTTTCATCCTTTAACACATTCCTCAAAAGCTACCACTTTGGCCAAGACTTTGTTAATTTGCGCTGATATCTGTGTACGGTCAAACTTTGCTTTGTAACACTCCTGTGATAGACCTTGGGACTTTCTATTATGTTTAAAGTGCAATGAAAATTCAACTTGGGCTGCACGGTAGCATAGTGGTTAGCACAATTGCTTCACAGCTCCAGGGTCCCAGGTTCGATTCCCAGCTTGGGTCACTGTCTGTGCGGAGTCTGCACGTTCTCCCCGTGTGTGCGTGGATTTCCTCCGGGTGCTCCGGTTTCCTCCCACAGCCCAAAGATGTGCAGATTAGGTGGATTAGCCATGCTAAATTGCCCTTAGTGTCCAAAATTGCCCTTAGTATTGGGTGGAGTTACTGGATTATGGGGACAGGGTGGAGGTGTGGGCTTGGGTAGGCTCTTTCCAAGATCAACAGACTTGATGCAGACTTGATGGGCCGAATGGTCTCCTTCTGCACTGTAAATTCTATGAAAACGTATTGTTGTTCTGGTGTACCTAATTTCTTTTCACGTGGCAATTTGTGAAGAGATGATGGACACATAAATAGACCTTTATTTTTTTTAAAAATATTTTTTCACATTTTCTCCCAAATTTACACCCAACAATAAACAATAATCAGTAACAAATATAATGTCAATCCCCATATCAATAACAACGATCCCATCCTCCCACCAAACCACCAAACATTAGCCCGCATGTTAACATAAACAAATGACAAAGAGGATTCAGGAATCACCCATTGTCACCATTAACACAGACAGTCCCCCTCCCCCCAACCCTCCCAGCTCCCAATCCCCCAAATGTTCGATGTGACCCAATTCTCAAAAGTGTATAATGAATAACGCCCATGAATTGTCGAACCCCTCCATCCTTCCCCTCAGTTCAAATTTGACGTTTTCAAGTGTCCAGAATTCCAGCAGGTCCCCCCGCCAAGCCAGGGTACAGGGTGGAGAGGTTGATCTCCAACTTAACAGGATCCACCTTCGGGCGATCAACCAGGTGAAGGCTACAGCATCTGCTTCCGCGCCGTTTCCATCCCCGGCTGGTCCGTCATCCCGAATATGGCTTCCCGAGGGCCCGGGTCCATTTCACGTGCACCACTTTAGAGATTACCCGAAGAATCTCCTTCCAGTAATCCTACAGCTTTGGACAGGACCAAAACATATGAACGTGGTTTGTGGCTCCCCCCCTTTCAACGTTCACATACATCTTCTACCCCCTCAAAGAGCCGGCTCAACCTTGCCCTTGTAAGGTGTGCTCTACACACCACCTTCAGCTGTATCAGCTGCAACTTCGCACACGTGGTGGAGGCGTTCACCCTCCAGAGCACCTCGCACCAGAACCCCTCCTCCATAGCCTCTCCCAACTCTTCCTCCCACTTTGCCTTGGTCCCTTCTAGTGGCGCCTTCTCCTCCTCCAAAATAGCCCCGTAAACCGCCGATACTACCCGCTTCTCCAGTCCCCCTGTCGTCAGCACCTCCTCCAGCAATGTGGAAGCCGGCTATAAACAGACCTTTATTGATGTTAAACTAAAACCGGGGCCTTTGAATAATACAGCAGTGCTGCAGGGTGTGACATCTCTCAATTTTCATTCTCTTTCTGTAGAAAATGCCACAACTCAGCTTCGTATCAGCCAATGGCAAATTAAAATCAGACATTCAACAGAATTAATTGATCCAGTGACTGACATGGATGTTTCTTCCACAATCTGGGGTGTTCAAAGTTTTACAGTATATAATGAACTATATAGGACAACCCTGCTTTAATGGAGAGGCAGTGGCATCATGGTATTGTCAGTGGACTAGTTATCCAGAGACCCAGGGCAACCCTATGATGGACCCAGGTTCAAATCCCACCACGGCAGATGGTTGAATTCCACACAAATCTGGAACTAAAGTCTGATGATGACCATATCATTGTCATAAAAATCCATCTGGTTCACTAATGTCTTTCAGGGGGTAGTTTAACAAGCCGCTCAGTTGAAATGCTGGCCTAGCTCGTGGCACCCCCCTTCTTAAAACACCTTCCTATTGCTTCAAACACAAAAGCGTACGATTCACATGGATGCATACATTTTAACCAATAATGACAGAGGTGAGAGATATATGCGAATTCAGAAGGTGTTCATTATTTTTTTGATTTTTAGGGAATGGCAAAAGAGGAGACTGAACTTCGCTTTCGTCAGTTGACCATGGAGTACCAGGCTTTGCAGAGGGCATATGCTTTACTACAAGAGCAAGTTGGTGGAACCTTGGATGCTGAACGAGAAGTTAAGGTACTGCTGGAAATACTCTGACTTCATATTGAACATGGAGAGAAACATGACGTTTTGTTTCATTATAGTGGGGTTATTTTCCTCTGTGTGTGAATCATTCTTCTTCCGTTTCTGCCCGAAGGCAAGTCCAACCCACAGCATCCTGACGTCCACCAGGGTAGGGCAAGGAGGCAGATCCTGAACAGGGATCGAACTCCATGCTGTTATCAGTAATCTAATGCAGAAGGGCCATCCAGCCAACTGTGCCAACCAGCATTTGGTATGTTAATTATAACGAGAAAATAAATGTGTGTAAACTGGTAAGGAAGGAGGTTTCAGTGCCTTTCTCTGGGCCAGAAGCTCTGGGTTCTAGTCCCACTCCAGGACACATAGTGTGTCCAAACCCAGGTTCAGTATTAAAATCTGTAAATCCTTCCAACACATGCTAATGGCAAGAGGTGAGAGCAGGAGAGATTCCTGGTCAGTCATATTATGGAAATAAATTGGAGGCTTTACCATTACGATCAGTAGCTACAACTTGCATCTAAAAGTGTATGTTGCTACAGCAACGTGGATTCCTTGAGGGGTTGATTGGCTCAGTTGGCTGGATGACTGGTGTGCACCAGATTGGGAACAACAGCACAGGGTTTCATACCTGTTTTTACAGGGGTGGATTCAGGACCTGCCTCCTTGCCCCAGCTGTGGTGGAGACAATGGCACTGTGGATCTGACCTGCCGTGAGACAGAGAGTTGAAGAAGAAATAGATAAGCAAGTCTTTAAGAATGCAGAACTTGTTATTGTCAGACTACGGTATAGTGGCAAATGACTGAATGGAAGAATAACTTCTATGGGGGTATAGACCATGAAATGTGATACCTTAGTGCTTATTTTTTTGATACCATGAGCACTATATTGGTTCCAAAATGATTTCCACAGCATACAGACACTTCTGGTGCAAGCTGTGTCAGACCAGATTTAAGTGACGGCTTTAGGGATCGCAGAAGACTGTCTGCCAGATCTTTGCAAATCAAGACATAAATCAGTGTGTAACACTGATTTGACACCGACTCTCCCATTTTGAATCTCAAGGCTTCAGCTAACACATCTCCTAAAGACACTTGGCTCAACATGCGTTCTGAAGCAGGAATCAACATTTGCCCACTTCCCCCTTTATTCCCACCCCATGGATGGGGTGGGGGGGAGGGGGGGGGGTGATGGCGTTGCATGGGGAGTGTGAAAGTGTGAATGGGGAGTATGTGGGTTGGGAGTGAGTATGATGGAGTGGTTGTGTGGTGAGTCTGGATGGTGAGTGTGTGGGTGGGGAGTGAGAGTGGTAAATGTGGATGGGGATTGTGCATGGGTATGGATAGGTTGTGTGTGGATGGTGAAGGGATGAATGAGGAGTGGAGGAGATCCTGTGGTTGTCCAGTACTCAAATTTCTCATTCAGCTGTGGTGAAATCACAGATTTTATTTATATGACCTTTGCAAACATGGCTTTTTGCAATCAAACATATACAGATTTGACATTTACAGGTTAAGTAAGTAGTATATTACCATCATTTAATAAAACACACGGATCCCAAATCAGAAGTTTTCAAATATCTCATTCATTTCATCTTGCGTTTCCCCATCCTCTATAATTGTCGTATGAGTTATGGGGGCAGCAACACTGAGCTAAATTTACACGAGCCACTCGCCTCACCAATCGTTCCTCTGCTACTTCAAACATGCTTTAGTTTAAAACATCAAAGTAAAAAGGAATGGCTGGTTGGAGAAGTGGAGGTATCTAGAGGACAATACCATTGGGTGTGTATGTACAATAGACATTAAGGCATATTGGTGGAACAAATTACTTTCCAGGTGGACATGTTTGTGCCTGAGAAGAGAGTGTTTGATACTGACATTCTGGGAACAGTGAATGGAGCAAAAAATATCCCCTTTTTTATCCCCCTTTTAGACTCGCGAGCAACTGCAAGCAGAGAACCACAGATATCAAACTAAAATTGAAGATTTGGAGAAGGCACTTGCACAACAAGGGCAGGTAATAATTAACTGCACGATATTAACCAGGCTTTTAAGCCTTGCTTGGTGATAATGAATTATTTATGTTCCTATATTCCTATCTTGCCTGAGTGCAATGAGGCTATCAGTTGAGAAAGACTTCCCTGCGATGCACAATATCCTGTCACATCGATGGTATGATCAGGCCAACATTTTGAGTTCTTGATGTTGTGTGCCATAAACTATCCTTTGGATCTACTATTTTTAACAATCAGAATGTAACTTTGTTTTATCACCCATTAGGGATAAGCGTTTAAAATGTATTTTTAGTCAAGACATTATAAAATAGATATGTTTGTTAGATAGAAATATGTAAAAGATTATTATAATTGACGATGAAGAAAAGAAAAAAATGAAAATAAGGCATTATATTGAAATTAAATGAAAATCATTTATTGTCACGAGTAGGCTTCAATGAAGTTACTGTGAAAGGCCCCTAGTCGTCACATTCCGGCGCCTGTCTGGGGTGGCTGGTACAGGAATTGAACCGTGCTGCTGGCCTGCTTGGTCTGCTTTCAAAGCCAGCGATTTAGCCCAGTGAGCTATATGTGCACAAAGTACATTTCAGTAGCTTAATTACTGTATCATAGATGTTTACTGAATGGAAACAGGCCCTTCGGATCAACTTGTCCATGCCACCAGTTTCTATAACTAAGCTACTTCCACTTGCCACATTTGGTTTATATCCCACTACACACACCCTGCCCATGTAACTATATAACTGGGTTGGAAACCTTTTCTAAAATGGTATTTTCAGTGTGAGTTGCAATCCCACTTTACAACAGCACAATGATTTAATGCCTTGTGAATCAGGTAGTATCCTTCTGAAATACACAAAAAAATCAAGATTAGATGTTGCAAAGAGAGCAAAAAGTGTAAACTAAAGACTTCAGATCTAAATGCGTATAGCATTCGTAACAAAGTAATTGAATTAATAGCACATATTGAAGTAAATAAATATGATCTGATGGCCATTGTGGAGACATAGCTACAGGATGACAAGGATTGGGTCCTGAATATTGAGGGTTATATGACATTCAGGAAGAATAGGAATTGTGGTAAAGATGGAAAGGTAGCGGTGTTAATCAAGGATGGCATTGGTGCAATAGTTAGAGATGATCTTGGTTCAGGTAGGGGAAAGGTGTCATGAGCGGGAGTGTTCTACAGGCGCCCTAACAGTAACCAAAATGTATACAAGAAGAAAAATTGAGAGCTTGTGATAAAAGGGCGGTAATAATCATATGTGACTTTAAAGTACATATAAACTGGAAAAACCAGATTGGCAGTAATAGCCCAGATGAGGAAATCATAGAATGCTTTTGAAATAGTTTCTTAGAACACCACATTCTGGAACCAACCAGATAGCAGGTTATGGTGGACTTAGTACTGTGTGATGTGACAGGATTAATTAACTAGTGACTTCAGAGTAAAGTAATCTCTAGGTAGCAGCGACCACAATATGATTATATCCATCTTGAAAGGAAAAAGAGTGGGTCTGAGACCAGTATTTTAAACTTAAATAAAGGCAATTATGTGGGCATAAAAGCTGAGCTAAACCGAAGTGAACTGGGCTACTAGACTAGGGAATAGATCAATAGAGAAGCAGTGGCAGACATTTAAAGGGATATTTCAGAATACTGAGAATAAGTACATTCATGGTATAAAGAAAAATTCCAAAGGCAATGTGACATTATCATAAATGTAAAGAACAGTAAGGGTTAATGTAATGTCTAAATCAACCGCTAGAGGGAGCTACATGTACAACTATATAATCATTGATGCTAAGCCTTGTGGGTGAGAGTAATTAATAATCTTTATTGTCACAAGTAGGCATATTGCAATGAGCTACTGTGAAAAGCCACTAGTCGCCACATTCCAGTGCCTGTTCGAGTACATAGAGGGAGAATTCAGAATATCTAAATTACCTAACAGCACGTCTTTTGGGACTTGTGGGAGGAAGCTGGAGCACCCAGAGGAAACCCAAGCAGACATGACGAGAACGTGCAGACTCCGCACAGACAGTGACCCAAGAATCGAATCTCGGATCCTGGCTCTGTGAAGCAACAGTGCTAACCACTATGCTGAAAGCTAGAGTACAGACTGAAGGAAAGATAGTGCGAGTGAGAGCAGATCATAGTTGATGTAATAGTGTAGAGATTGGCAGTAGATGAGTGTAGATTATATGTTTATCAACTGTGTATTATGTAGGAGTAAGTTTTGGATCCAATGAAGTAGTGATAATAAATTTATAGCTTTGTTCAATTTATAAACTATTTGTGGTCTTTGTGAACACTACGCCAATCACCCTGAAATTAGCAACAAAAAGAACACCAGAGGGAGTAGCCACCATCCCTGGCTATCTAAATAAGTTTAAAAAAGCATCAAACTTAAGGAAAAAGCATATAACTGCGCAAAGGTGAGAGACAGGTCAAATGATCGGTTCGAATATAAGGAACGGTAAGAAGTCTTACAACACTAGGTTAAAGTCCAACATGTTTGTTTCAAACAAGTGTTTTAAACAAACCTGTTGTACTTTAACCTGGTGTTGTAAGACTTCTTACTGTGCTCACCCCAGTCCAACGCCGGCATCTCCACATCAATATAAGAAACAGCAGAGGATGGCTAAACAGTTAATCAGGGGACACAAGTTAGAGTAGGAGAGGAAGCTAGCTAGAAATGTAAAATCAGACAGCAAAAGTTTCTACAGGGAGTTAAACAGGAATTTGGTAAGTAAAGTGAGTGTTGGTTCTTTAAGGGGAGAAAATGAGGAGTTAATAATAACAGGAGATGGCAGATAAAGACTGGAATTCTCCAGTGGTTGTGATTCTCTTTTCTAGCCGGCAACGTACCCCCACACATGGGTTTCCAGATGGTGTAGGGTGGCTCCAATGGTAAATCCCACTGACAAGTAACAGGAGCATAGAATCTCGCCATCAGCGAATGGTGCACCATTGAGAAACAAGTGGCTGGGGAACTGGAGAATCCAGCCGGAAATTAAAAAATATTTTGCTTCTGTCTTCACTATAGAGGATAAAAAACATTCCAACAATAGTAAATCAGGAGGTGGAGGGGAGAGAGGAACGCAGTGATATTACAATCCCTAAATCCAAACACCAAAACCTAGGACTTGGCTCCTCCATCTGCAACTGGATCCTAGACATCCTGACCCATAGACCACAATCAGTAAGGATAAAGAACAACTCCTCCTCCATGATAGTACTCACTACCAGGGCTCCGCAAGGCGTCGTACGTAGCCTCCTACTATACTCCCTATACACACATGACTGTGTGGCAAGATTTGGCTCCAACTCCATCTACAGGTTTGCTGATTACACGATCGCAGTGGGTCGGATCTCGAACGTCGATGAGTCAGAGTACAGGAGGGAAAAAGATACAACTTGGTGTCGTCTGCATATGTGTGAAAGTTGATTCTGTCTGAGGGTGATGCCACTGAAGGGCAACACAAAGATAAGGAGGAGGAGGAGAGGAAGAGGAGAGACAACGGCAGAGAAACATCAGAAAACCGTAGTGAACAAAACTATTCATTTTGATATTTAAAAGTAGCATACAAACCATTTACTTACTTTACTTTACAAACCATACTTATTATTGTTTGGATTATGGTCAGCACGCATGTTGAAAACTATTTGTCTGAAAACAAACGTTGTCCTTTCTATTTCTAAGGACATGAAATGGATCGAGGAGAAACAAGCACTTTATCGCTGGAACCAAGAACTACTTGAAAAGGTATTTTTTTCTTCAAATGGAAGTAGGACAATAAACATCACTTTATCATCAAAGTATCCACTTTTTCTTACAACATGCTTCAGGATCAATACATCCTTATTGCATTTACAGGGAACAAGAGTTAAAACGATTGTTGTATTTTTATTTTCACAGATCCGCCAAATGGAAAGTGAAGAAAATCGCCTTAGGCATGATGTACAGGATGTGAAAGACCAAAATGAGCTTTTAGAATTTCGTATTCTCGAACTTGAAGTGAGACAAGTTTGAAGTTTTTTCAACATTTCCCTTTTCATTGATTAGAATTATTCGTTTGATACGTAGAATGGAGAAGAATTACTCTGATTATGATGAGTAACAACATTGTAAATTCATTTGTGAAGATTTCCTCTGGCATGAATTATATACATCAAAATTGTAACATTGTCCTGGAATTTGATACCCTACCCAGAACCCTGACAGGATGCCTCCAGCACTAACCCCATCATTGAAGACTTGGGCTAAGATGAGCCCCCCAGAAATTACACCAGTCTGCTTAGAGCTTTTAATCACTGGTGTAGGATCAGGTGCAGGCCCTCTCCCAATTCACCTCCTCATCCGTCCAACTGCTTTAACTCACCTCCCCTCTTCCACCCACCCTTCTGAATAGCCACCCACCCACCACAGTCCCAAGAAGATCTGGGCCATTCCTTTATCAAAATCTCTGAAACTTCCTTTCCACCATTGGGATTTATTTTTTTAAAATTAAAAATAAACATTTGTTTTCCTCAAAATATTTTTTTTCTTTCAGGAGCGAGAACGTCGATCACCTAACATTAACTTTCATCACATCCCGTTTCCAGAGGAGACCAGCCCTCTCCAAGTCTACTGTGAGGCAGAAGGTGTATCAGTAGGTGCCATCGCTTACATGTTTCCCTGATCGACTACGTTGAAAGTCACCATAATAATGCAACAGACTAATGTGCTTTTAACATCCGTGAGACATATCTTTTCAAATCTTTCTCCTGTTTTGCCAGGACATTACAATAGCAGACCTCATGAAACAGCTGGATATTTTAGGAGATAACGCCGTAAGTGTATGTTGCCTTTCTGATCATGCATGATTTCCTATCTATTTTTTAAGCCTGTCAGTGGAGGATGCCAGGATGAATTTTAGAATCAGTATTAATCAACATTGTAGTAGTACAGCAGCAAGTTCTCAGGCTACAAAGTTGTGAAGTGCCTTATTTCGGGTGCTACAGGTGGTGTTTCAGTTCCAAAATGCATGCAAAGACTTCTGGTACCAACTTCATGGGGCACTATTTTGGTGAGTGTGTTATCACGGGCGCAAAGAGCGTGCACCAGAAAGTAGGCAAGTTGTGACGTCAGTTATCGGCCAATAGTTGGCTGATTTGATGCCAACAGTGCATTTTAACCTCAATGCTGCAACTGACACCCTTTCTTAACTTTGCACAGCTGAACATGTGTTCAGCAGCAGGAAGGACCCCCACCCAGTACTATTTAAAGGAATCAACTACTTTCAGGTTAGTTGCTGATTGATTTCCACTGGAAGAGTTTGGTGATGTGTACTGTCTCTTAAAGTTGCTAAAGTGAGTAGTGTGACTTGTGCTGACTTCAGGGGCTCTGCTCAGACCATTTTCTCCCAGATATAAGTGCACAAGTTTGCATATGCTTGGCCTGCATTATGGCAGGGAGAATGAGCAGAGGCGGTTCAGAGGAGGGCAAGCTGCTGAAAGGGACAAAGGATGAGGAGAAGGAGGGCTCTCTGCATGAAGCCATATCCACGCCATCTTGTGTGCCTTTGGTTAAGTACAGGATACTTAGTAGAAGGATTCTATACAAGTGCGGATAACATTGGAAGGACATTCGCAAGCAACTCTGGTCCAAGATGACCCAGGTTTGGATTGAATTATGTTGGAATCCCAGACAACAACCCAACTATTTGCAATTTGTAAAACTGTGAGGAAATGTTACTGCACCACAGGAGTGATAACACTGACCAATACGTATCTTTTACGTTAAAACAAACTTTAATTTAAACACAGAATTAACCACATTAGCAACAAAGAAATAGCTTTGCAGTTAACAGTTACAACAGTTCTTAAGTACAAGTGTAAACCTTAACATACTTCCTAAACACGACACTATATTCCAATTAAACAAACCAATATATATTAAATACCACTAACGAATACAGTTAACAACCATGGTTTTACTTGCTTTTCTCTGCGCAGAATCTTTGGGGAGAGAACCTTTCAGGACCAAACTGAAACATCTATTTTCAGATTAAAGTTCTGGGAGAAATTGATTCTTCAGACAGTCCTGTCTCCTCCCATTAGCTGCATCTTCTGTACTCAAAGCATGAGGAATTCTTTTGTTTCTTCTTCCAAGATGTCACTTGGCTTGTTCAGCCAAGACCAAATGTAATACCCCTCATAAATTATCTACACCCCAGGGGCCCTTCAAAAGTAAATAATATTCTATTAGCCAGCTATCTGTAAACAAGTAAATGGTTCTAAAGATCTAATAGCGGATCACTTCAGGCTAGATTTTCTGCCCCATGACGTTAGCAATGCGGTCATCGGGCATTCAGCTGGAATCAAGGTTCGCGCAGGGTCCCAAACCGACTGCTAAGCTCCCCCCCCCGCCCCTCACTGTTAGCAGGATCGGGATTCCAGCCCTCACACCAGTGGTGGGATGCTAATGGATGTGAATGGGTCCTAATGATCCAATTGCATCCACCTAGTTGGCCCAGCAACAGATTCTCCAGTCCTCCAGGTCGGAAATCACATGGATGCGGATCATACGTTGGCACAATGGTTAGCAGTGCTGCCTCACAGCACCAGGAACCAGGGTTCAATCTGGCCTTGGGTGACTGTTAGTGTGGAGTTTGCACTGTGTTTAAACCCCTCAGATCCTTTGGTCGCAAGGCATTTGTCATAATATCCACTCATGGTTATAATGAGATGCAGACAGGCAGTGATTGACACACAGGATAACCAATGAACACACATGACACAGAACAACCAATCACCAAACAGGACGCTATCACTATAAAACACACGAGGCATTAAGACTCTGCCTCTTCTCACTGGATACAGCTACAGAGATAGTTAGAGTGCACAAGGCCATGAGCATCTTCTCCATGTGACAGAGAGCTAGTCTGGTCAAGCCAGTCTGTGGTTATCAGTTTAGTTTAATAGAGTGTCAACCTACAGCAGATTATGTACAGCAACAAGCAAGTTCAATAAAGCAGTGTTGGTCCATCTCCTGTGTCAGAAGCCTGATTTGAGTCTCACTGTCTCCAATTGCAGTCGATGTTAGACCAACTCAGATAACACATGATGGTACCAGGGAACTATTAACTCTAACGAACCTACCTCGAGTGACTTTGCAACGACCAGCAAGCAAACATCCAGTAGCATGGAAAAGATCCAGCCCCCTCCACAACTCCGGATCTCCGGCAACCTCGGCGCCAACTGGAAGGTCTTCAAACAGAAGTTCCTCCTGTACATCGAGGCCTCCGACCTCGAGGCAGCATCGGACGCCCGGAAGATCGCGCTGTTCCTGTCGACTGCGTGGAATCACGCATCCACATCTTCTGCTCGCTCACGTTTGCCAATTGCGAAGACAAGACGAAGTTCAAGACAGTTCTGCTGAAATTCGACAACCACTGCGAAGTCGAGGTGAATGAGAGCTTTGAACAGTACATCTTCCAACAGAGGCTTCAGGGTAAGGATGATTCTTTTCAGTCCTTCTTGACCCATCTCCGCATCCTAGCCCAGTCATGTAATTATGACTCAGCGGCTGATTCCATGATCCAGGATCAGATCGTTTTCGGGGTCCACTCCGACTCCCTGCGGGAGCAGCTACTCAAAATCAAACAGTTGACCCTCTCCGTCCCCATCGAAACGTGCGTTGCCCATGAGCATGCCAGGAATCGTTACTCCCGCATCAGGGCGGCAGAAAATGCAAAACTAGCCTCCCGTGAGGCAGAAAGGGTGCAGGCCATCACAAAAATGCAAGGCCTGAGCATCGAGGAGAGTGGCCATTTCGCGCTCTTTTCCCAGGTCCCTATGCATGCGCGCCACGACAGGGAGGACGATGAGGCCGAAGACCCTACTGCGCATGTGAGCACGTCGGCCGAGCGCACTGTGCATGAGTGACAGCGCACAGAATGCACTGACGTCAGCATCATGACGTGTCCAAATTGTGGCTCCTCTCATTTAAAGCGGAAATGTCCAGCCAAAGGCAGGCGATGTCTACAGTGTGGAAAGCCTGGGTATTATGCGGCCCTCTGCAGGTCCGCTCCACTGAGCAACAGCTAACGATCCCAGCTGCAGCGCAGATGTGTCCGCTGCGTACAACAAGGCATGCAGGGTTCGATCCCGAAAGCCCAACAGACCCCAATGTTGACTGCCTTGAGTCTCCGTATCGAATAGGCATCATCACCACACACGAGCTGGTCTCCACCACGCCTGCAAACCACCTTTCAATCCTGAGTGTGGATCCTGATGACAAGTGGTGTGCTGTCATCACGGTCAACCAATGTCGCATCCGATTCAAATTGGACACTGGCGCATCTGCGAATCTCATATCACAGTCAGACCTCGACAGCATCCGAAACCAACCTAGCATTCTTCCACCAGCCTGCCAGCTCCTTGACTACAATGGCAATGCCATAGCTGCCAGTGGATCATGCCAGCTCGCTGTATCTCACAAGACAATCAAGGCGACGTTAAGATTCAAGGTCGTCCGGCCTGACAAGGCATCCCTGCTCGGTGCTCACGCATGCAAACTCCTAAATCTGGTCCAGCGAGTCCATACCATGTCCTCCACACCTGGGACTGCCTCGCCCAATGTAAATCTCCAGGCTGAGATAGACGACATTCTCACGCAATACCACAATGTGTTTGATGGAATGGACACGCTCCCATATCACTACAAGATGCTACTCAAGCCGAATACCATCCCAGTCATCCATGCACCACGCCGGGTGCCGGCTCGTCTCAAGGATTGTCTGAAAACGCAGCTATGAGAGCTCCAAGACCAGGGCAGCATTTCAAAGGTCATGGAACCAACAGACTGGGTCAGTTCCATGGTCTGCATCAAGAAACCCTCTGGTGAACTCCGCATTTGCATTGATCCCAAAGACCTGAACCGCAACATCACGCGAGAGCACTACCCGATCCTGAAGTGAGAAGAATTAACCTGTCAGATGGCTCATGCCAAATTCTTCACCAAGCTGAACGCCTCACGGGGTTTCTGGCAGATACAGCTGGACGAGTCCAGTAGGAAGCTGTGCATGTTTAACACTCCGTTCGGCAGGTATTGCTACAACTACATCCTTTTGGTATCATTTCAGCTTCCGAAGTCTTTCATCGAGTAATGGAGCAAATGATGGGGGGGCATCGAGGGGCTGCGAGTCTATGTTGACGACATGATCATCTGGTCCACGACGCCCGAGGATCACATCGCTCGCCTCAGTTTTCCAGAGGATCCACGAAAATGGCCTCCAGCTCAACAGGGCTAAATGCTCATTTGGTTGGTCCGCTATCAAGTTTCTGGGTGACCACATTTCACAGCAGGGTGTGCAACCTGATGTTGAAAATCAATGCCATGAAGACCCCAGAGGACAAAAAGGCGGTCCTACGTTTCCTTGGGATGGTAAATTTTCTCGGAAAATTCATTCCTAACGTGACATCCCACATCACAGACCTACGGCATCTCGTTAAAAAGTCCACAATGTTCTAGTGGCTTCCCACACATCAAGCGGAGTGGCTTGAGCTGAAGGCGAACCTCACCACCGCCCCAGTGCTGCCGTTCTTTGACCCAACCAAGGATGCCAAAATATCCACAGACGCAAGCCAGGACGGCATTGGGGCGGTGCTCCTCCAGAGAGCCGACTCCTCGTCCTGGGCTCCAGTGGCATATGCATCCAGGGCCATGACTCCGACTGAACAATGGGTATGCCCAGATCGAAAAGGAGTGCTTGGGTCTCCTGACAGGAATAGTCAAGTTTCATGACTACGTATACGGTCTTCCAAAGTTCACGGTGGAAAAAAGACCACAGGTCCTTAGTCCACATAATCCAGAAAGATTTAAATGATATGACACCTCAGCTGCAGCAAATTCTTCTTCGTCTCCGCCGATATGACTTCTAACTCATCTACACACCGTGTAAGGAGCCGATCATCGTGGATGCCCTATCCCGATCCATCGCCATACCGTGTGAACAGGACGACTTCATTCACCACATTGAGGCACAGGTACAGTTGTGTGCCAACAACCTCCCAGCCACTGATGAACGAGTTATCCAGATCCTCTACTGCAGCGTGTGATGCAACACCTCGCCCATGGCTGGCAAAAGGGGCAGTGCCCCCAGTTCTTCAACGTTAAGGACGAGCTGACGGTTGTTGAGCGGATCCTTCTGAAACTAGGTAGAATCGTCATTCCCCAAAGCATGCAAAACACGGTGCTCAGACAGATCCATGATGGTCACTTTCGGGTCGAAAAATGTCGATGCAGAGCTCGGCAGGCAGTTTACTGGCCTGGCATCAGCTAGGACATTGCCAACATGGTCCCCAACTGCACAACATGCCAGAAATTCCAACCATCCCAGCACGAGATTGTGACCTCCCGTGGTCCAAGGTGGGGATAACCTCTTTCACGCAAATGGGCGTGATTACGTGCTTTTAATCGACTACTTCTCCAGCTACCCGCAAGTGGTGAAACTGTCGGACCTCACTTCCAAGTCCGTCATCAAAGCCTGCAAAGAGACGTTTGCCAGGCATGGGACACCACTCACACTAATGAGTAACAACGGTCCATGTTTCTACAGCCAAGAGTCGTCCAACTTTGTACGATCCTAGCACTTCAGGCATATCACATCCAGTCCCCATTACCCGCAATCAAATGGGAAGGCCGAGAAGGGAGTCCATATTGTCAAGCGGCTGCTTTGCAAGGCTGCCGACTCAGTCTCTGATTTTAACCTGGCGCTGTTGGCATACAGGGCAACCCCTCTGTCGACTGGTTTGTCTCCGGTGCAGTTGCTCATGAACCGCAATCTGAGGACGACTGTTCCAGCCATCCATGTTCAAGACCTTGACCACCTCACGGTGCTGCAGAAGGTGCAGTGATCCAGGGAGCAGCAAAAGATCACGTATGATGCTCATGCCACTGATCTGCCTGCGTTGGCTCCAGATGATGTTGTTCGCATCCAATTGCCTGAGGGCGGCTGGTCAGGCCCAGCTGTTGTCGTCAGACAGGCTGCCCCCAGGTCTTTCGTTGTTCAAATGGCTGATGGCTCCATTCTTCGGCGCAACAGGAGGGCGCTGCGCAAAGTTGCCCGCCCACCACCTGATTGCACTTCTCCGCATGTCACCATGCCGCCTCAGGACATCTCGCACCACGTGGCCACCGATCTGGCAGCAGTCCCGCCTCTCCACGAGGCCACCGATCTGGCAGCAATCCCGCCTGTCCAGGTGCCGGCGTCCCCCCCCTCCACCTCTGAGGCGATCAACAACAATTTAAGAAAAAGGACCATCTGTGGGATTCTCTGTCGGTGAGATCCTCTGCTTCGCTGGCAGTACACCCATGCCGTGACGCCATGGGGTGACCACAATGGGAAACCCCATTGGCTGGCTGCAGGAACGGAGAATCGCGCTGCCGGCTACATATATATTGATGCAATGCCTTGCTTCCTCAGTGTGTTGTTGGTTTTTGTTTATATTTTGGCAACTTAGAGATGGTTCTCCATGTTTTTACATCCATTCATTTTAATAGATGGAAATTATTGATAGTAGATCACCAATTTCTCCATATGAGCTATTGGTATGCAAGGCAATCTGAGATTGATGTAAGCTACATTTTGCTATTGAAACAAATATTAACGCCAGAAACAGGTTGAGTTGGATGGGATGTAAATATTTTTAAAATCTCAAACCTGAACCCACGTCTGGGTTAACCACCCACATGCAATTTTAACAGAGGTTAGATTTTGGGAGGGTCAGCCAAGCCACTCCTGGGTGGTGCTACAATCCTGAAAGCTTGGTGGTGAAGGATAGAATGAGAGCCGATATTTATACACATTTATAGGCTTTTATTTACAGAGCTGCACATTGCAAACATGTGCCTCCTAACCCAACAACCACAGTTTCAGTCGATTCATATTTATCAGCACAAGTGGATCCCCACCCAGTTCATTCCCACAAGTTGTGTACCATTAAACACAATGGGTTTACAAATAAGAGGCCGGTTACTTACAGAAATATTTTAATGACGCCGCATGCCCCAGACTTTAGCTCAATTTTAAAGTTATCTCTGGCCTCAGCAATTCCAGGAGCTAAAGGGAAGCAAGGACTGTTGCATTGGAAGAGTTAAATGCTTTTCCAGCAGTGCTAAGAAGTGATGGGTGCTTGCTCCCCATCCACCTGTTACCCCTCCCTGCGATCAGAAGCTCCCATCCTGCAATCGGACCTCATCCTCCCAGGATGGCACTGATTCACGTCCATGTCTCTGCTGCAATCTGTCTCCCACATCAAGCAATCATCACCAGACCCTCCAATACCCAGCTCCCCCCCCCCCCCCCCCCTCCCCCTCCACCCTCTCCACCCTAGCAACAGGAAACCTATCTTGGCCTTGGCTCTGGCATCTGCAGCAGAGTTCCCTGCCCAACAGGGAATATAATCTGCCAATCAAGTTGGCTTTATAACGACTTCCGGTGGCGGCAATGCGGAGCTAAGCCGCACATTCGGCAGCTCCCGCTGAAAACGGACTTTGGGGCTCTTTTCAGGGCCCCCAACGGAGCTGTGTCAGCAAATCCCGACGTGGGAAGAGGACAGGAGTCAACCCCTATGGTCCGGACCAGGTGTGGGGTAAGGAGAAAAACGGAGAAAGCACCCCTGAAAAAGCGGGGGAAGGAAGACAAAATGGCGGCCGGCGGAGGCCTTGAGGAGCTGAGGCAGTGGGCTCAGGAGCAGCAGGCTGCGCTGCTTCCAGGAGCTTAAGTTTGAGTTGCTGGAGTCACTGAAGGTAACCAACAGGGAGCTGATGGAGACCCAGACAGCCCAGGGGGCTGCGATCCGGGAGCTGCAGCAGCAGGCCTCCGAAAGGGAGGATGAGGCCGTGGCCGTCGCGGGGAAGGTGGCGATGCACGAGGCGCTCCATAAAAGATGGCAGGAGCGGTTCGAGGAGCTGGACAACCGGTCGAGGAGGAAGAATTTGCAGATCCTGGGCCTCACGGAGGGGCTGGAGGGGTCGGACCTAGCGGCCTATGTGGTGACTATGTTAAACTCGCTGATGGGGACTGGGTCCTTCCAGGGGCCCCTGGAGTTACGGGGGGCCCACAGAATTCTGGCTAGGAGGCCCAAGCCGAACGAGCCGCCACGGGCGGTGTTGGTGCGGTTTCATCGGATCGTGGATCGTGAGTGTGTGCTCCGGTGGGCCAAGAAGAAGCGGAGCAGCAAGTGGGAGAACACGGAGGTGCGGATCTTCCAGGACTGGAGTGCGGAGGTGGCGTGGCGGAGGGCCGGGTTTAACCGGACGAAGGCGGTGCTCCATAGACGGAGTGTGAAGTTCGGCATGTTGCAGCCGGCGTGTCTGTGGGTCACCTATAAGGATCGGCACCATTATTTTGAGTTCCCGGAGGAGGCGTGGGCCTTTGTGCAGGCCGAGAAATTGGACTCAAACTGAGGGTCTAAGATGGGGGATGCTGTATAATACTGTATTTGTATTTGCTTGGTTTAATGTAAGATGTGGGTTGGCCTTAGGGTGGGTGGGGTGATGTCGATTTGTCTTTTCTATATGGGTTTTTCTGTAGGGGTCTGGTGGAAGGGTTCGGGCAGGGGGGTAAACGGGGAGTTCGGGGAGCTGGTGGGGGTGACTGACAATGGGAGTAGCCCTGGAAGAGGCGGGGCCGGGCAGAGCGAAAGCGCCGGCTTTCTGCGGGTTCCCCGCGCTGGGAGATGGTGGGGGCGGGGTCTGGGCTGAGAAGCGCGGGTCGTTGCTGGCTGTTTTCTTTTCCCGCGCAAGAGCGGGGGGGGGGGGGGGGGGGGGGAGGAGGACCCATTGATGGGCACGATGGATGAGGGGTAGTCCCACGTGGGGAGGCGTCGGAGGTAGGGCGGGAGTCGCCGGGGTCAGCAGAAGTTAGCTGGCTCACGGGAGTGCTATGGAGGGAGGGGCGCGGCTAGGAGGGATCCTAGCCTGAGGGAGGGGGGGGGGGGGGGTACCGGGTTGCTGCTGAAATGGTCAGGAAGGAGCTGGAGGACGCAGGGGGTGCTGGAGGGGGGGGAGCTGCCGCCCTGGGAAACTGGCAGAGCGGGGGATGCTGGCCGGTGGTGGGCAAGGGATGGGGCATGGCTAATCGGCAGGGGAGGGGGGGGGGCGGGGAGCCCTCTGATCCGGCTGATAACCTGGAATGTGAGAGGGCTGAATGGGCCGGTCAAATAGAACATAGAACATAGAACAGTACAGCACAGAACAGGCCCTTCGGCCCTCAATGTTGTGCCGAGCCATGATCACCCTACTCAAACCCACGTATCCACCCTATACCCGTAACCCAACAACCCCACCCTTAATCTTACTTTAATTAGGACACTATGGGCAATTTAGCATGGCCAATCCACCTAACCGACCCATCTAATGGGCCCGGGTATTTGCGCACCTGAAGAGGCTGAAGGCGGATGTGGCCATGCTCCAGGAGACACACCTGAGAGTGGGGTTTGAGTGGGGTGACCATTGCTCGGCACAACTTCGAGGGCCGAAGGGCCTGTTCTGTGCTGTACCGTTCTAAGTCTAAGTCTAAGTGGTGGATCAGGTTCGACTGAGGAAGGGATGGGTGGGCCAAGTATTTCACTCAGGACTGGATGAGAAGAGTAGTGGGGTGGCGATCCTGGTGGGGAAGAAGGTGTCGTTTGAGGCGTTAAATGTGGTGGCGGGAGATATGTGATGGTGAGCGGTAAGCTGTAGGGGGAGCGGGTGGTGTTGGTGAATGTATACGCCCCAAATTGGGACGATACGGGGTTTATGCGGCGTATGTTGGGCCGCATTCCGGACCTGGAGGTGGGGGGCTTGATCATGGGGGGGGACTTCAACACGGTACTGGATCCCCCATTGGATCGATCCAAGTCCCGGACGGGTAGGAGGCCGGCGGCGGCTAAGGTGTTGAGGGGATTTATGGACCAGATGGGGGGGTGGATCCCTGGAGGTTTGCGAGGCCAAGGGCCAGGGAATACTTGTTTTTCTCCCACGTACATAAGGCCTACTCGAGGATTGATTTTTTTTGTCCTGAGCAAGGGGTTGGTTTCGAGGGTGGAGGATGTGGAATACTCTGCCATTGCCATTTCAGATCATGCCCCGCACTGGGTGGACCTCGGGCTGGGGGAATAGAGGGACCAACGTCCGCTCTGGCGCTTGGAGGTGGGGCTGCTGGCAGATGAGGAGGTGGCCGAGAGGGTTCTGGGGTGTATCGAGAGGTACCTTGAGGCCAATGACAACGGGGAGGTCCGAGTGGGGACGGTCTGGGAGGCATTGAAGGCGGTGATGAGGGGGGAATTGATCTCCATCCGAACCCATAGGGAGAGGGGGGAGCAGAGGGAGAGGGAGAGACTGATAGGGGAGATGGTGAGGGTGGATAGGAGATATGCGGAGGCTCCAGAGGAGGGATTGCTGGGGGAGAGGCATAGCCTTCAGGCCAGATTCGACCTATTGACTACCAGAAGGGCGGAAGCTCAGTGGAGGAAAGCACAGGGGGCGGTGTATGAGTATGGGGAGAAGGCGAGCAGGATGCTGGCACACCAGCTCCGAAAGCGAGATGCGGCCAGGGAGATTGGGGGAGTGACGGATAAGGCTGGGAAGGTGGTGCGGAGGGGAGTAGATGTTAATGGGGTCTTCAGAGACTTCTATGGGGAACTGTACCGGTCTGAACCCTCGGTGGAGGGGGGTGGAATGGGGCGCTTCTTGAACAAGCTGCGATTCCCGAGGGTGGAGGAGGAGCAGGTGGAGGGACTGGGGGCGGCGATCGAACTGGAGGAAGTGGTCAAAGGGATAGGGAGCATGCAGTCGGGGAAGGCGCCGGGGCCGGACGGGTTTCCGGCGGAATTTTATAAAATGTATTTGGACCAGTTGGGCCCCCTGTTAGTCCGGACCATTAACGAGGCAAGGGAGGGGGGGGGGCTTTGCCCCCAACTATGTCACGGGCGCTGATTTCCTTGATCCTGAAGTGGGACAAGGACCCTCTGCAGTGCGGGTCATATAGGCTGATTTCGCTACTAAACGCCGACGCTAAGCTGCTGGCGAAGGTCCTGGCCACTAGAATAGAGGATTGCGTGCCCGAGGTCATTCATGAGGACCAGACGGGGTTTGTGAAGGGAAGGCAGTTGAATGCGAACGTGCGAAGGCTCCTCAATGTCATTATGATGCCGGCCATGGAAGGGGAGGCGGAGATAGTGGTGGCATTGGATGCGGAGAAGGCCTTTGATAGGGTTGAGTGGGAGTATTTGTGGGAGGTGTTGGAGAAGTTTGGGTTTGGGGAGGGGTTTATCCGGTGGGTGAGGTTGCTCTATGAGGCCCCGATGGCGAGTGTAGCCATGAATAGGAGGTGATCGGAGTACTTTCGGCTGTACCGGGGGACGAGACAGGGATGTCCCCTGTCCCCCTTGCTCTTTGCGTTGGCGATTGAGCCCCTGGCCATGGCATTGAGGGAGTCAGGGAACTGGAGGGGCCTGGTGCGGGGTGGGGAGGAGCATCGAGTGTCGCTGTACGCGGACGACCTGTTGCTGTATGTGGCGGACCCGGTGGGGGGGGATGCCGGAGGTGATGAGGATTCTTAGTGAATTCGGGGGTTTCTCTGGGTATAAGTTGAACCTGGGCAAGAGTGAGTTGTTTGTGGTGCATCCGGGGGATCAAGAGGAGGGGATTGGTAGGCTCCCACTGAAGCAGGCAGGGTAAGAGCTTCAGGTACCTAGGGGTCCAGGTGGCTGGGAGTTGGGGGGCCCTGCACAAGCTCAACCTCACAAGGTTGGTGGAGCAGATGGAGGAGGAGTTTAAGAGGTGGGATATGTTACCGCTGTCACTGGCGGGGAGGGTGCAGTCCGTTAAGATGACGGTGCTCCCGAGGTTTTTGTTCCTGTTCCAGTGCCTCCCCATCCTTATCCCAAAGGCCTTTTTTAGGAGGGTCAACAGGAGTATCACGGGATTTGTGTGGGCGCATGGGACTCCGAGGGTGAGAAGGGTGTTCCTTGAATGGGGCAGGGATAGGGGGGGGCTGGCGTTGCCCAACCTCTGTGGGTACTATTGGGCTGCCAACACAGCGATGGTGCATAAGTGGGTAATGGACGGGGAAGGGGCAGCATGGAAGAGGATGGAGGTGGCATCCTGTGTGGGCACGAGCCTAGAGGCGCTTGTAACGGCGCCGCTGCCCCTCCCTCCAACGAGGTATACCACGAGCCCGGTGGTGGCGGCTACCCTCAAAATTTGGGGGCAATGGAGACTACATAGGGGAGAAGTGGGGGGCTCGATGGAGGCCCCGATATGGGGGAACCATTGGTTTGTCCCAGGGAGCATTGATGGCGGATTTCTGGGCTGGCACAGGGCAGGGGTCAGGAGGTTGAGGGACCTGTTTGTGGAGGGGAGGTTCGCGAGCTTGGGGGAGTTAGAGGGGAAGTTTGGGCTCCCCCCGGGGAACATGTTTAGGTACATGCAGGTGAGGGCGTTTGCCAGGCAGCAGGTGGAGGGGTTCCCCTTGCTGCCCCCACGAGGGGTGCGGGATCGGTTGCTCTCGGGGGTGTGGGTTGGAGGAGGGAGGATTTCAGACATATATCGGGTAATGCAGGAGGTAGACGAGGCCTCGGTGGAGGAACTGAAGGGTAAATGGGAAGAGGAGCTGGGTGAGGAGATTGAGATGGGGATGTGGGCGGATGCCCTGGAGAGAGTGAATTCCTCCTCTTCCTGTGCGAGGCTTAGCCTCATACAGTTCAAGGTGCTGCATAGGGCCCACATGACTGGGACGAGGATGAGTAGGTTTTTCGGGGGCGAGGACAGGTGTGCTCGGTGCTCGGGGAGCCCAGTGAACCACACCCATATGTTTTGGGCATGCCCAGCGCTGGGGGAGTTTTAGAAGGGGGTAGCAAGGACGGTGTCGAGGGTGGTGGGATCCAGGGTCAAGCCAGGCTGGGGACTCGCAATTTTTGGGGTTGCAGTGGAGCCGGGAGTGCAGGAGGCGAAAGAGGCCGGTGTTCTGGCCTTTGCATCCCTAGTAGCCCGGCGGAGGATCTTGCTCCAATGGAAGGATGCGAGGCCCCCAAGCATGGAGGCCTGGATCAATGATATGGCGGGGTTGATTAAATTGGAGAAGGTGAAATTTGCCCTGAGGGGATCAGTACAAGGGTTCTTTAGGCGGTGGCAGCCTTTCCTGGACTTCCTGGCGGAACGGTAGGGAAATAGGCCGGCAGCAGCAGCAACCCGGGGGGGGGGGGGGGAGGGGGGGGGGGGGGGGGGGGGGGAGGGAGGGGGTTGGTCGGTGGGAGGGAGAACTGTGTGGGATGTGGCGGGTGTAATCTCTTTCCCTTTTGTTGTTTGGGTGTTCTTTTGTTTTTTTTTCTTTTGTTTGTAGTTGCTTTTGAAGTTGGGTGGGTATTATTCTTGGGGTGTTACCGCGGTTGTTTTGCTAATAGAGTTGAGATGTTTATATTTTGTAAAAATTTCAAAAAAAATTATTTAAAAAAAAAGTTAGCTTTATAACAATAATCTTTATTATTGTCACAAGTAGGCTTACATTAACACTGCAATGAAATTACTGTGAAAATCTCCTAGTCGCCACATCCCGGCTCCTGTTTGGGTACACAGAGGGAGAATTCAGAATGTCCAAATTACCTAACAGCACATCTTTTGAGACTTGTGGGAGGAAACCGGAGCACCAGGAGGAAACCCACGCAGATACGGGGAGAACATGCAGACTCCACACACACAGTGACCCAAGCCAGGAATTGAACCTGGGAACCTGATGCTGTGAAGCAACAGTGCTAACCATTATGTTACCATGCCGCCCTTTAAAAATAGTCCCTAGCGTCTAAATCCCACAGTGTTCCGGGAAACCTGGACCACAAAAGGAACTCCTCCCCCACCATCTCCTGCTCTATCTCTACTGGTGTGAGTCTATAGGATTGGCCATGCTAAATTGTCCTTAGTGTCCAAAAAGGTTAGGTGGGGTTACTGGGTTATGGGGATAGGGTGGAGGTGTGGTCTTTCTAAGGGCCGGTGCAGACTCGATGGGCCGAATGGCCTCCTTTTGCACTGTAAATTCTATGAAATCTATGAAAAAAATCTATAGTGTGTCATTACTATTGTTCAATCATCCATTTCATCCCTAATAATTACAGTTGACTGTTTATAACCTAAGCTATTGCCTTTGATTTGATCCTTGTGGAGGCTGATAACTTTTAACACGGTATTTGAATTTCCAGTGACTGACAGGAAGGATCATAAGACAAGATTTCAAGTTTTAAAAGCTTTACTGTAATAAACAAACTAACAACAACATTGTCTGAACACTATTCAGTCAGAAACTTATACTCTAAATTCCACAAAAGAAACCTCTTTTAATTTTTAAAATGACCAAAAATCTCTCTCCATGGTTTTACTCTATCCCTTGTGGACATTTATTTATCCTAGAACCAGCTCAACGCTGTTTTCAGCTCTCGATTGCTTAGTTTGTTTTGCCCTTTTGCATCCCGATAACTTCTAATCCCTGTACTGACTTTAGCTCTGAGGGTTACCCTGGAGGTTGCTCCCTCGAGCTAAAGCTAGCCTCATTAAAATCATCATGAACCTGGTCTCCACAATCTTTGAGCAAGTTTCCACCCGCATTCTGTGTGGTGAACAATAGAGACTGGCTGCCTCTATTTCTCTGCTCCACCTCTTTCCTTCAGATTCTTACAGACAGACTGTGTCTATGAGCTTCAGGAATATCTTAGGAAAACCTGCAACCTGATCCTGCAATGGCTTCCTATTGACTTCTCCCTTCCCAAAGCCCTTCTCCATGGCAACATAAATCACATTGGCCTTGTATCCAGGTAGAGGTGCTAATTAGGTATCTCTCAGCACTGAAATCCATTCTAGCTTTAAATTTTAAAAGGCTATTGTGTAACAATTTATAAAACCTGACATTCCTAACAGCACCTTGTGAGACTTGGAGACTAACAGCCTACCCATCATCAGCACAGATGCTCTTGCCATTGTCTCTTCATGTGAGCATCCTACATATTCTCAGCAAATCTGTCGACTTAGACTTCTTTTGGCCCCATAGCAACCAAGCCACCCAGGTATTTTGTCAACAGAATTCAGTGAACGTTCCACGACTTCCCTGTCATTCTCCATTTTATATGAAAATAAAAGACAGTCCCAAAGCATAACAATCTTATAAACTTTGTATTTGTACCACTTTACAGAAATGAACTCAACCGCCTTCTAATGTGGCGGATGTTCATAAAAGAACTTACCCAATAGGTCAAACACAGTGACAAGAAATGTGACTCATGTGCTCAAAATTAATTATTTGTGTGATCATCTGAGATGCTGCCCCAGGGAAAATATCTGGAGCAAAACCCTCAAAAATGTCACCACAAAGGAACTGTGAATATATAAATGCTCCTTTAGTGAATATATTGAAAACAGGCAAAATGTATTTACTGTACCTCCTGATGCAATAACAAAGAACAAAGAAAAATTACAGCACAGGAACAGGCCCTTCGGCCCTCCAAGCCTGCGCTGATCCAGATCCTCTATCTAAAACTGTTGCCTATTTTCTAAGGATCTGTATCCCTCTGCTCCCTGCCCATTCATGTATCGTCTAAGATACATCTTAAATGACGCTATCGTGCCCACCTCTACCACCTCCGCTGGCAATGTGTTCCTGGCACCCACCACCCTCTGCGCAAAGACCTTTCCACGCATATCTCCCTTAAATTTTTCCCTTCTCACCGTGAACTCGTGACCCCTAGTAATTGAGTCCCCCACTCTGGGGAAAAAGCTTCTTGCTATCTACCCTGTCTATACCTCTCATGATTTTGTAGACCTCAATGAGGTTACCCCCTCAACCTCCATCTTTCTAATGAAAATAATCCTAATCTACTCAACCTCTCTTCATAGCTAGCACCCTCCATACCAGGCAACAACCTTGTGAACATCTTCTGCATCTTCTCCAAAGCATCCACATCCTTTTAGTAATGTGGCGACCAGAACTGTACGCAGTATTCCAAATGTGGCCGAACCAAAGTCTTATGCAGCTGCAACATGACCTGCCAACTCTTGTACTCAATATCCCTTCCGATGAAGGAAAGCATGCCGTATCCCTTCTTGACCACTCTATCGACCTGCGCAGCCACCTTCAGGGTACAATGGACCTGAACATCCAGATCTCTCTGTACATCAATTTTCCCCAGAGCTTTTTCATTTTCTGTATAGTTCGCTCTTGAATTGGATCTTCCAAAATGCATTACCTGGCATTTGCCCGGATTGAACTCCAGCTGCCATTTCTCTGCCCAACTCTCCAATCTATCTATATTCTGCTGTATTCTCTGACAGTCCCCTTCACTATCTGCTACTCCACCAATCTTAGTGTCATCTGCAAACTTGCTAATCAGACCACCTATACCTTCATTTATGTATATCACAAACAACAGTGGTCCCAGCATGGATTCCTGCGGAACACCACTGGTTACAGTTCTCCATTTTGAGAAACTCCCTTCCACTACTACTCTCTGTCTCCTGTTGCCCAGCCAGTTCTTTATCAATCTAGACGTGACCAAAAATACTGTGACCAAAAATACCAGCACAATGGAGGCCTGTCATAATGGGCCTTAGTCCATTTTCCCACTGACTTGCACTCTGAAAATGGAAATACTGAGAAGTCAATGCCGAGAAAATTTGTCCCCTACAAGTAACCAAATTCTACAATAAGCGATTTAGAATTCTATCTTGCTGAGAGGAATAAAGTATAGGCGCAAGTGATGGGGGTTCTTTGATCACTCCCACTTCTGCCCTTCATCAGCAGTTGCCTGGAGAAACCAGTGGAGCGAGACACTTTCCTTAAGTCGTCAAGGCCGACTAACTTTAATCACATACAGACGGTATTTTATTCAAAACAAATAAATTGTCTTCCAAATTAATGCAAAAGCTTTGCTCTGACCAGCTTTTATTTAAATGTAATTGTAAGGGGCGACTGGTCATACAGACAGAAGTTCAATTTATTTGTCTCATTACAAGTGACACGTACTGATTGAAATCAGACACATTAATCATCTACAGAGCTGTGGATCCACCTCTTTCATTTCTGCGGGATTCCCCACCATCTGTGATAATTTCAGTGGATGCTGAGTTTGTACTTGTCCCAGTATAAGCTGGGCTATGGTCTGTTTGGCTGCATGACGAACTGCCTTCAGGAGACAAAAAAGAGATTGCTGGCATGGAGGGAGGAAAGAAGCATGAACTAGTTAGGGGGTGAAGAAAATATAGGAATATTTTATTTTTAATTTGTTCTTTATTCATTTACCTGTTAATTAGAATTTAACCAATGAGGAACAAGTGGTTGTGATTCAGGCCCGAACAGTTTTGACGTTGGCGGAAAAGGTAACGTTTTTATTTTTTTATTGTGCATGCTAACCTGAAACTATCCTTCTGGACAGCAAAGAGTTAAACACTTTGAGGACAAAGATTCATCAGTAATGAGCATGTGTAGTGAGTTGATGTTACAAAAAAAATATCCTTAAGAAATTCGGCCAACATTTCGAAAGACGCCTTAGAATGAATTTGAAATCTGGGTTATTTTGTTGAAGTGTGGCGATCAAGCTGGTAACATGAAAGCTCTGCAGTTAAATTTACAGACAGTAAACAGCAATCATATGGGCAACTGGACTGTGCAATTAACACATACCCAGCCATTTTGTGCTGGCCTTGCCTGATTCTGCAGTTAGCTTTACTACAAAGTGTGGGTTAACTCCGAACCCATGCTGGCCCTGAAAACATTTCTGAAAGGAATGTGAGCAAGGTGATTAGAGGGCGCACTTGACCTTTGCACTTCAGAAAATGTTACTTTATTTGTCTGCTAATGAGCCACCTCTGCTAATGCTAGGTAGGCAGGCCTCTGGCTGTAAACATGGGTGAGAGATACAGCGGGTGATAACAGTTTACCTCAGGTGAAGGCTAATGTCCTTGGCTTTTTTGTCCCAATTCCCCTGTTTTTCTTCAAGAGAATCTGAAAAAATATTCCCTGAGGGGAAACCCATTGGGCGCGATTCTCCGGACTCACGATGCGTCGGGGAATAGCGGGCGGCGCAAATTTTTACGGCCACGCTGGTCCGACGCCCTCCCGCTATTCTCCCCCCCCCCTCCCCCCACGGCCGCCCCCCGACACGAATCGCTGCTCGCCGTTTTTTTACGGCGAGCAGCGATTCTCCCCTGGCCGATGGGCCGATTTCCAAGGCCTTTACGGCCGTTTTTACGAACTAAAAACACACCTGCTCTCACCGTTCGTAAAAACGGCCGTAAAGTGCCGTTCTGGGGAACCATGGCACTGATTGGCACGGCCACACCACGCCCGTGCCAAGGGTGCCATGGGCCCGCGATCGGTGGGCACCGACTTACCCCACGCACTCTTTCTTACTCCGCCACCCCGATGGATCCGTCCGCGTGGCTTCTGAGGGGCATAACGGCCCGCACATGCTTGGGTTTCACGCATATGCGTGATGACGTCATCCGCGCATGCGCGGGTTGGAGTCGTCCAATCCGCGCATGCGCGGCTGACGTCATCATACGCGTCAGCCGTCGCTAACTTTGGCGCGCGGGCTTAGCTAAATTCCGGGGAGCAGAATCGGTTCCCGGTCGGGGGCGCGGAGGCTGCCGTCAAACACGGCCGGTTTCACGGCAGCCTTCATGACTCTCCCCATTTGCGGAGAATTGCGCCCATTGTTGCAATATTTTGCCAGCAGAATAGCAGAGCCAGAATATCTGACAAGATCTCCCAAGTGGAAACTGGAAAGAAGCAAAAAGAATCAGGAGAAAAGTTCAGAAATGGCTGCACTGTTACATATCCTCATATGGAATCATACAGCACAGAAGAACACTGTTCCTCTTCTGTTTAAAGTGTTTTGAAGTATAACTTTTTTTAAATGAACTGTCCCATCAACTAATCCTTTATGCCCATTTTATTTGGTAGATAAGCGAGTCCAGGAAATTATGTGACTATCTAAATAACATAATCAGTATTAATTTTAATGTGATTAACCTCACACTGTCAGACATTTCCAGTGTCAGTCCAAAACTCAGTTGTAAAGCTGCTTGGTTGCTAACTGCGCAAAAATCAGATGTAACAGCTCTTTGTCAATTTATCCAATTGATTACAACATTCAATGGCAAAATCAAATAGCTAATTCACTTTGGGACATCAGAAGCAAGAAGGAAAAGTACGGGGTGGTATTAGAAAGGTAGGAGGGCAATGAAGCTGTGAAGAGAGACTGGATAAGCTGGGGTTATTTTCTTTAGAGCAGAGAAGGCCGAGAGGGGATCTGATGACCTGATTGAGGTATATAAGACGATGAAGGGCATGGACAGGGTGGGTAGAAAGCAGCTGTTACCATTAATTGAAGGGTCAAGAATGAGGGGCCATAATTTTAAGGTGAAAGGCGGTTTAGAAGGGATTTGAGGAAAACATCTTTCACCCAGAGGGTGGTAGGGATCTGCAATGCACTGATTAGGAGGATAGTTGAGACAGGAAACCTCACAAACTTTAAAAGTACTTGGATGTGCACTTGAAATGTTTTAACATTCAAGGCCAAATGCTAGGAAGTGGGATTAATGTAGATTTAGAGTTGTATTTGGTCGGTGCAGGCTTGATGGGCCAAAGGGCCTCTTTTGTACTGTATGATTCTATGATTATATGAGAGTGAAATCAAAGGAAAGAATTTGCTTGAAGGGGAAAATTAATTTAAGTATAATTTTCTTTTTTTCCCTCAAATTAATTCCAAATTTTAAATGTGTCCTCCTGGCACAGTGCCACCTATGGGTGCATGCACCATATTTCTCAAAGACCTACGCACTTGGATTTGAATCCATTTACGTTAGCTGGGAGGAAATATTAGACATAAGCCAGAATTTTGAGGCCTTTCCCGCCGGCAGGATTTTCCAGTCCCAGCAATGTAACCCCCGCGGTGAGGAGGGTGTGGAGCATGCAAAATCCCATAGACATTGGCGAGATAGGAAGAGCTGGCCATCAGCTAATGGGGGGCCTCCTCCGCCATTGGAAAATACATAGGGCACCACCTGTCAGACTGAAACATGGGTGGCTAAGCTTCATGTTGTGGATGGATTTAAATCAGAGGCCAATCCAAGTTGGAAATGTATCTTGTAATTCATTGATTACAATAATGATCGATGATACTGATCCATCACTAGTGAACCAAAATTCTTACCCAAAAAGACTCCTGTATGAAAATACTTCAAGATGTTTAGAAATAAATCTCACTGCTTGTGAAATTCTGTTTGAGGATGTTTGATTTTTCATTCAACTTCCAGTGGTTGCGGCAAATTGAGGTGACAGAATCTGCGCTACAGCAAAAAATGAATGACATTGAAAATGAAAAGGTATGCAGTAAGCACAAGCAATACCAGTAATATTGAAGTGCCACACAAAAGATGTCATGACTCCTTAATGATTTATCCTTCTGTTCATAGGAGCTGTTCAGTAAACAGAAGGGCTATTTGGACGAGGAACTGGACTACAGGAAACAGGCCATGGATCAAGCTCACAAGGTGAGATTCCTTATTTTCTGGAAATCTTCATTATTGACGAGGTATTGAGTGCGATTCAGGCACCTCGTTGCACCCAGCGCGGATCCAGGTGCAACATGTGAATGATGCGCAAGCCCCAAATCGGGCTCCGAGTCGGGCGCGAAACCTCACGCAAGTCATCCCTGGCGCAGCCCAGATGTAATGGCCAAGTTTCAGGGCACTGACAGGGTGTCAGGCTAGAAGTGCCAGGGTGTCCAGGTGCCAGGTTGGCACTGCCAGGGGTCGGGCCCAGGCCCGAGAGTGTTTTGCCAATTAGAAGGAGGTGAAGGGCATCAAAAGAGCGGGGGGGAGCCTGAAACGGAGGGGTGGAAGAGATCAGGGTTGCCAGACAACATGGCACCCCGATCTACGAGTAGCCTTTCCTGCTGGCAAGTCCTTTAAGTGTGGCCTCGGCGGGGATAAAGTCCCCAAGGCTACAAAATAAGGCAAAGTGCTGTTGGATAGCGGGATGTTTCTCAGGGCTGAAGCCACCAAGAAACTCGCCGCTCAGAGAACTTTAACTTGAGTCTGCTAAATCACATCCGGTATATTTACATTTTGATTTATGAAAAGAATGTCCATGGAAAATCCACTGACAGCTTTGTTAACTGGATAAGAAATGTGCCTTCTACTAAACAATGAGGCTGACTCTCCAATAAGGTGTGACAATGGTTCTGCTGGCAATCAAATGAGTGGGGTGAGCATACTGTAGAGTGAGCAGTCCTCAGGCCTGTTTCTTACCCAATGTATACTGTATGATATCACGGAGAGAGGTACCCTGAAATGGTATTCTATGTGAAACAGCGGATGCTCTAATCCATCTCGCTCAGGGTTCTTGACCAATTCTGACCTATAGGCTCTTGAATCAAGTCAGAGAGTTAATTTAGTATCACAAAGAAATACAAAGTCAATGATAACCACGCAAAACTTGGCTCTGTCAGCTCCTACTTCTGAGCTCTCTGTAGCACATTCTTCTCTCCGTTACATCTCTCCGTTACTTCATCTGTTCAGGTGACCACAGTCTGGCTTTTTCCTCATGTAGTTCCAACAATGACTTGGAGCTCCTTTATTTGAAACCCATCAGAACCGTTGCAGGACATGTTATGTCCAGTCTCATATGATTGGATCAGGTTGAGGTGATAGTCCATGCACCCCTACTTCAAATCTCCTGATAAGTGCTTCCTGTTTCACAAAGGTTCTAATATGCACATTTCTGCTAATAGTTTAACTTCTGTAAGTCAACAACCATATCAATTTTACTCTGGCTTTTTGCAAATAAGTGCTAAGGTTTTCATCCTATCTCTCCTATCATTCTTACGTGAAGATTGTTACACCACACACATGCACACATACACACATTCCAACATTGACAAATTCAGCTAAGCTAACCATCATGCTTTGCAGTCCAACCTCGCCATTTCACTTACGTAGAAAGAATATTATAGAATGATTATTATAGACAAACCATAAAAATGTACTAAACCCTAAATACTGACCGCGAATCTACTAACAATGTGAGGTATGGGAAGAAGACAATTGAGTTTTTCATGTACGTCTGTCAACAGGATTCTAGCTATGACATAATTAGTTTTGTTGATGTTTTTTCACACATTCAGTACCAGGAATGTGCTGACGTTGTTCAGCACTGACATAAGATCCCTATTTTGGAAATTATTTGGCATTACCTCAGGGTGTTGCCGATAAATCTACAATGTAGCTATATTACTATGTATGATATCACGGAGAGAGGTACCCTGAAATGGTATTCTATGTGAAACAGCGGATGCTCTAATCCATCTCACTCAGGGTTCTTGACCAATTCTGACCTATAGGCTCTTGAATCAAGTCAGAGAGTTAATTTAGTATCACAAAGAAATACAAAGTCAATGATAACCACGCAAAACTTGGCTCTGTCAGCTCCTACTTCTGAGCTCTCTGCAGCACATTCTTCTCTCCGTTACATCTCTCCGTTACTTCATCTGTTCAGGTGACCACAGTCTGGCTTTTTCCTCATGTAGTTCCAACAATGACTTGGAGCTCCTTTATTTGAAACCCATCAGAACCGTTGCAGGACATGTTATGTTCAGTCTCGTATGATTGGATCAGGTTGAGGTGATAGTCCATGCACCCCTACATCAAATCGCCTGATAAGTGTTATTTTGAAGTGCGTGTAATTACTTTACCAGCACTTAATATATTGAGATCATGGTAATAGTAAAATTTGTAATTTTCATGGTCGCAATAAACTTGAATGATCCTTGCAATTGTAACAGACAGACAAAACGAGGCAATTAAGTCAATTAAGTTATTTTTTCAAGAAAAATTACAGGGAAAGTGACAAAATGAGTTGAATAATCCAGTAACAGATTTATTGTACTTTGTAAAATGAATAATCAAATAATTCTACCATGCCAGACCCATTTTGAAATGTCTAAAATACATGAAGCAATACACTGTGCAGTCTTACACTGTTTTGCTTTAGCGTCCAAAACCTGATTGAAGCTGTATGGATTTTAAATAATTAATGGTATCAAATTGAAACATCCATTCAACACACTGGACTGGTTCCCAAATGAGGCATTATGGTATTATCAGTGAACTAGGAATCATATGACACAGGGTAATGCCCTGGAAACCTGGGTTTGAATCCCACCACAGCAGATGGTGCAGTTTGGGTTCAATAAAAATCTGGAAATAACTGGCGCAAAACCCATCTGGTTAACTCCTTTCAGGAAGAAAATCTGCCTTCCTTACCTGGCCTGGCCTACACGTGACTCCTAACTACAGCAATGTGCTTGATTTTTAAATGCCCTCAGTTCAAGGGCACTTGGGGATGGACAATAAATGATGGCCCAGGCCAGTGATTCCCATGTCCCATGAATTAGTTTTTTTTTTAATGCGTTCAACCATATGTTAATCTCAAATTTAGCTCCAGAGCTAAATTTTATTTGAAAAATACTTGATTTTGAAAAATGTAAGCTATCCAAACATAACTGTGGTACTGTGTGAGCAATGTGCTTTTTCTTTTTACAACAGCGGATTCTGGAGCTGGAGGCCATGTTGTATGATGCTCTACAGCAAGAGGCTGGCGCCAAGATGACTGAGCTTTTATCTGAAGAGGAACAGGAGAAATTGAAAGGGGCAGTGGAGCAATGGAAACGGCAGGTCATGAGTGAGCTCCGGGAACGCGATGCACAGATACTGAGGGAAAGAATGGAACTTGTTCACCATGCACAACAGGTAAGACATTTATCAACAAACGCACTTCATTCTGAAATAGCTGGCAAAATTAACTTATCCCGCTGGCAGCACATTCCCACCCATGGATTTCCAGGTGGTGTGGGTTGGCTTCAATGGGAAATCCCATTGACTAACATTGGAAATCCCAATAAGCGGCTGGAGTACAGAATCCCACTGGCAGCGAACGGCGTGTCACTGAGAAACACAAGAATCCCACCCTTATGGACTGCAACCTATCCTCTGCAGTGAATATGCAGAATTCCTCTCAAGTCTCTTGAGCTACAAGTATGAGTCCTGATTTAGGCTTATTGTTGAAGACATGAAGAGGCATTCTCCCCTATAGTATGATCACACTATCAAAGTTCATAGAACCAGGTTCGATGAACTTTTCTGTCAAATAATGAATTCATAGACAAAGGACCAGATCTTGCAGCAAAAATAATGATATGCTTATGATGCAGGTTGTTAGGAATGCACAAATTAGCCAGCAAATTCACGGAATTAAGAGATACATCCTGAGTTGTGAATCTTCATGATCCGTTAATAGATCTGCACCATTCCAACATTTGCTTTGAACAAATCTTGCCCTGAGCTTCCCTATTAATTGAAAGAACTTGCTTGATTTGCATATTAATTTCCCGTCAAACTCACCACGGGAGGATATAGGACTGGAATTTAACAGCACAAGTATCTTTTGAACAAGGTGATAATAGAGGGGGATGGGAACCTATGCAAGGAGTCAGAGGAGGAGGAAGCACACACAAGAACAAAAGACAGAATGGGGAATAAGAAAAGTGATAGGCAGAGAAATTAAGGGCCAGAATTAAACACGGCCACATGAAAATAATGGGAACGGGACAAGGAATGTTTAAAAGATAAGCCTTCAGGCTTTGTGCCTTAATGCGCAAAGCATTCGCAATAAAGTGGATGAATTAATCATGCAAATAGATGTAAACAGGTATGATCTAATCGGGCTCATGGAAACATGGCTGCAGGGTGACCAGGGATGGGAAGTGAACATCCAGGGTATTCAGTATTTAGAAAAGACAGACAAAAATGAAATAGCAGTGGGCTTGCATTGCTGGTTAAGGAGTAGATTAACGTAATAGTGAGGAAGGATATTAGCTCGGGTGATGTGAAATTTGTATGGGTGGAGCTGAGAAACACCCAAGGACAAAAAACGTTAGTTGTGGTTGTGTTTAGACCTCCAAACTGTAGTGGTGATGCTCGAGGTGGCACTAAACAGGAAACTGGAGACCTATGTGATAAAGGAACATCTGTAATTATGGGTGACTTTAATCTGCATATAGATTGGGCAAATCAAATTGAAATGAAATGAAATGAAATGAAAATCGCTTATTGTCACAAGTAGGCTTCAAATGAAGTTACTGTGAAAAGCCCCAAATCAAATTAGTAACATGACCGCAGAGGAAGAATTCCTGGAGTGTATTTGAAATGGTTTTCTGGACCAATAAATTGAGGAACTAATTAGAGAACAGGCCATCTTAGTTGGCAATTTAGTTATGCGTGGCGCCTTGATAATGAGTGACCATGATTGCATTCTTCATCAAGATGTAGAGTGATGTACTTGACTCTGACTCTAAACTATGATGCTATGAGGCATCAGTTGACTATGATGAATTGGGGAACGTTACTTAAAGGGATAATGGTGGATAGGCAATGGCAAATATTCAAGGAACACATGGATGAACTGCAACAATTGTTCATTCCTGTCTGGTGCAAAAATAAAATGGACAAGGTGACCAAACCATGGCTTACAAGGGAAAATAGAGATAGTATTAGATCCAAGGAAATAGCATTCAAATTGGCCAGAAAAAACAGCAGATCTGAGGATTGGGAGCAGTTCAGCATTCAGTCAAGGAGGACAAAAGAATTGATTAAGAAGGGTAAAATAGACTACGAGGGTAAGCTTGAGGGGAACTTAACAACTGATTGTAAAAGCTTCAATAGGTATTTATGTGAAGAGAAAAGATTAGTGAAGACAAGTGTAGGTCCCTTAGAATCAAAATGTGGAATGGGGTATGGCTGAGTAGCTAAATACATACTTTGGTTCTGTCTTCAAAAAAGGACACAAATAACATACCAGAAATGTTGGGGAACACGGTTTAATGAGAGGGAGGAACTAAAGGAAATCAGTATTAGTAGAGAAATGGTGTTGGGGAAATTGGTGGGATTGAAGGCTGATAACTCCCCAGGGGCTGATAATCGACATCCCAGAGTATTTAAGGAAGTGGCCGTTGAAATAGTGAATGTATTGGTGGTCATCTTCCAAATTTCTACAGACTCTGGAACAGTTCCTCTCGATTGGTGGGCAGTAAATGTAACCCCACTATTTAAAAAAGGAATTATAAACCAGTCAGCCTGATGTCGGTAGTGGGAAAAATGCTAGAGTCCATTATAAATGATTCAATAGCAGAGTACTTGGAAAACAATGGCACGATTAGACAGAGTCAGCATGGATTTACAAAAGGGAAATCATGCTTGATGAATCTACTGGAACAGAGTTGATGAGGTTGTGGTATGTTTGGACTTTCAGAAGGCTTTTGACAAAGCCCCACACCAGAGATTAGCTTGTAAATTAAAGTGCATGGCACTGTGGGTAGTGTATTGAGATGGGTAGAAAACTGGTTGGCAGACTGCAAATACAAAGTAGGAATAAACATATTTTTTTCCAAATGGCAGGCAATGACTAGTGGGGTACCGCAGGCTTCAGTGCTCGGACTCTAGCTAGTCACAATATATATTAATGATTTAGATGAGGGAACTAAATTAGTAATGGGTTGAAGTCTTGTGGAGAACAGGTAGGAAAGTGGAGTTGAGGCCGGGAGGAGATCAGCAATGATCGTATTCACTTCCGCTTGTGACCACAGAGTGATTGGTCACATAAAGGGCTGTTCCTGTTCAAAGTCACAAAAAAGGTCTCTTTTTACCCAAATCCGGGTGGAATTTTGATGAAAATGCGTAGGTGAATGTTAGGGGAGTAGTTTACCCCTGGAATGGTATGTCTTCTGATCACCGGACCCGGCAGAAAACAGTGAGAGGTTTGGCTGGAAAGTTGAAACAGTCTTGTGCTTCACAGACAGTCTCTTCCAGTATGCAGGCAGGGGAGGGGCAAGCTGTAAGGCCCCAGATACAGGAACTGATGACTTTTATCAAGGAGGAATTCCCTAAACAGAGGAAAGAAATGCATGAGGATCATGCAAAGGCCTTTGCAGAAGCTGTGGCACCCCTGAAGAGTACTTTGGAGCGGATGGAGAGATGTTTGGAGGTGCAGGCATCACAGATTCGGGAGATTGAAGGAGTAATCTCGGACCACAAGGATCGTGTGGTGGCTCTTGAGGAGGATGTATGATGACCTTTGTAAAATGCTGAGGGCAAAGGTTGAGGAGCAGGAGAATACCTCGAGAAGACAGAACCTGCGAATAGTGGGCCTGCCTGAAGGAGTGGAAGGCGTGAGTGCCACAAGGTATGTCTTGAGGATGCTGGCGGGACTGGTAGCAGAAGGCACCTGAAGTGGACCGAGCGCATAGGTCTCTGAGGCAAAACCCTGGAGCCGGGGAGCCACCACGGGCGGTGATCGTGAGACTCCATAAAATTGTGGAGAAAGAGATAATTCTACGGTGCGCCGGGGAGAAGCGTAGCTGCGACTGGGAGGGAAATAACGTCCGCATTTATCAGGACATCGGAGCCGAGTTGGCAAAACGGTGGGCAGGTTTAAACAAGGCCGAGACGGTGCTGTACCGGCGGCAGATCAGGTTGGGGTGCTCTACCCGACGAAATTATGAGTGACGTTCGGAGGCCGGGAGTATTATTGCGAGGCCCCAGAAGTGGCCAGGGACTTCATTAAGGAGCATAAACTGGGGGAGAACAATGTTTGTGAACTGAGGCACTGTCACTATGTAATGGTCGGGAGCATGTTTGAAGTGCATGTAGGGATTGGGGGATTTTCGCCATTTTTTGTGGGGGGGGTGGTTCTGTTCAATGTTGAGATTGTAAGGAGTTGTAGGGTGAAAAGTTTATGTGGGGATGGATGTTCCCATTCCCCCTCCTGTTTTACGGGACTGTTTGTGTTTACATCTGTTTGTTTGCTTTTGGAGAAGGCTAACTGGAGTTCAGGAGAAGTCCTTGTTTGGGGAAGGGTAAGGCCAACAGGAGGCCTTCTTCTTTGAGCTGAGGAGTGGTGTGGGGGGGGGGGGAGGTCATTAGGATGTGCCTTTGGGCAGGAGCAGAGGCGCTAGCAGGTTATGCTGGTGAACGGAAGTGAGGTGGTGGGGGAGAAGGCCAAGAGGGGTGGCCGGGGAGAGGGGGGGAAAGGGGAAGAAGGGGAAGGGGGAAAGTGGGGGTGGGGGGGGGGGGGGGGGTGGGGGGCGGGTTTCTGCGATGCAGCAGGGGGTGAGAGATGACATGGTCAAGGGCAAAGAAAGGGGCCATCTGGGATGGGCTAGGTACAGAGTGGAATTAAAGGGGCAGGAGTTAAGTGGGGAAGATGACAGACTGTAGAGGGGATTGGAGGCGCAAGCCTCCGGTAAGGTTGGTAATGTGGAACATCCGGGGACTGAATGGGCCGGTTAAAAGGTCGCGGGTGTTCGCACACCTCAGGAGCTTGAAAGCTGGCGTTGTTTTTTTGCAGGAGACACACCTCCATGTGAAGGACCAGGTTAGGTTAAGGAAGGGGTGGGTCGGGCAGGTTTTTCACTCGGGGTTTGATTTGAAATCGAGGGGTGTGGCGATTTTAATGAGCAAAAAAATGGGATTCGTGAGTGCAAAGGTGGTGAGGGATCCAGGTGGGAGATATGTGATTGTGAGTGGGATATTGGAAGGGGCACCGGTAGTGTTGGTAAATGTGTATGCCCCAAATTGGGATGATGTGGGTTTTGTGAGGGGATTGCTGGCAGCAATCCCAGATTTGGCCACGTACCTGTTGATCATGGGAGGAGATTTTAACTGTGTCCTGGAGCCGAGGGTGGATAGATCGAGCCCAGGTCGATGGGTAGGGTACGAATGGCAAGGGAGCTGGGGGCTTATGGAGAGGATGGGTATGGCGGATCCATGGCGCTTTCAGAACCCAGGGGAAGGGAGTATTCCTTCTTTTCAAACGTCTATAAGGTGTATTCGAGGATTGATTACTTTGTAGTGAGTCGGGAGATTTTGGTTTGGGTGGAGGGGGCAGAGTATGTGGGGATAGTTATCTCGGACCATACACCCCACTGGTTGGATATTCGGTTCAGTACGGGATGAGAACAGAGGCCGGGGTGGAGGTTTGACGCTGGGTTGTTGGCGGATGGAGGTTTTAGTGATAAGGTGCGGTTGGCGATTAGGGATTATGTGGAGTTCAATCAGAATGGGGAGGTGTCGGCGGGCATTTTATGGGAAGCACTGAAGGCAGTGGTCCAGGGAGAAATTATCTCATTTACGGTTCGTGCGAATAAGGAAAGGAGGACGGAACATGACCGTCTACTGAGCGAGATAGTGAAGGTGGACAGGGAATATTCGAGTGTGCCCACCGTGGAGAGATTGGCGAGGAGGAAAAAGCTGCAGGGGCATTTTGACAGGCTGACAATAGGGAGGGCGGTAGGGCAACTGCGTAGGGCAAGAGAGGTGCAATACAAGTATGGGGAGAAGGTGAGCCACATGCTGGCGCACCAGTTGCGGAGGCAGGCTGCGTCCGGGGAAATATTGAAGATCTGGGCTGGGGCTGGGGATGTGATGTCAGAGCCAGGGAAGATGAATGAGGCATTTAGAGAATATTACCAGGGACTTTATGAGGCAGACCCAGGAGGAGAGATGGAGAACATGGGGTGGTTTCTGGACGAGCTGGAATTTCCCCAGTTGGAGGAAGCAAAGAGGCAGGTGTTGGAGGAGCCCCTGGGGCTGAGGGAGGTGCTGGATAGTATCAGGGATATGAAGTTGGGGAAGGTACCTGGGCCGGATGGGTACGGCAGAATTTTATAAGGAATTTGCGGCGGACCTGGCACCACGTCTATTGGGGGCATTTAATGAAGCACTGGGGAAGGAGGAGTTGCCAGAGATGATGAAGCAGGCAGTAATCACACTAATCCCAAAAAAAGGGAAGGATCCGGTGGAATGTGGGTTGTATAGACCCATATCACTATTGAACACGGATGTGAAAGTATTGACTAAGTTGTTGGCGGGGAGGATGGAGGATTGTGTCCCGAGGATGGTTGCAGAAGATCAAACAGGCTTCGTGAAGGACCGGCAGCTCGCGAGTAATATAAGACGGCTGTTGAATGTGGTGATGAATCCGTCGAGGGTTCTGGTGCCAGAGGTGGTGGTGTCCATGGATGCAGAGAAAGCATTTGATCGGTTGGAGTGGCGGTACTTGTTCGAGGTTTTGGGAAGGTTTGGGTTTGTGCTGAGATTTGTGGCATGGGTGCGGTTGCTGTATGTGGCACCAAGAGCGAGGGTGAGGATGACTGATGCGAGCTCACGAAGCTTTGACTTACACAGAGGTACGCGGCATGGGTGCCCGCTGTCGCCTCTGCTATTTGCGCTGGCCGTAGAACCATTGGAGATGGCTCTCAGGGGGTCGGCAGAGTGGCAGGGGATAATGAGGGGACAGAGGGAGCATCGGGTGTCACTCTATGCCGTTGACCTCTTGCTGTATGTTTCAGATCCGTTGGAGAGTATGGGAAGAATTATGGGCCTATTGAGGAGGTTTGGAGGGTTCTCGGGATACAAGTTGAATGTAGGGAATTGCGAAGTATTCCCGGTGAATCAGCTGGCACAGCGGGCTAATTTAGGGGGATGCCATTTACGGTAGCAAGGGATAGGTTTAGGTACTTGGGGGATTCAGGTAGCGAGGGAATGGACAGGGCTCCATAAGTGGAACTTAACGAAGCTGGTGGAGGAGGCCAGGGAGGATCTTAAGAGGTGGGATACACTGCACTTAACGTTGGCGGGGAGGGTCCAAGTGGTGAAAATGAATATTCTGCCGAGGTTCTTGTTTATCTTTCAGGCTCTCCCGATCTTTTTTCGGAAAGTGGACACAATCATCTCTGACTTTGTATGGGCGGGGAAGGTGCTGAGGGTGGGGAGGATCCTGCTACAGAGGCAGAGGCAGCAGGGGGGGGGGGGGGGGGTTGGCGATGCCAAACTTGCTTCATTATTATTGGGCGGCGAATGTGGACAAGATGCGGCAGTGGTGGGAAGGAGAAGGGGTAGAGTGGGTTAGGATGGGGGAGGAATCTCGTAACAGGTCCAGTTTGAGGGCTATGGTGACGGCAGCATTGCCAATGGCTCAGAGTAGGTATTCAGGGAGCCCAGTGGTGCAGTCCACGGAGAAGATATGGAATCAGCTGAGGAGGCATTTTTAGGGTGGAAGGGATGTCGGTGCTAACGCCGCTGTGTGAGAATCATGGGTTTGGACCGGGGGAATGGATAGTGTATACAGGAGGTGGAGGGAAGTGGGGCTGGTCAAAGTGAGGGATTTGTATTTGGAGGAAGGGTTCGCCAGTCTGGAGGAGCTAAGGGAGAGGGTAGAGCTGCCAAGGGGTAGTGAGTTCAGGTATCTACAGGTTAGGGACTTTGCACGAAAGTTCTGGAAGGAGTTCCCTAGATTGCCGGGATACACCCTGCTGGAGTGACTGCTGCTTCCGGATGTGGAAGGGGAGGGAAGAATTGGGGATATATACAAGTGGCTGTGGGAGCAGGGAGGCGAGCGGGTGGTGAAGATCAAGGAGAAATGGGAAGTGGAGTTGGGAATAGAGATCAATTAGGGAGTATGGAGTGAGGCACTGCGAAGGGTAAACGGGACCTCCTCTTGTGGAAGGATGTTCATGACTTTGGATATCTGCTTGTCACTATACTTTTGTGGTTCTAAGACCATGCTTATGACCAGAAGTCAGATTCCTCCTGGTCTGAGGAGTGTTGTGCCTAACATTCGCAGCCAAATACCTCTTAACCATGGTTTCCTATCTCAGTAGACTTTAAAACTGACCTCCGTGTTTTGAAGTTGATGAGGTGGCATTTATTGAGATGTACATATAAAAAAAAAAGAGAATCTAGGATCCTTGCCCAATAAGTATGGTTGGGTCTCTTCTTGGCATGATACCTATCTCATGGATTGTTTTGGAATCCTCCACCCATTTGGTGTCTAAGCTTTGCATAGCTTTCTGAAGTGTCCCAGGAAGTTGTAGTTGAAACACTGCACTGGGATTGCTGGGCATTGCTTTCTCTTAATAATAATAATCGCTTATTGTCACAAGTAGGCTTCAATGAAGTTACTGTGAAAAGCCCCTAGTCACCACATTCCAGCGCCTGTTCAGGGAGGCCGGTCCGGGAATTGAACCTGTGCTGCTGGCATTGTTCTGCATTACAAGCCAGCTGTTTAGTCCCCTGTTCTAAACCTAGTGAGGTTATTTGGCTCCACAGCGCTGACATGTTCGCTCAGCCTTTTATAATCTGATTGGGTATTGCCTTCCTTGGCCTGGAGTCTCTCTGCCCTTTCTTTGCTTTACTACCTGCATAGTTGGGTTTGCTGTGTACCGTGGCTTGCCGATGCAACATAAAATGGATCAGTGCTGTTGGTGGATTAGACTGCCTGGCTACCTGGATGGACTTTTCTGGAATCAGATCTTCCTTTGCCTATAGTCTGTCTGGAAGGGCATCGTCAGCCAGCCTGGCTACAAACCTACGCTTACGTGTTCTGAGTTAAGGTCATCATAATCACAGTCTTCCGTCAATTTGTATAATTAAAAACGCCATGGGAAGTAGGGACGAGGGGCCCATGGCAAGGAGACACGTCATGCCGACGGGGGGGTGGGGAGGGGCGAGGCAAAGCCAGCCCCCTCCCCCCTGGCAGGAACACCCAGAACGGAAAACAACCCAATGCCCTAGGGCCCGCTCCAGGTGGGAGGCCAGGCCCCGGCACGAGGGAACGGGAGTACTGGAGAGGGGAGAGGGGAAGCGGGACAGCAACCTCCGAGAGGGGAGCCACCGTGCTAGCAGGAAAGCTAGCGAAGGGGGCGCGCAACAGAGCAGGGCCGCAGCGCACCCCCAACAGGGGGGAAGGCGCCAGGCAGGGGAGGGGGGGGATCACCCATCAAAGGTGGGAGAGCAAATGGGGACAGGAATGGGGGAGAGAGGGGCAATGGAGGGGTACACAGGGGTATCCCGAAAGGGATAGAGCGGGGGGGGGGGGGCACCCGGGGGGCGAGAGACCAGGGAGGGGAAACGCAGGGACGAAGGGACAAAAGAGGCCAGTAAGGGAATAGGGCCACAAAGTGCCACAGACAAGGGCTCGAAACAGGGAACTGCTGCAAGCACCCACCCAGTACGGTCTGTGGGTGAAGGGGCCCCCCGGAGTGCAGGGGACTACCCGCGTGGCGGACACAAAGTGGACGGCCATGGCGGGTGTCCCCGGGACAAGGGGGAACCCCGGAGCGCAGGGACCCGACCGCATGGGGAGAGCAGTGATAGTGGACATCCTGGACGGCCCCCTAACATAGGGAAACCCCAGAGGGCAGGGGCGCGTCCACCGGACAAATATGGTTAACCCCACAGGAGCAAGGGGGCAGAAGCCCCCCACCAGAATAGTCACCTGGAACGTAAGGGGACTTAACGGCCCAGTGAAGAGATCTAGAGTCCTCACCCACCTTAGAAACATGAGGGCCGACATAGTCTTCCTCCAAGAGACGCACTTGAGGGAGCAGGACCAACTGCGGGTAAGAAAGGGCTGGGTGGGACAAACCTATCATTCCTGTTATGGGGCAAGGGCCAGGGGGGTGGCGATCCTTATTGGCAAGAGGACAATGTTTAGGGCGACAAAGACGGTTACGGACCCAGGGGGACGGTATGTCATGGTCAGCGGGGCCCTGGATGGGGCGCCGGTAGTTCTAGTTAACGTGTACGCGCCCAACTGGGACGACACGAGCTTCATCCAAAAGACCATGGCAGAAATCCCGGACATAGCGACGCACCGACTAATCATGGGGGGGACTTCAACTGTGTACAGGACCCAACGACGGACAGATCAAACCCCAGAACGGGGAAAACCTCAAACATGGCAAGGGAACTCAGCCACTATATGGAGCAGATGGGAGCAGTAGACCCCTGGAGATTCGCCCACCCGGGGGAGAAAGAATTCTCTTTCTTCTCCCCAGTACACAACGTGTACACCAGAATTGACTTCTTTGTGGTGGGGAAAACGGTGCTTCCAGAGATAGACAAGGTGGAATACTCCGCAATTGTGATATCAGACCACGCTCCACACTACATGGATGTGCGGCTAGAGACGGGAAGGGCCCAGCGCCCCAAATGGAGGTTGGACGGTGCCTTACTAGCTGACAAGGCCTTCAGCGAAAGGATAGCGCAGGCCATAGCGGAGTACACTGAGATCAACCAAAACGGGGAGGTCTCACCCTCCACGTTCTGGGAAGCGCTTAAGGCCGTACTAAGAGGGGAAATCATAGCCTACAAAGCGCAAAGAGATAGGGAGGAAAGGGTGGCTAGGCAGAAGCTGGTCGACTCCATACTGGAGGTAGACCATAAATACTCCGAGGCCCCGACTGTAGAACTCCTGGCGGAGAGAAAAGAATTACAAAGGAACTTTGACCTGCTCTCCACCAGGAAAGCAGTACACCAACTCCGCCAGGCACGCGGGGCCCCATACGAACACGGAGACAAAGCCAGCCGCCTGTTGGCCCACCAGCTGAGAAAGCAGGCAGCCAGCAGAGAAATTGCGCAAATCAGAGATACCAGAGGCACGTTGGAAACAGAACCAGAGAAGATTAACAAAACCTTCAAGGCCTTCTACCAAGAGCTGTACACCTCAGAGCCCCCAACGGGGAAAGCTGGGATGAACCGGTTTCTTGACGGACTGAACATACCAGTTGTGGGAGAGGGCAGAAAACGGGATCTGGAAGCACCACTAGCACTGGGAGAGATCATGGAGAGCATTAGCTCCATGCAGGCGGGGAAGGCGCCGGGACCGGACGGATTCCCGGCGGACTTCTACAAAAAATTTGCGACAGCGCTGGCCCCGCACATGCGGGAGATGTTCACAGACTCGCTAGCTAGGGGCACGTTGCCACCCACGTTAGCACAGGCCTCAATCTCGCTGATACCTAAGAAAGACAAAGACCCAACGGAATGTGGGTCATACAGACCCATATCTCTGCTGAATGCAGACGCCAAAATACTGGCCAAAATCCTAGCCAAAAGGCTAGAAGACTGTGTACCTGAGGTGGTCACAGAGGACCAGACGGGCTTTGTCAAAGGTAGACAGCTGACCGCGAACATCAGGCGCCTGCTGAACGTGATAATGACCCCCTCCGGGGAGAGAACACAAGAGGTGATCGTCTCCCTGGACGCAGAAAAGGCCTTCGACAGAGTCGAATGGATATACCTCATAGAGGTACTGGAGCGGTTCGGGCTTGGAACAGGGTTCACCGCTTGGGTAAAGCTCCTGTACAACGCTCCCATGGCGAGTGTACAGACCAACAATACCAACTCCCAATACTTCCAGCTGCACAGGGGCACCAGACAAGGATGCCCACTGTCCCCGCTGCTGTTCGCACTAGCAATCGAACCGCTAGCAATCGCGCTCAGGGCAGCAAAAAATTGGAGGGGGATCCGAAGGGGAGGTAGAGAGCACAGAGTCTCACTCTATGCGGATGATCTGCTCCTCTATATCTCGGACCCACAAAGCAGCATGGACGGAATCATCGCGCTCCTGAAAGAGTTTGGAGCCTTCTCGGGCTACAAACTCAACATGAGCAAAAGTGTGATCTTCCCATTACACCCGCAAGGGGGGGGGGGGCAGCACTAAAGGGGCTGCCGTTCAAACAAGCCCGACAGAAATTCCGCTACCTGGGGATCCAAATAGCCCATGACTGGAAAGGGATCCACAAATGGAACCTCACCAGCCTGACGGAGGAAGTTAAAAAGGACCTGCAAAGATGGAACACACTCCCGCTCTCCCTCGCGGGGAGAGTTCAGACGATCAAAATGAACGTACTGCCCAGGTTCCTCTTCCTGTTTAGATCCATTCCGATCTACATCCCCAAGGCCTTTTCAAAGCGCTGGACAAACTCATCATGGCGTTCGTATGGGGGGGTAAAAATGCTAGGATCCCAAAGAAGGTCTTACAAAAAACAAAACCAGGGGAGGGTTAGCCCTCCCGAATCTACAATTCTACCACTGGGCAGCAACAGCCGAGCGAGTAAGGGGATGGATCCAGGAGCCAGAAGCTGAGTGGGTGCGTGCGGAGGAGGCCTCCTGCATGGGAACCTCCCTCCGGGCCCTCGCCACGGCAGCACTCCCATCCCCACCCAAAAAACACTCCAGCAGCCCAGTGGTGACAGCCACCCTCCAATCCTGGAACCAACTGCGGCAGCAACTTGGCCTGACCAAAATGTCGAACAGGGCTCCCATCTGCAACAACCATAGGTTCAAACCAGCACTGACCGACGCCACCTTCAAAAGGTGGAGGCAGGACGGGGGGACACTGACAGTCAGGGACCTATACACGGACGACAGGATCGCAACACTGGACGAACTGACAGAGAAATTTCAGCTAGCTGGGGGGAACGAGCTACGGTACCTGCAGCTCAAAAACTTCCTACGAAAGGAGACAAGGACGTACCCACAACCGCCACGACAGACACTACTGGAAGACCTACTGGACGCAAGTATCCTAGAGAAAGGGAACTGTAGTGACATGTATGACCGACTGGTAGATAGGGACGACACCGTACTGGACGCAACAAGGAGGAAATGGGAGGACGACCTGGGGATGGAGATCGGGTGGGGACTCTGGAGCGAAGCACTGCATAGGGTCAACTCCACCTCCACGTGCGCAAGGCTCAGCCTGACGCAACTAAAAGTGGTACATAGAGCCCACTTAACAAGAACCCGTATGAGTAGGTTCTTCCCGGAGGTGGAAGACAGATGTGAACGGTGCCAAAGAGGCCCGGCCAACCACGCCCACATGTTCTGGTCCTGCCCCAGACTCGTGGAGTACTGGACAGCCTTCTTCGAGGTAATGTCCAAAGTGGTGGGAGTGAGGGTGGAGCCATGCCCGATAGTGGCGGTCTTCGGGGTTTCAGAACAGCCAGATCTATTCCTGGGGAGGAGGGCGGATGCCCTTGCCTTTGCCTCCCTGATCGCCCGCCGTAGAATCCTGTTTGGCTGGCGGTCAGCAGCACCGCCCAGAGCTGCGGACTGGCTGTCCGACCTCTCGGAATCTCTCCAAATGGAGAAAATCAAATTTGCCATCCGAGGGTCGGACGACGGCTTCCACAGAACGTGGGAGCCATTCATGCAACTGTTCCGGGACCTATTTGTGGCCAATGTACAAGAGGAAGAATAGTCGGGGGAAGGTAGCGGGAGGGGGGGGGGGGGCTACAGGTTCGTTACGGGGGTTCGATGGCTAGCTAAGGCCCAAAACCAAGCTAAATAAACATGTTGAGGGGGGGGGGGGGGGGGCGCAGTTACTACTACGAAGATGCTTACCTGTAAATATGTATGTTAATTTTTGCGTGTTTGTTTTTGTTTGTTTTTTTTTTTTGTTTGTTTCCCTCTCCTAACAATTTGTAATTTGTTCAATATAAAATACGAAAACTGAATAAAAACATTTATTAAAAAAAAAAAAAATTTGTATAATTAGTTTATAAAAGAGTCAACCATTTCTCTAAACTGTTGGACACATTTAATAATAATAATCTTTATTAGTGCCACAAGCAGGCTTACATTAACACTGCAATGAAGTTACTGTGAAAATCCCCTAGTCGCTACACTACGCTGCCTGTTCAGGTACACTGAGGTATAATTCAGAATGTCCAATTCACCTAACAGCACGTCTTCCGGGACTTGTGGGAGGAAACCGGAGCCCCCGGAAGAAAGCCACACAGACACCGGGAGAATGTGCAGACTCCGCACAGACAGTGATCCAAGCTGGAAATCGAACCCGGCCCCTGGAGCTATGAAGCAACAGTGCTAACCATGTGCTTGTTGAATTTCACTCTCTCTAAACTTTGGTGCTTTTTAAAAAAGATATGTATCAAATGATTTTAGAACTTCTTAAATTTACATGAGGATTTCTTTATTCTTTGCCTTGTAATAATGTCATTGGATATCGGACTGACTGAAGAAAGTGGCGCCTTCACTTGTTCAGCGTTTGTCTTTTTATCTAATCCTGAAGCTAACGTGTATCTTTAGAATCTTTTCTGCCAAAGTCTCCAATTTTGGGTTTGGTCCAGCCTTTTGATCAGTTCAATTGGATTTGTTCTCCAAAGTTGCCTTAAAGTTCAGGTGAGTACAGCATTAAATGCTGTGCAGATTTTGAAGATTGCACCACAGTGACTATTTTTCAAAGAACCTTCCCGTGCTCGTCGCGTATTGGTGGGCACCCATGGCAATGGCGTTATCAACTATTCTGGGCCTTCCTTGTGATGTCAAAGGATTTTCAATCATCTTTCAATCGATTCCGAGTTTGGGTTGAAGTTTTCAACTTTCTGCAGCTATATTTTTTAAAAAGAGCCTAGCCTTATGGTGTGGTGCTGATTCCGAACTCAGCCTGCCATGGTGCTTTCAGAAATGGGCTGCTCTGAATTTTTTTTTTATCGCAATGAAGCTTTTGAAGCTATGCCTGGCTTGGAACTGAATTTTTTGCTCACCTCTGCGAGGTCCTTTGACTCTGCACTCTATGGGTATTCTCAATGGACCTTCACACGATCTTGCAAAGTCCTCAGCTGCACAGTTGAGTTTTTTCTTCTGCCTTCCTGTTTCCAATTCTGCAATTGAGCATCTTTCAACTGATTTCCCTTATATCTTCAATTCAGGTGCTTTCAGTCAGGTCAAAATGTGCCCCTTTCAATTTTCCAGCTTTTGAATTTCTACTCCAGATTCCCTGAGGTTCTGGGTTTTTCTATTAGCTGCCACCATGTTATACACTGTATGTTCAGCAGGTCTCACAAAGAGATTCTGAGTGGTGTATGGTTGAACATTAAGTGTTTATTGGTAACACACAACTATGTGCATATATACAGGGCATAGCCCAAGCTATGAGCTAACTCCATGCTTGATTCTACACTGGTCTCTGTCCAGTCCACAACTGACATTTGTCTCAGGTCATACATCTCTGTACATCACACGATGGACAATACTGTTCCCAGTGCCTCATTAACCCTTGTCATGCCAGATACCCTAATACTTCAGGGTTAAAGAGGATATGACTGTGGATGGGCTGCCTCCAATAGGCAAAGGGGACACCAAAAGAAGCTCTCCTTCCTTAGCCAATACCAGCCACACAATAAGAAACTGCCAGGCTACCAAATTGGCATGGGCATCCCCCTAACGCAGGTAAAATGGCAGTGGAGGCGGAATGAGGTATTTATGCGGCTACTAATTGTTTTTCCGTCTTTCATGGGATGTGAGTGTAATATCTCATTAAATAATTCATTTCCCTTGAACTGGGTGGCCTGCTAGGACATTATGGCGAGCAGTTGGAGTCAAACACATTGCTGTGGATCTGGAGTTATGTGTAGGCCAGAGCAGGCAAGAATGGCAGATTTCCTACGCTAAAGGATGTTAGTGAACTCGATGGGTTTTACAACAACTAATGATAGCTTCACGTCACCATTTCTGAGACTAGCTATCAATTCCAGATTTTATCGACCTGAATTCAGATTACACCAGCTGCCGTGGTGGGATTTGATCTCATATCCCCAGAGCATTCACCTCAGCTTCTGAATTACTAGTTCAATGACATTTCCAGCATACCACTTTATTCCCGCAATTGCCACTTAATTGGCCACTTAAGGGCCTCAATATGCCCAAGAGCGCAGGCTGCCTGAAGGCTGCCCTGCCCACCATAAAATGGGAGATCAGTTGGGGATGAAGGCAAAGGCAGAGAGAAGGCCACATGATGCATCTTAAAAGGTCTCCTCCCATCCCCCACCTTTCAAACATGCCTGCAGGTAATTATAACATCCAGCCTAATTCTTTTTCCACTTTTGAAATATATGTTGGTTTTTCTTTTAAATTCTATGGAGTAGTGCAATTTGAATGTGCCCTCAATGCTTGCCAACTAACGTATACTGTGGTGCTTCAAAGTAAGCCAGCCTGGTCTCAGTTCCAGCAATACCCTGTAGATTTATCAAATTTGCATTGTAATTAATTAAATCATTTTATCAATCATTGTAGCCTATGGTATCAAAGTAAAGGAGGCAAGTCTGTAATTTAGTAGGTTTTAACCCGAATTACTAGCGGCCCTTATTTGCTTACCAAAACTGGTAAGAAACAAAGGTGATTGTTGAGTGAGGTTTATATTATGAATCCTATATATTAATAAAATGTGTAAAAAGACTAATTGCATTGCACCTCAAGTGTGTTTGGTTGCTATGAAAACTGGATTTGCCACAGCTGTCGTATTCTGCTGAAATCCCTTGTTTGTAGCCATAGAGCTTTACATTGGAGCAGCTCACTATCCTTCAAATACCTTTCTTTAATTTCATGACAGGTTTGAATGTATTCATGTCAATAACAAATAAGAATGCTACACCAATCATGGATAACGGATAGCAACAGTCGCATGGGTTCATTGGGTTAGAAATAAATTTCACTGCCATTTTAGCCTTGATCTGCATTAGAATCAGGTTTTTAGAAAACTTAAGAAACCTATTAATATAATCATTTATTGAAACGCATTACAGAATGAGGGCAGAGTGGCTAATGAGACAGCAACTCAGCACTGGAAGGATGTGCTTTCCGATGTGAAACATCACTGAAGGCTAGAAATTACTCGAGGGAAAATGAACACATATTTGGATAACATTTCCACATTCTTTATTTTAACACCAGTTTTAACCTTGAATATTTTTAATGGATTAGCTAATAGACAAACGAATGTCATATGATCATATTCACCTATGAATATGGCAACAGCAAATCCTAACGGTGTCAATTTTCTATTTTTGCTGATGTCTTTTGCATTAGGATTAACTCTGTTCACTGATCCACACAAAGATACCAACTCGACAAACAAAACTACATCAATTACTCGTTTTACTTTTTTTTTTACCTACTTAGCTCCTAAAATTGCATATTAAATCGTAGTTGTGCAGTATATTAAGTGAATCATTCCATCTTACAGAGAATCAAAGAACTAGAAGAAAGGATTGAGGCACAGAAAAGACTGATAAAAGAGCTGGAAGAAAAGGTAAAACCAAATTATTCAAAAGGTGGATAATGTATTTAACTTTTTATTGAATTGGATAGAATATCTGCCGGAAAACGGTATATACAAGGAAATATATTTTAGTGATTCCAGATTTAGAGTAGGAAGTATTAATTCATATTTAATGATTTATTTTACAATAATTTTCTATTTAATGTCGCCTTGCCAGTTGAAATCCTTTCAGTGTTTCTTTGCCAATGACTAGTATAAAAAGTCTATGATGTGCTTTTCAGAAAATATTACAGAAATTTAAAATCAAGCCATAGTGGTGAATTTTTAAATGTTTTTTCTTCTATGCTTGAAATAGAAGGTGGCTTTTGTTTCAATTATTTTACTTCTATCACATTTCACACCGCTTAAATTCTTGTTTTCTGTCTGTTCTTCCCTATTTCCTTTCCTGTTCATTTTCAGTTTTTGTTTTTGTTTTTATTTTTTTCTTTAGCTTTCATTCTTTGGTCGTAGTTCTTCCAGGCAGCCGGCGAGGAAGGTAAGGTGTCCACTTTTGTAGAATATGTTTGATAAAGTGGAAAGCATAAAAAATTCAATTCAAGTGTACATGATCTGCTGCTTTGCTTCTAAAATGGTTTTGAGTCGAGGTCAATTTTGCTGTTACGTGTCTAGAGGCTGTCATTTTGGATTGAAATAGGTTTATCAATTCAGCAGTACTTTCTTTCCAGAAGATAATCTGGCATGAAGACTCCCTTTGATTTTAATGGCCCGTAACTTCCTCAGAGCGGAAATCTCCGGCGGATTGCCTCTTTTGATGGACTTACTCAGGCCAGGATTCCAAAGCCCCTGTCACGCCAGGTTGGGTGAGACAGGAGCAGTGAAGCGAGCCCCCGGCCACATCGTGTAGAGTAACTGGGGTGCAAAGAGGTAAGAAACGCCCCATTTTCACAGCACTAACCACAGTAAAGGAGGTGTTTAAAGGGGCATTTAGAAGGTAAGCGGTTCAGACAACGGGGGTTGGGGGATGGTCAGATCGGGAGGGGGCTATTGGATCTTACCGGGGGTGGAGTGGTGGAATGGGCACAGGATAAGGGTGGGTGGGGTTCAGTCCAGGAAGGTGGGGGTTGGGTTGAAAGGAGGGGGTTAGGTTGGGTCGGGAGTTGGGGTGGTGGGTCAGATCTGGAGGGTGTTGGGTGTCGAGGAAATTGGGCCTGGAGGGGGTCGGGTCATGCTGGGGGGTAAGGTCAGGGGGAGAGGCTTTTGGGGGGGTGTTCAGGCCAGTGGTTGCTGCGTCCCTTGGGGGCATGTGTGTGTGAGGGTGTCCCATGCGAGGCTGGGTCTAGCTTTGTTTAAATAGTTGCTCTGGAGTTAGAAGTGTTAGTTTTCCCCTAACTCAGAAGTCACCCCAGATTCATCCGTGGTTGGGGGCAGGGGTCGCTTTGTAGCTTGTTGGAGGGGTTCCCCCATGGCCATGGGAGAGGGGGAGGGGGGGGTGGATTTGAAGGGAGTTCAATTTTTTCCTAGACCGGGGCGCCCTTTAAAGATGGCACCCCGATCTCTGTGGAGCTGGGCTTGTTGACTCTCTCAGGCCCCAGCTCACTAGAGTGACGGTGGGAACCACAATCGCCTAATCGGTTTTAATGTTGAGCGTCAGAGGATCTGTTCAGAAAACCTGACTGTGTCTCTGGAGAGAAACACCAATGGTTTTCAGTCAGAACTTGACATTTTGGCCAGACTTTTCCAGCCATTCACACGGATGGGATTCTCTGATCCCACCAGCAGCGCATCCCCACTGTGGGTTTCAGCGTAGCGTGGGATCGCTTCAATGGAAATTCACATTGACACCAGTGGAACCAGAGAATCCCGCTGCCAGCAAACGGCATGTCACCTCCTGCCACTGAGAAACATCCGGCTGGGAGGCCGGAGAATCCTGCCCGTTTGCCATTTTGGGGGGAAATTCCACTTGAGGTAAATACTGTAAATTTTCCCCTCTGATTCCAAACTCCAGTTGACTGATATTACTCATGTTACTTCCATATTTAACCCCTGGCAAAATGCCCTAATATCCTTAGGAACACAAGTCTGTACAGATTGGAAAAGACCAGTTCTCAACCTTGGTCTGTTCCCAAAGGTCAGACTTCATGCCCCACTTTATTTCTCATACCTTCAATAGCCTGGATGGCCAAAGCTCTAGCCACCCAACCCCTTCGTGAGCACTTTTCCAATGAGCCTAACTCCCTCCCGTGTCATACAATAGCCCCTCTCAGCTTCACCCGAATGCAACGCTTTTGACTATTGGGAGTATCAGCAGACTGCATGACTTCCTCAAGGGTGAGGAGTGAGGGCTGTTGAGTGTATTCAATGGACTCATGGGGGAATGAGATACTGCCAGCAACGGGGTGACTGATGAGTGACTTCACCCATAATGCCTTGCATTGGGGGCCACATCTGTGTCAGCTCTCTGTAACGGAGACGTGAATATTAGCCCTGGAGTTCAATATTTGGGGGCTAGGCTTTCAAAGGGTTAACAGCTGGGTGATCATCAGTGGCACACTCATGCATTGCAATGCTGGCCAAAATGGCGCAACTGACTCATCAAGGAAGGGTCAGGGACCTGATTAGGCAACTGGCTTGCCTTTTGGCAGGTGAGGCACACCTGATGCCATTTGCAGTGAACTTCATCCTCAATCCACAACTCTCATGTGCTGCAGATTAAACAAGCCTTCCAACTTGAACAGTCAACCACCCATACACTATTCCCTGAGCCTGGCCACCATAACTAGTGGCCTTGAACCTCCAGATATTCCATGCCCTCTGGCTTCATTGTGCAGCCTGACTCGGGGTTCATTCTGACTGCACTCAACGTCCCCCCTGTGTGAGGGTCTTCGGCCCCATGAAGCTGGAAACCACATCTGGTCAAAGGCCCCATGCAACCTGACATCTCACGGAACCCCACTCCGAGATCTCACAGTTATCCCCTGTGCTGATCCTGTGGATTCAGCTGTCCCACTTACTTTGCAGCTGCCAGTCTAAGAAGGTAATCCCTCAGCAGTGATATTGCCACAAGCCTAGCAAAGAGGCTACAGAAAGCGATGCCTGCACACTTGCTGCTGGACCCCTTTAAACCCTGGGGCTCACAGCCATGAAGGTCCAGAGGGTTGTGGATGCTCCTTCATTGAATACATTTAGGTATAGATCGATTTCTAGTCTCTCGTGGGGTTACAGGATTATGGAGAATGGCTGGAACAATGGAGTTGAAGCTCAAGATTAGCCATGATACTGTTGAATGACAGAGCAGGCTCAGTGGGTCTTGTGGTATACTCCTCCTATTCCTTATGTCCTTATGTATGCAAGGTCACGTTAAATTAATAGCAATAATTTATCTTTATAGTTTTTGTTTACCGGGTATTTCCTTGCAAATCAGTGACCAGTAAATTTTCCAAATTACAGCCCCAACGCTTTCCTAAATCACTAATGATTAGAAAGTATAAAGTCCCAAACCATAGCTGCAGAGATCCAATCCTAATCCTAAGTGCTGAATTTTCACTCCCAGCAGAGTTGGGAAAGTTCCTGACCCCACAAACCCAACTTGGTTCCCTGGGTCTTGGGATTTTCATTCCAGGAGAACAGGTGCTAACAGGAATCCCCTACAACAGTACGGAGTCAACAACAAAGGCTGTCGGGTGATGAGGCTGGCTGATTAAAAGGACTTCATCCCAGTTACAATAAAAACAAGAAACCAAAAAACAGCCCTCTAACTCTCACTGCACATGCCTTTGTATCCGCTACACATTCCCCATGCCTCATCCATGCCAATTCATGCCTCCTACCCACTCACATACCCTCTATGTTGACCTATGCCCCTCTACCACCTCCATGGCCTTTTACAGCCCCAATGCCAACTTAGTGCAAATTCATGCCACCCGATGCCACCATCCAACACCCTTTGCTCTAACAATCTCCATGCCAACTCATCCAGTATCTACTCTGGGCAGACCTCAGGAGCCATGGTGACATTAAATAAAATAATGTTCCAAGTGTCCATTGAAGATGACACTGTTTTTAAAAAAACTCTCAATCAAAAAGAAAACAATTCAATTCATTTAAATTTGTTCAAGTACAAACCAAATATTTCCTTAAAATACTTAATCATTTGTGTTCTTAGCCCCACATCAAAAACCTTATGACTACTTGGAGCTGTCGGTGAATCTCACCTTGCAATGGTGATAATGATAGGTTGTGTAATCATTCATCAACATCACTCCTATAATGTCAACCCTCATGCTCATGTTGATAGACATGAAATTGCAAGCAGCTGCAGCAGACTTTTTTTAATTTAAAGTGCTTAGAGGTTTAAATGAATGACAGCTTGACAGTTCAACTATATCCACTTTGTACGCACATTCTCGACTACCTGTAACAATCCAAAAGTGTATCAGACCCCTCCCAAAGTTTACCTTATCCCTCCAAAGGTATACCTGTATCTTTCCAAAAGGATACCCTACCTCTCCAAATAACTCCAGTATCTTTCGATCCTTTCCTCAAATGTCTAAATCCCACGTGTCATGTTTTGTATGTGCCACATACGAACATTTGTCTGTTTGATGGCAGCTGCACTTTTTCTCCATGAACCATGCATGTGCAATCTACAACCCGCCCCAGTTCCCCTATTCTCCTGGTGAAAATGATGGATGTTGGGCACGAACCACTCCTGCGTCGGGCCGACCGGAAGTAGCGGAATTCTCCGCACATCCTAGGTGGACACCGGAGGGGTTGGAGCCACACCAACCAGCGGCAAAAGGACTGCACGAGTCCGTGCATGCACCAAAGGACCGGCATGATCCCGCGCACGCGCAGAACCACTGCCGCATTCTGGCGTATTCGGGTGTGTCTTCTCCGCGCCGGCCATGGCAGAGCCCTACAGGGGCCGGCGCGGAAGGAAGAAGTGCCCCCACAGCACAGGCCTGACCGCAGATCGTTTGGCCCCAATCGCGGGCCAGGCCACCGTGCCCCCCCCCCCCCCCCCCCCCCCGGGGTCGGATCCCCCCCCCAGGAATGCTCCAGTCAACTTACCTGCCAGGTCCCGCCGTGTGGAACCATGTCTAATCCACGCCGGCGGGACAGGCCAGAAAATGACAGCCGATCAGCCCATCGGGGCCCGTAGAATTGCCGGGAGGGCCGCTGCCAACTGCCCCCGACCGGCGTGGCGTGAACCCCGCTCCTGCACGAAAACCGGCGCCGGAGAATACAGCAGCCAGGGTCGGGGTGGCGGGGCGGGATTTGCGCCGCCCACCCCCCCCCCCCCCCCCCCCAGTGATTCTCTGACACGGCGGGGGGGGGGGGTCAGAGAATCCAGCCCCTTATAGAGTTTTTGAGAATTCCTTAGCTGAATGGCTTCACTGTTGAAGTATTTGCTCCTAAATTACATCAAAAGTGACTGCACATCAAGAGTGCCCCATTAGCTGTGCATGGCTTTGGGGGGCCTCCCGAGATCATGAAAGATACTGAATAAACTATTGGTGTTAGTTATAAATCAGATGATAATGTGACAGGCATACCCCAGTGATATTAACCACCGGTGTCCCTGTAGAACATGTTCAATGGAGCATGGCAGACTAATCTGCTTCTGGGTTGACCTGGAATCATCTTTTTACCTTTAATTTTGTACATTAAATTTTTCTTTTACAATTTTTAAAGCTAGCATATGATCCATCTTGAACCAGATTTGCTTAAATAAAGAGTTTGCCTGCGTTAGCTTCCCGTCCTGTTCCAAGATCACCACCTTTGGTGTTTCCTGAGGATTACCCTTGCCACACCTAATTCTGATTTACATGATTCCCCTCGGGGACACAATACCAAAAACACAGCATCAGCTTTCATATGTACACCATTGGCACCGCAGCTCTTTCTCGCCATCACTTAAGACTCCTTCACTCTCTTTAACGTATCATACTGTTCGCCCGTTGTGGAGTACTGAATGAGCAGAATTTGTTTCCAATTAAATATTGGATGAACTTAAATATCTGTCTTCGGTTTGCGCTGCAGACTCCATCCCCTGGCCACTGTCAGTGTCCTTCTTTCTTAAAGCTGCCTGAAGGTGAATCAATCTCTTCACACGCTCGATGTCACATTTGACCCAAAGATATGCTTCTAACCACATATCAGCGCCAATGATAATGCCGCCTCTTTTGACCTCTGTAGCATCGCCCAACACTGCCCTTGCCCCACCTCATCTGCTGCCAGAATCCTGATCCATGCCTTTGTTATCTCCAGGCCTGACCATCCCAATTCACTCCTCAGCACTATCCCACATTCTACAACAAAAATAAAACACTATGGATGCTGGAAGTCTGAAATGGAGGCAGAAAATGTTGGAAATGCTCAGCAGCCCTGGAGAGAAAAACAGAGATTGTGTCAGTGACCTTTTATAGCATTAAAAGTACAAAATACATACAAATTGTGGGTGTTCTTGGCTTCAATTCCTCTTCATTGGTGTAGTCCAGGGTTGGACACAGGCGCTTTCTAACTATGGATATTTTTATAAATAATGTAGGTATAAAGTTGGTGCAAGTAAACATATGGGTTCTTTCCACTGAGCAAATCTAAGCTTCCACCAATTTTCCCTTTATATTCTAGTAATGACTGTGGTTGGCTTACCATTCGTTGGCAGTGTTTAATTTATTTTTAAAATCTGTATACAAAACTACTTGCACTATTTTATATTTGATATGACAGTAACTACTTTTTGGTGACAAAACGTTTGCAAAGTTATTTTGCCTCAAGAAATGACAGCAAGGTAATGCCACAGTAAGGCTCCATAAAGATTTTTACAATTGTTTTTTATTCAATGTACTTGATCTTGAAGTTGTTCTTCGCAGGCCACAATGAAGGAAAGAAAACTAGATACTGTAATAAATGATCAAATTACAGTGTTGTCCCAAGAAAGACCAACACTACACCAAGACAATAAGTATTTGAAAGAACACCTCACAATTCACTTTGGGGAGAATCGAAAATTCATAAAGAATGTTCAGCGTTCAAAGCGCATCGTGCCAGAAGTAATCCAGAAGTCAAAGAAAAGCTTGGAGAACCATGTCCTTGATTTGAAAGCCAAGTTCTGTAAAAATGTAACAAAACCATTCAAAGAAATGGACAATGTAAATGGACCAAAAGTAAGCATTTGCAACGTCTGGTCAACTATGAAAAATTATCGAATTTAGAAAATTGATTTCCATCAGAGGAAAGAGACACAGGAGACTGCATAGCAAGGCTGAAAGGATAGTTTTGATATTTAGTGGATGGAAGGATGATCTTAAACTTCCCTGCTGTGCAGGAGGCTGAGAAAACTGCTTCTATATGGAAGCATGACTTCCACTCAAGATTAATTTCTACTTCATATGCTCTGCTGCATCAGGAACATGTTGCAGCTGCAGAGGTTGCCAAACCTTGGCAGAAATACTTCTGCCAAATCAGTGAAGTCAACTTATTGAACATGCAACATTCTTAAGAAAAACCATACAGATTTCACTTCAGAGACATGGATGGTGTGCACTCATGTCTAAAACAGTTGTCCTGTAAACTTTGAAAAAATAACCAGACAGGTAATTGCTATGATGTAAAATTGCTATGATGCATCTGAAGCAAGAGGTTAGGTTCCAAGATGGCACAAAAAAGCAAATATGTTAAAGCAACTTTTAAATGTTCGAGATTAATGTAAATTTGTTGATAATGTTTACAAAAATCAGCACTTAAACGTATAGCTTCAAGGGTTGGCTGGACTGGTTCCCAACAAATATTGGGGATCCAAATTCATCCTGCATTTCCAAAGAAAGGGAGCTATGTGATTCCAAGAATTCCAGGAAAAAAATATATACAGAATATAAAATATACTCAGAAAAAATTATTATATTCAGAATGTGGAGAAGATACTGCAAAACAGTTCAACTGGAAGATCATCACTTTGAAGAAAATAGTTGTGAAGCAAAATAATCAAGAAAAATGTGCAGTCATTTTCAAATAAACTGTGGAGTCAAATGATCCTGTAGATAGCGCAAGGAGGTAAATTGCAAAAGTTCATATTTTCCATGAGGCGGGAACAACACGAGAATGGAATTGGAAGATTTTTTTTTTTTAAGTTGTATTTGCCCAACTTGAAACATATTGGAATTTCTCCCTCAAGAACAATCAAAAGAACAAAAATTATGTTTAAAAGGAAAAGGCAAATATATCAGACTACTAGCAAAATATGGGCGCAGACATGGAGTTTGATGTTTAAATAGTGAACACAGGGAATAAAAGAAAACTCCTGATGAAAGATACCATCATCACAAACAGATACATCTAGCTAGCTATATGAATAAGCAGCTGAACATGAAACACATAGAAATAAGGTGAAGCAGAGTGAAAAACATCCATGGTATTCATACCTGATGCACCAGGAGAAGGTTCATTCGTAAGTGGCACAGGTAAGAAATACATTATTACTCACGTTTATTACAGGAGCTGCATTCCTTACTTTAAGAGAAATGGTGTCCTGGCTAGTTTACTCCTGAACCTGCATTTGGTCAACATTACATTGTTTCCTTCGTTGGCTGCAAAGCCATGTGGTCGCGAATGGTTTAATATAAATCCAAGGCTTTCTTTCCTTTTGTAATTGTAGTTGGTAGAATCTTTAAATGTATAATGGAAATTTGCCATTCTATCTGAGCTGCCATTCAAAATGGACTGGAAGTGGCTGAGGATATTACAGCTGCATGTTTGCAACCCTCGGTTACCTGATCCAGTTTGCCAGACAGAGTGTGATAAGTTGATAAATGAAACTGGAGTCTTTATATCGACCACTCTCACTAAGCTGCAGATGGGGTGTAGTGGATGGTACCAGCTGTCCTGTCAACCACACATCTGACCTATACATGTGACCTAAACCAGGAAATACAGGTGGGTTCAGGTCATTGCAGCGGATTTCACTACAAGTAAGATGTTTATGCTTTATGCCTCGGCACGGGAAAAAAGACAATTGGCCTTATTGTCTTTCAATGCTACACACCAGGAGATCCATAAGCCATGAATTCTACTGTCGCCTCAACCATTGCTGTTCTGTCAGTGGTCATTGGGCGGAATTTTCCTGGTCCGTCAGGGCTTGGAGACAAAAGGGCTGGGAAAATGGGGCTGGGACAATGGTGGGGGGAGAGCTGTTTTAGGCTGACTCCCCCATGCATTCCCGTCACCAAGGTGGTCTGCTGCCTGCTCCATGGAGGGAGGCAGTTGATTATTGGAGGTCGTTTAAGAGTCAGGTAACAGGGGGAAGAAGCTGTTTTTGAATCTGTTCATGCGTGTTCTCAGACTTTGTATCTCCAGAAGTTGGAAGAGTGAGTAGCTGGTTGGGAAGGGTCTATGATTATGCTGCCCGCTTTCCCAAGGCAGCGGGAGGTGTAGATAGAGTCAATGGATGGGAGGCAGGTTTGTGTGGTGGAATGGGTTACGCAGGCTTGCTGGCATTTTACCAGCTCTGACTGCTAACTGCCATGTCTGATTGTTGGCAGTTCAATGGAGGCAGTCACTGCAAAGAATGGGATGCTGAGACCAATCCAACAGAAGGGTTCCCCCCCCCATCCCTATTTACCAACTGGCCTCGATCCTGTTTCTTTGTTAACTGCTATTTAGGCCAGTGCGGGAACCCCAATGTTGAGGCACTTTTGTGTTCACCCCTCCTGGTGGGACTGCCGAGGCCCAAGCTGACCCTCTAATTGCTGCTGGCAGCACTGAAAGTTCTCCCTCCATCCTTAATTGAATACCGAGCAGAGTGATGATCAATCAGGAGATTGCATCCAGGAAGATTGCTCCATCGGTCTCCCTCCTAGCAAGTGTGGCCTTCAACTGATTCCTTAGTCAAAGAGAGATGGATAGAAAAGTTTACGGTGCTGAGATATCCCAGCTGGTAGTCTGATAAAAGAGTGATGAAACTAACACCGCAGGAAATCTTACATGTTCCAGCAAATTAATGTTTTTGTTTAACGAGTAAAACTCCACTGTATTTGTTTGTGGAATGACAATCCCTTAGACAATTTGCATAACAACCTTTCATACAGAGGACTCTTTAAAATATGTTGAATCCTCCAATGTCTTTAGATGCAGTTGTGTTTCAGTTCTGCCTCTCAGATGAAAAGTACATATACAAATTGCAAACAATGGGCTCACTAGAAAACTTCTTTGTTTCATCAGCAGCCAGGAGACCTTGACTGGTTGCTGGTACTCAACTCAGACACGGTGCTTCCAGCGTAGCACGTGCTGTGTGCCAGCAGTACCCTAAACTATTTGACTGAGCTGACATCAGAATTTTACCAAAATTTGTCAGCCGTGTTTTCAAACCACATTTTCTGGCACCCAGTGCACAGAAAATCTGGGGATGTGGTTTGTGCCATCACTCTGACGTGGGGGGGTTGGGGAGCCTGATAGAGCCGGCAAGGCTGGCTCCACAAAGATCGGGGCACCACCTTTAAAGGGCATCCCGATGCGCTGCAAACAATCCACCTCACCGCACCGCCCCCTCCACCACTGACACTGAGGAATCCACCCACAAGTAATGAGGCGACCCCCCCTGCCCCCACCAACACCATGCAAGTATTGCGGCACTCTCCTCCCCCACCGCACCCTCCGCCCCCAATGCCACAGAAGTATCGGGCACTCCCCCCGCCTCCACCACACCACAAACACACATAAGGGGACCCCCCCCCCCCCCCCCTCCCCGAATAGGGCTCCCCAAATAACCCACCTCTGGCATTGCCAAAAATGGGACTACCAACCTGGAACTGCCAAGTCGGCAGAGCCATGTTGCCCTGCCAGGGTGGCACTGCCAGGGCACTACCAACCTGGCCTGGGTCTATACTTAACTTGGTGAGTTCCCCTCGACTGATTCCAGGTTTTGTATAGCTTTTGACTTCACGTTGGCGAGGTTTGAATATTCAGTAAGGGTGGATCATGTGGCTGAAAGTCCTTTAATGATATTCAAATGTATTGAAATGTGTTTACTGCACTTTCTGGACAGGAACTTCATTACCTCACTGCCGAGGGGCAGGGAAAACCAGGAAACGAGATCTCTCCGGGGAGAATCCTGTTTCCCGACTCTCGTGGAATTTATGGGCCCACATCGTCGTTTATGCTGATGGCTAACACAAGCTTAGAATTGTCCCCCACATTATCATGAGATCAGCTCATTTGATTTCAGTCAGTACTAACCCTGTTAATACCTTTTAATTTAATTTATTGCTTTATATATGGTGGGCACGATTTAATCGCCTTGTTATGCCCAACTTGGGCTTCTCGCGAGATTCGCGATGCTCGAAACGCCTCGCAAGGTTTAACGAGATCTCGCGAAACGTCACGATCTGGGTCTCACCCTCACTGGGCGAGATTCAGATTAACATATTTAAATAAGCTATTAGGCTCATTTAAATATGCCTGCACCGTATTCTCCCCGGGCCTGGGAACTAACGGCCTCACCTGGGAGACCTCACCGTGGTGCCATTTAGCACTGGTATGCACAAATGTGGACCAGGCATAAAGGTACCTTGGGGCATCTCCCAAGTCATTAGAGACCTCCGGATGGTTGCATTTTGGGCAGGGTGGCACCTGGGCACCTTGGAAGTGCCACCTTGACACCTTGGCACTGCCACCTGGGCACTCTGAGTGCCACACTGGCACTTTCAGGATGGGTGGGTGACAATGCCAGGCTGGCAGAGGAATTGCCAGGGTGCCAGCCAGGCAGTGCCCAGGTGGCAAGTTGCCAGGGGTCGGGCCTGGGGGGCTTTGCGCTTAAAAGGTGGGGTAAGGGGGGTTTTGAGTATCCCTGATCCAAGCGTCGTCTTCCTGCACTGCCAAAATGAGGTGCGTGTGGCTTCGGTGGGGCGTTTCTCACTGGGGCCAAAAAGACGGGAAAGTGCTGTCAAATAGCAACATTTCAACGCAGAGAAACAACCTGCTAATTGCACTCAAAATGGAACTCTTGTTGTCCCATTAAATCTTACCCCATGTTGGCAAATTAGACCCTTGTTGAAACTGCTTCTGTGGATACCATGTCAGATGACCTCATTACGAATATTTGGCTGATTTAAAAAAAAACAGCTAATGGACTCAATTCTGTAGGCAATGTTGTCACAGCTTGCAGGAGAATGCTAGCTTTGTTTGATTCACATAACCTAGTCATTCTTTGAAGTGTTTTTCAATGCCTACATGTTTATTTACATAGATCAACGGGTTTGGGGGCAACACGGTGGCGCAATCATTAGTACTGCTGCCTCACGGTGCCGAGGTCCCAGGTTCGATCCCGGCTCTGTGCCACTGTCCGTGTGGAGTTTGCACATTCTCCCTCAACAACCCAAAGAGGTGCAAGGTAGGTGGATTGGCCATGTGAAATTACTTCTTAATTGGAAAAAATGAATTGGGTACTCCAAATTTATTTTTAAAAAAAGAAAAAAAGATATTAACGGGCATGCAGTGAATAAAACATTTATGACATTGCTACTATGAAGGGTTGTTATTGATTGACAGTTTTTAAAGGTTTCGGATGAGCAGTTTATTTTTACATAAGAGATTTTCAAGGCCTTTTTAGTCATTGTTTTCAGTTTCAGGAGCATTTCAAAGACATTCCAGACTTGCCAATGGCTCATTGGTGCTGAACATAGTGAATACCAGAAGAATGGCAATGGAGAATGCACGGGGGAGCATTGAAGGGGGATCTGGGGTTATGACTGGCCATGAGAGCTATGGGGGGAATGGAGATGGCATGGGAGGTATGGGGGTGTTTCATGGGGGGATAATGGGGTGAGGGCCTGGGAATCATTATTAAACTGTGCTGATGTCCCAGTAAATGGAAGCAGGCCTTATAGCTTGTCGGCTTCGCCATCAGCCCACCTCCATTGCCACCTCATGCCTGCCCCTGGAGGGGGTCAGCCCATCTCCAACCTATGTCTTCCTCCCTGACTTGAAAATAGGACTGTGGGCACTTCCAGGATGGAGACGGGATCACAAGATCAGGAAAATTCCCAACTGCGCGCACCCATCACCTTGATGACAATCCAGCCCTATGAGTCCAAGCTATCTAAACTCATACTGCAATGCTATATTGCTGGGATTGTCATTCTTTTTATTATACATTATTTTGAAGCTTCACCGATCTAGTTCAGGTGGATATTAAAATTCCAAAGGTACTATGCAAGGAAGAGCAGTAAGATATTCCTGTACCTGGACTACTATTCCTCCCACACATAATAACATTAAAAATGAAACCTTCTACTTTTTTGTAACAACGGACCTTGCCATTCTAAAGAAAACTGTTCTAGTTTTTGGCTAGGTTGCAGTCACCCATTGCAGAAGTTAAAAAGGCCACAATCCATTTTTAAACATACTATGACTGCTCTCTGAGTGGCTGGAGAAGCTTACCCTTCTCACCTGAAATGTACAGAGGGGAAAATCTGAACGCAAATTAATGTCAGGAATATGTGGTGCAAAATCTTGACATGAAGGCAAAAAGAAAAATGAACTGCAACAAATAGCCTTTCTTTCTAGTTGCAAACTGAAAATTGGCTCAAAATTATTGAAAACAAACCATAAGAGTATAGATCATGAACTATACATCTATGTATTTAGTGACCATTATTGCTCAACATTCTAGGCGCCACATTCGGGTAATAGATGATTTAGGAGATTTAGTTGCTTACTGCTAAGGTTTGACTCTGACTAATAAAGATTTTTTGGCTTGATAATCAAGATAATGTCACCACACGGACAGAGCACTTAATCTTCTCTCACCACATGGGAAGTGTATTTAGTCCGGTAATGTGTCTGCTCACTGAAGTACACTTTGCAAGCTCATTTGTCTCAGTATGGACATTATGGGTATTACTGCTTCCTACAGTCACCCTGTGGTCCTTTAATTAATGATTGAAATAAGAAAATGTTTTAATAACTTATCGACAGGAGTTCAGAGTTCACATTTTCTTTCTATGCAAATATTAATAATTGACAAGATGTGAAAACAGACTGATTGCTGCTCTCCATTCCATAGCTCAACGGAACCTGGAGTAAAATCTTGCTAATTTGGCAATCTAACCAGTTGATATTTGCCCTGTAACTCTTAGCAGTTTATAATATGGATTTTACAGAAAATTACTTAAGTTGGACACATTGGCAGAATTGTCTTCAACTGAGCTATTTCAATAATTACTTATCAACCAGTGTATTTTGTTCACTGATTAACTAGGCAGGAATATGCACCTTACATCAGTGGTCAGGTTCTCATCTTCGTGTCCTGAGCAGCTGCAGGCATATTTTTTCTATTTTGAAAAGACTGCTATGCCCCATGGCTGGAAGAACTCACTCCAACTTTGTTTCAAAAAAAAGTATCATCTGGATGTGAGCACATCTTGGGAACAGCAGCCAGACTGCAAGTAGCCAAATGTGTCAGAACTAAGCAGGGGTGAAATGGCTCTTCGATGATAACAAATTGACAGCTTGTTTACAATCCACATAAATGAAAAGCAAATTCAGACGGAGTTCAAAACAAGCTCCGAGCTTGGACTCCTGTCCTAAAGCAAACTTTACCCTCAATGTGCCTGATCGTAAACATCAAACTATTTGCTCTCCTTTCTCCAGGGGTTGTACGGATGCAATAAATCCTCCAGAACAAAGAAGATTAAACTGTATTTTTCACAAGGCTAGATTTACATGCTTCTTGCCATTTATTTTCTCAATGTCAATTTGTCACTGAACTGACAATGGCATAGTGTTATTATCACTAGACTAATAATCCAGAGACCCAGAGTATTGCTCTGGGGCCTGGATTCGAATCCCACCACAGCAGATAGTGGAATTTGAATTCATAGAAATCTGGAATTAAAAGTTTTGTGATGTTGATTGTCATAAAAACCCATCTGGTTTATTAATATCCTTTAGGGAAGGAAATCTGTCACCCTTAACTGGTCAGGTCTACATATGACTCCAGACCCACAGCAATTACGAGCGTCACGGTAGCACAGTGGTTAGCCTTACAATGCTAGGGGCTCAGCTTGGGGTCACTGTCTGCACGTTCTGCCCTGGTGCTCCGCCTTCCTCCCACAGTCCAAAGATGAGCAGGTTAGGTGGATTGGCCATACTAAATTGCCCCTTAGTATCCAAAAGGCTAGGTGGGGTTACTGGGTTAGGGAAATAGGGTTGAGGCGTGGGCTTGAGTATGGTGCTCTTCCAAGCGCCTGTACGGACTTGATGGGCCGAATGGCCTCCTTCTTGTTATGGGCCAGTGCTTAGAGAACACCAAAGTATATCATGGAGTTCACCTGACCTACAACTTTTAATAGATTTTGGTTATGAGGAGCACAAGGACCCACTTTCCAGCTGTGATGCAACAGAGATCTGCAGTATTTTTAAACAAAACAATGTTTATTCTATGAATCCAGTTAATATTTTATAAACACACAGTAAACATCTTATCAACTATCAACACAAATACCCCCCCCCTCCCTAAAGATACAGTACTCTATAGGTACTTAATAACTTTCCTAACAACATCCGTAAGCCAAACACCCTTTTTCTACAAAACAGTAGGTTTAATTCCTTACAGAAAACAGATATTACTTTGAAGTTATCAAGTGGTCTGGAGACATTCTTTAGCATGCAGAGAGAGAGAGACCAAAAATACACCACCTTTGTTTGAATGCAACTGAAAACGAAACCAAAAAACTCAGAGCCACAAAGCAGCTTCCAGGTCAAAACGAAAGTAAAAAACAGAATCACAGCCCAGCTTCACCTACACAATGACATTATGGCAGCCATTTGATAAAACACACTTTCCTTAAAGTGACCCTCACATGACACTTCTGCACTGTAAATTCTATGATTGTATGGTCCAATTACCAACTGCTGCAGGGAACATTTATGCTTTAGATCATGAACCTGAACCTCTCTTTTAGTTATCGCACTGCTAATAAAGCATCAGACGCCTCATTATTTCATAATCTATCCAGACAGATTTGAGTTGAGCACAGTCGCTAATAATAATAAAACTCTTTTCCCAGCAATGTAAATGTATTTATAATTAATAAGGCCATTCCTTCTTCTTTCTCCATCCCACCTGAAAATGCTAAAATCAGGAATACTTTGTTTTTAGCCTCAGCCCAGTCTATAGTTTCTGCCCTTACAGCATGGCTTGTGAGCATGAGAAGCAGAAGTGATTCTCCTGGCACTCCCCAACATCAAAGATACTGCTAAAGTTTTTACTCTGATTTATTTTGCTTGATAACGAAGATGAAGTCACCACACAGCCAGTGCACATAATCCTGTATCACTACATGGTACTTAGTCCAGTAATGTTTCTGTTTACCGAATATTGCAATCTCATTCATCTCAGTATGGACATTATGGGTGTTATTGCTTCCTCCAGTCACCCTGTGGTCCTTTAATTAATGGTTGAAATAACAAAATTAACAACTGTCCCATGAACGAATGCACCCCAGGTCTAGGGTCAGACTGTTCAAATTGGATTACTCCCCAGAGATCTCAGGTCAGGGGTGTGAACTCCTCTACCTTGCCAGGGTCGGGGAATTGGACCTCTACTTTGCCCTCCAGCCTCCTCCGGAGTGCTGCCTGCCAGACTGAAAGCCAAGCCTATCAATCAGGATGACTTCCAGTTGGAAAATCTGCCAGGGCCAAAAGCCCCTGGCTGTGGGAATGAAATGCCAATGCCTCAGCCAACCTCTTTCTTCACTCAGTTTCCCCTCATCACGGGAAAGTCACAGGAACATTTTATTTATCATTTGCACCTACTGGGTGAGAATTTCTTGCTTCACAACTCTCCCAATTCTGTGCCAACATGCAGAAACTTGAAATAGAACCAGCACAGATATTTGCATTTAAATTCCCATAGGATGGAAACTTAGACGAACGATTCTTTACATAAATCTAAATTACATTAATGAGGATATGTGTGCATGTTTTTGATAAAAAGCTCTAAACAGAGGATCATTACATAGTAATAAATTTAATTCCACAGTCTCACAATTAATTTACTATTACAATGAATACCTGAGTTATTGATATATCGGACAGCAGTGAAATGAGGAACATAGAGGCTGCACAGATCATGCCTGGTTTTAATGAATTATCAAAATGCAGCTTGGAAAAAGTGGTTCAGCATCACAAGCTCTAGAGTGTTAATAACATCTGAAGAAAATCTCAATGCTGGCATCATAAATATTCAAATCTAACATGTCCAATAGTGTGGTCTATTGTGCTTCAGCGTTTATGAAACTAAAATTGCAACAGTAACTACAAACTGTTTTTCCATACTAACCTGACCTGACCACTCCATTTCTGAGCTAAAACTTGCATCAATGTGTCAAATATGGGGACTGGATTCAGTGCTCCAGCAGCATTGCAATGAACAGAGGCCCAAGAGAACAACCCATCAAGTCTGTCATACTGTTCAGATCCCACTGAAAAGCCACCTACTAGATCTACAGATCCAGACACAGATAGCTGGGATGAATTGAAAAGGAGTGTTTTGACAGGCTGAAACTAAACAGGGCAATCTGTGCTAGAGCTGTACAATCTCATTAATGCATCACCTCCAGAAACTCAACAATCCAGAGATCACTACTAATAACCATCAAAATGGCCTCAACTCTCAATTAGTATGCGGCAAGTTTATCCTAGGCGACTATACATGTTCTAGCTACTTTGATACCCACAGAAGAATTTTGAATTCCACTTAGCCCATTTTGAAAGATATTTATAGAGTCAGAGAAATGTCCCTCAAATCTGAAGTTCCCAAAGCTTATGATTTCAAATTCTGTTTTTAATTTGTCAGCAATTGCCCAGTGGGTCACACTTCCATCTCTGCATCCCAAGGTTATGGATTCAAACCGTATTCCAGAGATTTGTGCATATAATCCAGGCTGACAGTGCTGAAGAAATCGTTACTTTTGGAGGTACTGGCACAAAATTCTCCGGCCGTTCGCTGGCAGCGGCAAACGTCATGCCTCCTCCCGCTGCCAAGAAACAGGTGGCTGGGAGTCCTGAGAATCCCAGCCATGTTTTAGACGAGGGCTAGGATACTCCATTCTGGTGCCATAGTGCTCCTGCCAACAGAGAATCGGGACTGGGAGGAGGCCCAGGTGTGAGCCTCTCTCCTCAACCAAGCAAAATTATGCATGGTGGAGAGCTTGCTGGATTCCATCGGAATCCTCATATCGGGCTGCCATTTTGAAAAGACAGTCCGATCCTGAGGTCTGAGGGCAGGCCACTCTCCCCCTGAAGAACACTGATCCTTCCCCCTGCACTTCCCCCCCCTCCCCACCCGCTGACAAGTGTGGTATTCAACACTGATGTCTATATTAGGTGATTTGTGGTAAGGCCCTGTACTACAGGTACGGGGGCAGTTCCTTGCTTGCTGGTTCCGCCCAGTAGGCGGAGTATAAATATATGTGCTCCTCGTACAGCAGCCACTTCGCCAGCTGCTGTAGGAGGCCACACATCTTAGTGTAATAAAGCCTCGATTGCATCCAGCTCTCGTCTTTGTGTAATTGATCATGCATCAATTTAATACACTAAAGTTTTCAGAAGATGGACCTCCCCATCAAGCCGGATCGCCTGCAGCTGGATCCGCAGTCAGACAACGCCAAAAAGGACTTTCAACATTGGCTAGCCTGTTTTGAAGCTTACATCGGGCCTGCGCCGGACCCAATTCCTGAAGCTCAGAAGATTCAGATCCTCCACACGCGGCTGAGCTCCAACGTATTTCCATTTATCCAGGACGCGCCAACCTACACAGAAGCCATGGCGCTACTGAAAGAAAACTACGCTCAGCGGACTAACACGTTCTACGCCAGGCACATCCTCCCCACTCGTCGTCAACTTCCCGGTGAGTCAGTGGAAGATTTCTGGCATGCCCTGATTCCCCTAGATAGAGACTGTGACTGTCAGACCATCACGTCCACGGAACACTTGAACTTGCTCAAAAGAGACACTTTTGTCACAGGGATAGGGTCCGATTACATCCGACAGGCCTCTTAGAAGATGCCACACTCGACCTCGCGGAGACTAAAAAGCTAGCGCTCGCGCTTATGGTCGCTTCGCGCAACATCCAGGCCTACACCCCCGGTCACGCGGCCCACCCCTCCTATGCATCATGGACTCCGCAGACAGCCACCCCATCATGGACCTCACCAGAGACCCCCCTCAGCCAACCCCACGCCTGCGCCGCGCGGCAGCCAATCAACCCCGGGGGGCCCAAATGTTACTTATGTGGGCAGCCTAAACATCCCCGACAGCGCTGCCCGGCCCGGAGCACCCTTTGCCCTGTGGCAAAAAGGGACACTTTGCTGCGGTGTGCCAGGCCCGCGCAGTCGCCGCTATTTTTCCGACTCCCCCACATGCGACCAGTGGCCGCCGCCATCTTCCCCTCCCCGGACCACGTGTGGCCCGTGGGCGCCGCCATCTTACCCATGCCCCCGCGGGCAACTCCTCTCCTGCCACCATCGACGACCGGCTGCGTCTCTCCTCGGTCACGATTGACCAGTCTCGCCCACATAACCTGTCAACTGCTTCCACCAACGTGAAAATCGACGGGCACGAGATCTGCTGGACTCCGGGAGCACCGAGTGCTTCATTCATCCCGATAAGGTAAGGTGCTGCTCCCTCGTGGTACACCCCGCCAACCAGAGAATTTCCCTGGCCTCCGGGTTCTACTCCATGGCGATCCGGGGGTACTGCATAGCCACTCTCACCGTCCAGGGCATGGCGTTCAGCGGCTTCCGCCTCTACGTCCTCCCCAACCTCTGCCCTGCCCTGCTACTCGGCCTGGACTTCCAGTGCAACCTCCAAAGCCGAACACTGAAATTCTGCGGGCCCCTACCACCCCTTACTGTGTGCGGCCTCGCGACCATAAAGGTCAACCCACCGTCCCTATTTGCAAACTTAACTCCGGATTGCAAACCCGTCGCCACCAGGAGCAGATGGTACTGCGCCCAGGACAGGACCTTCATCAGGTCCGAAGTCCAGCGACTGCTTCGGGAGGGTATCATTGAGGCCAGCAACAGCCCCTGGAGAGCCCAAGTGGTAGTGGTGAAAACTGGGGAGAAACACAGGATGGTCGTGGACTACAGCCAGACCATCAACAGGTACACGCAGCTCGACGTGTACCCCCTCCCACGCATATCTGATATGGTCAATCAGATTGCACAGTACCGGGTCTTCTCAACTGTGGACCTGAAATCCGCCTACCACTATCCGTAAGGCGGACCGCCCATACACTGCCTACGAAACAGATGGCCGCCTTTACCACTTTCGCAAGGTTCTCTTTGGCGTCACCTACGGGATCTCGGTTTTCCAACGGGAAATGAACTGAATGGTTGACCGGTACGGACTGCGGGCCACCTTCCCGTACCTGGACAATGTCACCAGCTGCGGCCACGGTCAGCAGGACCATGACGCCAACCTTGCCAAATTTCTCCACACCGCCACTCTCCTCAACCTAACTTATAACAAGGAGAAGTGCGTATTCAGCATGAACCGCTTAGCCATCCTCGGCTATGTGGTCCAGAACGGTGTTGTGGGGCCCGATCCCGACCGCATGCACCCCCTCATGGAACTCCCCCTCCCCCACTGCCCCAAGGCCCTCAAACAATGCCTGGCGTTCTTCTCTTATTACGACCAGTGGGTCCCAAACTATGCAGACAAGGCCCGTCCACTCATTCAATCCACTCTGTTTCCCCTGACGGCCGCGGCTCACCAGGCCTTCAAGCGTATCAAGGCCGACATCACCAAGGCCGCAATGCACCCAGTCGACGAGACATTACCATTTCAAGTCGAGAGCGACGCATCAGACGTCGCTCTCGCTGCCACCCTCAACCAGGCAGGCAGGCCCATGGCATTCTTTTCAAGCACCCTCCATGCCTCCGAAATTCGGCACTCCTCCATCAAAAAAGAGGCCCAAGCCATTGTTGAAGCTGTGCGACATTGGAGGTATTTCCTGGCCGGCAGCAGATTCACTCTCCTCACTGACCAGCGGTCGGTAGCCTTCATGTTTAACAACACAGAGCGGGGCAAGATCAAAAATGATAAAATCTTGAGGTGGAGGATTGAGCTCTCCACCTACAACTACCAGATTTTGTATCGACCGGTAGCTCAACGAGCCCCCCGATGCCCTATCCCGAGGTACATGTGCCAGCGCACAGGTGGACTGACTCCGGACTCTGCACAACAACCTTTGTCACCCGGGAGTCACTTCATCAAGGCCCGCAATCTGCCCTACTCCATCGAGGAAGTCAGGGCAATCACCAGAGACTGCCAGGTCTGTGCGGAGTGCAAACCGCACTTCTACCAGCCAGACCGTGCGCTCCTGGTGAAGGCCTCCCACCCCTTTTTACGCCTCAGCGCGGACTTCAAAGGGCCCCTCCCCTCCACCGACCGTAACACGTACTTCCTCAGTGTGGTCGATGAGTACTCCAGATTCCCCTTCGCCATTCCATGCCCCGATATGACGTCTGCCACCGTCATCAAAGCCCTCAATGCCATCTTTGCTCTGTTCGGCATCCCCGCCTACGTCCACAGCGACAGGGGATCCTCATTGATGAGCGATGAGCTGCGCCAGTACCTGCTCAACAAGGGTATCGCCTCGAGCAGGACGACCAGCTATAACCCCCGGGGAAACGGGCAGGTGGAGAGGGAGAATGGTACGGTCTGGAGGGCCGTCCAGCTGGCCCTACAGTCCAGAAATCTCCCGGCCTCCCGCTGCCAGGATGTCCTCTCCGACGCACTGCACTCCATTTGGTCACTCCTATGCACTGCAACTAATGACACACCCCATGAACGTCTCTTTGACTTCCCCAGGAAGTCCACCTCCGGGGTGTCGCTCCCGAGCTCCAGGACCCGTACTCCTCCGTAAGCACGTACAACTCCACAAGGTGGACCTTGTTGAGAGGGTACAGCTCCCCCATGCCAACCCACAGTACGCCTACATAGCGTACACCGACGACCACCAAGATACTGTCTCCTTCAGGGACCTGGCGCCAGCAGGTTCCACGCACGCACACCCCTCCGGCCTGACACCACCCTCCCCTTCCCTCCCCCAGCGCACCCAGCCGTAACCCCCGCCCCAGGACAACCCATCCTCCACCTGCCCACGCCCGAGGATGACGAGGATTTCAGCACGCTCCCGGAGTCACCGAGGACCAGACCGACACCGGAATCGCCTCCACCACTGCGGCTCTCCCAGCAGCAGCTCAAGGCTCCGGACCGACTGAATCTGTAACTTGATCGGGACTCTTCAAACATGTACTCGTACTTGTAAAGAGTTCTCCTCCACCCCGCTGGACTCAATTTTTTCTCTCTCTCTGTATTTTAAAACATGTACTTGTCTATAGTCTCCACCACCCCCGCCGGACTCAATTTTAACAGGGGGTGAATGTGGTAGTCACCACTGATGTATATATTAGGTGATTTGTGGTAAGGCCCTGTACTATAGGTACGGGGGTAGTTCCCTGCCTGCTGGCTCCACCCAGTAGGCGGAGTATAAATATGTGTGCTCCTCATACAGCAGCCATTTTGCCAGCTGCTGTAGGAGGCCACACAGCTTAGTGTATTAAAGCCTCGATTGCATTCAACTCTCGTCTTTGTGTAATTGATCGTGCATCAACCAGGAGGGGCATTCTGCCCTCCCCACCACGAGAATAACAGGTCACCCCCTCCCAGAGTGCACGCACATGAGGGTGACCCAGCTCCCTCCCCACAACCCCCTACCGAACCTGCACAGCCCTCCCCCCCACATCAGAGAGCATAAGAACATAAGAACTATGGGCAGGATTAGGCAATTCAGCCCCTCATGCTTGCCATTCAGTACGATCATGGCTGATCTCATCCCGGCCTCAACTCCACGTTCTTGCCCATTCTCCATAACCCTTCAACCCATTACTAATTAAAAATCTATCCATCGCCTCTTTAAATTTACTCAATGTCCTGGCATTTACCGCATTCTGGGGTAGTGAATTCCTCAGATTTATGACCCTTTGAGAGAAGTAATTTCTCCTAATCTCTGCTTTAAATCTGTCACCCCTTTACCTAAAACTATGACCTCTCATTCTAGAATTCCCCACAAGTGGAAGAATCCACTCTACATCTACTTAGTCAATATCTTTTATCACCTTATAGACTGTCAAGGTGCTGCTTCCTGTGTCTGAGCCAGCAGTTGTGTTCCCCAAATAAAGTAGTGAAATTTTTCACTGCCTCCACCTGGCCTGTTCTCTAGCTTCCAGGGGGTCTTACTGACATGGGGCCTGTTTTCAAACGAGCTTCCTGACTGGGGACTCTTCTTGGGAGCTTTCAGGCAGGGGTCTCTCTTCTGGGAGCTTCCAGGCAGGGGTCCCTCTTCTGGGGAAGGGGGGGTCTGGCGGACATCTCCTTATTTAAGGGGCATCTGTGGGGGTCTTCTTATTTAGTGGGTCTCTGGGGGGGGTCTCTTTAGTTAGGGGGCCGCTCCGCGGTGCCATGTCGCATGGGGCGGCCCCCAAAATATAGGCCCCCCCCCCCCCGAGATAGCGCGTACCCGCGGATTGGTGGCCCCCGATCACTAGCCTAGCTGTCCCTGAGGACCCCCCCGGTGAAGGTTCCCCTCGCCTACCTCCAGGGCGGCCACGGACTGACTCCGCAGACACTCCTGGCTGTTCCTGACAGGCAAAACATTATTAGAACCATGCTGTCGGGAACTCAGACAGATTTCCTGGAGAATCGCGGGAGCGGCGTCGCACCGGACTTTGGCGTCAACGCCCATTCTCCGCCACCATGCTGATCGTGATTTCGCTGCGGAGGCTCGGAGAATCCCGCTCAGGGTGCCTGGCCCATTAAGTGGATGATAATGGGTCTTAATGACCCACTTGCATCCTCCGCTGGAACGGGGCGCGAATCCTGATCCTGAGGGTGGAAGCATCGGAAACAGGTCGGCGGCCACTAATGGGATGCAGATGAAGGCCCACTGCCCACACCTGATTCTCCACAGCATCAGCGGGAAAACACGCCAGTGCGAAATTGTATGGACAGATGTCGGGGCTAACATGAACAATACCTGGCGCTTCCTCTGGAGTTCAGGGTGGAGGATAGCAGCAACCCTGGAAGACCGCAGAAGTGGATGGTGGACCTTCCAGATTCGGTTTTCTGGTGGGGGGGTCCACCTTCCAACCTCAGAATATTCCTGGAGATCCATCTTCATTTTTAGGAAGCCCAACACCTTTCTTCAATGATGGGTCAGTGATTTTGGACACCTTTTCAATATGGTGCCCAGAAGTGACAGCAGACTATGCAGCATCTATGCAGCCCCTATGCAGGGGCTGGTTTAGCTCACTCGGCTAAATCGCTGGCTTTTAAAGCAGACCAAGCAGGCCAGCAGCACGGTTCGATTCCCGTACCAGCCTCCCCGGACAGGCGCCGGAATGTGGTGACTAGGGGCTTTTCACAGTAACTTCATTGAAGCCTACTTGTGACAATAAGAGATTGTCATTTCATTTTTCATTTCATCAGGCCTGCCCCACCACCAAATACAGCGCGAAACGTCCAGTTTGATAATTAACTAGGTTGGGGCCCAGAGATATGGCATGTTTTCTTACTGGCCTCCGCAGTGGGAAACACTCCACACTCCCACCCCTGCCATGGGACCTAGTGACTGGATGGAAACATTCACCCCGTTATGAACAAAGACTCGACAAACTGGGTTGCTAGTTTGTTGAATGGTGAAGGTGAGGAGGATATCTCATTTGAAATTATAAATTATAATTTTAATAAGATCCAAAACCAAAATTAATTTCCACCGACAAGAAACTTACTAAATAAAAAAAGGTTAAATGAGATCTTTCTCAAGTGAACTAATTCCGAGATTTGGAGAATACTTTTTTTTTTTTCTTTTTTTTTATAAATTTAGAGTACCCAATTATTTTTTCCAATTAAGGGGCAATTTAGCGTGGCCAATCCACCTATCCTGCACATCTTTTGGGTTGTGGGGGTGAAACCCACGCAGACACGGGGAGAATGTGCAAACTCCTCACGGACAGTGACCCAGGGCCGGGATTCGAACCCGGGTCCTCAGCGCCGTAGGCAGCAATGCTAACCACTGTGCCACCGTGCTGCCCCGGAGAATACTTTTTATTGGATTATTGGAACATTCAGGCCCCATATTTGCTTTAAAAATTAAAGGGCCCAATTTAACATGTAACAAACAGAGTCCCGTTTTGGACGTGTATAGTGGGGTGTTTCTCTGCACCTGCATCACCGAGAACTACACCGCTGTCTAATGGGACTGCTGGGTTTGTTTGGCCTCGGTCGGGAATGCCTCGCCGAGGGTGCTCTTACCTAATTTCCTGCACTGACACTCTCAGCTCGGAAGTGCAGGAAGAGTATTCGCGGATCGCTATTTTTAAATACCGCCCAATTTTTTGATCCCCCTTGGCTTCCCCACCATGGCCTCCTGACCTCCCCCCCCCCCCCCCCCCCCCTCCCCACTGCACCCAACTTACCTCTTAGGGGGTCCTTGAGCTACCCCTCACCCCACCTCTTAATGGTAAGGCACCCCCAGGCCCGATCCCTGTCACGGGAAACCTGATAACCAGGCCACTTAGCATTGCTAGTCTTGCACACTGGAGGTGCTCGTCAAGGCTAGCAGTGCCACCCGGGCACCGTGGCACCCCAGGTGACAGTGCCAAAATGCCATGCTGTCAGTAACAAGGTGCTCAATGCCAGTGGGAATGGCAGGATACCACTCTGCCTGGAGCCCAACCACTGGGACTTCCAATGGCTTGAGAGACCCCACCAGGTGCCGTTACAGCTGGTCCACGTTTATGTGAATAAACAGTGCCATGGTGAGGTCTCCCAGGCAAGGCCGTTAGTTCCCAGGCCTCGCGAAAGTATGGCATAGACATATTTAATGGCTCATTTACATGTTAACTGGGCGATATCCAGATCACGACGTCTCACGAGATTTTGTTAAATCTCACGAGGCATTTGTAAGATTCAACAGTCTTGTCACGTCACCAAGTCGGGTGCGACAAGGCCATGAAATTTGGTCAAAGTATTTGAAAAGAAAAGAAATGTGTGGGGAAACAGCATGGAAATTGACATTAAGTTTAGAGTCCTTTTGGAGCGCTGGTGAAGAAATCATTGGCTGGGTATCCTTCTTCTGTTCTGTAAAATTCAATTATTCCAGGATTCAGATGTTCAGACAACAAAAGAACTGCTCACAAATCAGCGCTTAATAAGGATAATTTTTTATTGCCAGTTCTATTATGCACAACATGTCAGCACTGCGAGGTTGTACTGTCAATCTGTTTGAAGTGGTCAATGGCTGGCAGATGGTGGAGACAGATGATGAGACATGCAGCAGGAAGATCATTTGGTCATTGCGCAGATCTATGATGGGATCATCCTTATTTATTTGTGAGAGGGGAATGGGTAACAGTAACAAAAACCGGAAAAGAAATCAGCAGAAACAAATTGACATGGTGGTTACACATGAATGCGACAAGCACCCTGAAAAATTAACACTCTTCCCATGAGTAAGCTGAGTATTCCCCGAAAGGTTATGAAAACCAACGTGACAAAACAACATATGAGCCAAACAAAAGAAGAATGGGACTTACATTGAATTAGGATGAGCAGTAACAAGAGTTTTTACATGTGGTTTTAATGATTGCCTGGTTTCACTTTAATGTCATCTAACATGCCTTACCCATTAAATCTTCACAACCACTTTAGCACGATGCTCTTGTCCCAGCAGACAACTACTTTTAATGTTTAGATGTCACATTAGATATTTATGGTTGCCTCGGAATAGCAATTTTGCTATCTCTTCTGTGCTGGCTGTGGTGGAGCACCGGGAGAAAGGATGAGTTGTGCTGTAAGTTAGAATAATTTACATTCACCGTTGAGTCCCGACTAAAATCTCGCCTCAACTGCTGGATGCAGTTAACCCCTCGCAGCTGGCTGTGGTGGCACTAAGAATGAAATGAGTTTAGACAGTCTCAGTTCAGTGCCTGGTTGATTGTCTAAATGCGTCCATAATTCAGCATTAATCAGTGCCAAATTGTCAGTCATGCTCAATGAAGCTGCTGACAGAGGCTCAGAGGGCAATGCCAGTGATAGCACCTTGCTGGGTTTTTCTTTTACCCGATACCTGATTCACAGGCAGTAAAGTGATGTGGGAACGATGGGATCCTGCTGTTTCTGCCTCTGTCAATGTATCTGCTTCTGCTGTACCCTCAGGCTGCTCAGACAAAAACAAAAAGGTTTAGACAGAAATAAGTTTGCCCAATGTTTTGCGTACTCCTACCTCAGGCCATTCATGCAATGGACAAACTCAGCCCAATGAAGTTCTCAAGACACTCTTCATTTTGGACATCTCAAGGGTTTGGATGTACCAACCACCCCTCTGCGTGTTTTTCAACAGGGGAGGTGGTCTACCAGTGGGATCTACCGGTGCTGCCGTTGTCAATAGGATTTCCCATTGACAGAACCCCTCGTCGCCGGGAAACCCGTGCACCAGTGGTGGGACAGGAATTTCCCGTCGGCTTGAATGTCCGGTAAATCCTGTCCCATGCGCCAGTCTCTTACGAATTTAGACACCAGCAGCTCCGACATTTGCTCAAGGAAGCAAACTATTCAAGTCTCAGCTTTGCGGTGTGGGAACCACTGCTGCCACCTTCTGTTCCAATTATTTTACTGCTCTTTGAATTTTAATATGACGTAGACCAGGGGTGGGCAAACTACGGCCCGCCAAAGGTCTTTATACGGCCCACCAAGATCAAGTCATTAAAAAAAAGTCATTTAAAAAAAAAAATTTTTAATTTTTTTTTATTTTAAGGTTAATGGGGGGGTGGGGTGCTGTTGGGTTACTGGTATAGGGTGGATATGTTGACTTGAGTAGGGTGATCATTGCTCGGCACAACATGTGTTTCATGTGAAGTTTCTACTTTAAAATATTAATTAATAAAAATGAATTGCTTTTTTCTTTAAAAACCTTTTATTTTGGCTATTTTAAATATTAATTATTTTACTTAATATACTATGCGGCCCTTTAAAATTGTGAATTTCTGAATGTGGCCCTTGCATGGAAAAGTTTGCCCACCCCTGATGTAGACAGTACAGGTCTCAGTGAGGAGAATTGTTTCAAAACAATCTCTCAAAAATTGCAACAAACATGAAAAATTGTTTCCTGCTGCACTTACGTTTCAGGATTTAATGTTACCCTTGTTTTAAACCATCCTGGATTTGCATTGTTGGGGACTCCCCCTGGACACTGGGATTGACTCGCCCATTGAAAATAGCAGCGTGACCCCAGTAACTGCAGGAAAACCAGCGTGGTGTATTTGCACAAGAAAGCCATCAGAATCTCACCCCGGCGATATTCCTTCCCCCCCCCCCCCCCCAAAGCAGGTCACAGTCCCGATTCACCGCTGGCGGAAGCACTTGGACTCCGAAAAAGAAAACCCTGGTCAACTTTTACATGTCTCAGACCTTTGTCAATAACTATACTGCTTTATATTTGACTTTAAATAATTTGGATTCTGGGAGACTTTGGTCCATGAACCAACTCCCAGCTCTGTTACCTGTAGCATAGATAAAGGAGAACCAGGGGAGGCTGGGGTATGTGGATTTTCAGGAGGCTTTGGATAAGGCCCCACACAGGCTGTTAATAAATCATATTAAAGTGCATGGAATTGGGAGAAATATACTAGTGTGGATCAAGAATTGGTTTGCAGGCAAAAAGCAGAAAGTAGAAATTAACTGATCATTCTCAAGCAGGCTGTCACTAATGGGGTACTGCAAGGATCAATCCTTCTTCCACAACTGTTCACAATCTGCATAAATGATTTGGATGTGGGGCCAATTGTGATATTTCCCAATTTGCTGATGACACCAAACTGGGTGAACACATAAGTTGTGAGGAGCGTGCAAGGGACATCAAAAGTATTTGGACAGGTGAACTGAATGGGCTAGAATATGGCAGATGGAATAAATGTGAAATTATTCACTTTGGCAAGAAAAACAGAAAGGCGGAATATTTCTTAAATGGTGAGATATCGGGAAGCGCAGATGTCCAAAGGGACCTGGGTGTCCTTGTTCATGACTCACTATGTTAGCATGCAGATACAGCAAGAAATTAGGAAGGCAAATGGTGTGTTGGCCTTCACCACAAGGGGATTTGAGTACAGGAGTAAAGCTGTCTTTCTGCAGTTATATAGAGTTTTACTGAGATCTCACCTGGAGTATCTTGCACAGTGTTGGTCTCCTTATCTCAGGAAGGATATACTTGCCACAGAGGGAGAGAAACAGGGTTTTCCCAGATTAATCCCTGGGTTGGTGGATTCTCTTATCAGGAGTGATTGGGGAGACTGCGTCTATATCCCTCGAGTTTCAAAGAATGAGAGGTGACCACACTGAAACTTACAAAATCCTTACAGGGCATGACAGGATGGATGTAGAAGATGTTTCCCCTGGCAGGTGAGTCTGAAACTAGGGAACGTAATCTGAGGGTAAGGGGTTGATCATTCAAGGCTGGGATGAGGAGGAATCTCTTCATCAGAGGGTGGTGAATCTTTGCAATGCTCTACCACAGTGGACTGTGGAAGCTCAATCTTTGAGCATGTTCAAGACTGAAATCGATAGATTTCTGGAGACCAATGGCATTGAGGGATACGGAGATAGTGTGGGAAAGTGGCATTGAGGTAGATGATCATCCATGATCTAATTGAATAACAGAGTAGGCTCAGCGGACCAAATGGCCTCCTCCTGGTCCTATGTCCCTACTTACCCCCAACAGTGCACATGCAGACCCACAGGACCTTGTCTATAAGTCTCCCCTCCTTGTTGAATTCAACAAAAGAAATGGCAGGAGTCGGCTCGTGGGTAGCAGTCACATCTAGTACAAATTAAAACAAGACTAAAAGAAAGACAGCATTCATTAGCTGCCCTATGAGAGTAGCCTAGTATAGTCCTACTTCAATTCATGTTGGAGGCATCTCGTAGCAAAATTAGAACTGAGCTAGGATCAAGAGCAGAAAGCATGGGATTAAAAATACTTGATTCCAATGCAAAGAAAATCTCACCTTGCGCTTGGGGTTGACCCTAACATGAAAAGGCTCCCAAAGATACTGGAAGCCTTTTATTTATACGACATTACAATGTGATACTAGAGTAAATTTTGATTTACCGGCAGCATGGCTTTATCCAAGGAAGGAAGAAGTGTCCTTAAACCCACAAGTCCTTGTGAGGAAGGGCTCTGTATTACAGATGAAGAATTATCCCACTTGAGCACCTACTTATGAGTCACAATAGAATTTGAAAGAAGCTGGTCATTCATGAGGGAATAGAAAATGCTGCTATTTCAAAACAGGGCACACAAAAAGGATTTGGCTCTCCAAGAGGATTGTTTATAGCCTATTTATATTCTAATATTCCCTCTGAAGGCAATGATGCCCAAGATTCCCACATAAACAGTTACTCAGATGCTAATCTTCCACTACATCCCTCAATATGACTGGGAGAAAGTGAAGTCACACACAGTTACAGCATATTGTTACTTCAGTCATCATGAATGCAGCCCCAGCTAGATTCTAGAGATATATTGAAAACTAACTTCTGTAGATCAATAAATCCAATAGCACAGTGAGCCCTGATCATTGTGTCAAACCTCCAAACCACCCATTTCACAATGAGGGCTGAGACTGCACCACTTGTTTGCCATTCAGTCAGAAAGTGTTGAGTGAAGTAATGAAACTAAGGGCAAGAAATGACACAACATAATAACTAAGCTTTTATCAGCCCAATGTTTATAAGCGAAGGCGACAGTCAGTGTTCACGTTTGCACCTGCCACATCATTAGTTTAATGTATTTGGGAGTAGGATTTAAGCTGATAAAATACATTTTAACATTTAAGCAACATAGTAAAATTCAAGACAATGCCACTTAATGTAAAAGTAGCATTAATATATTCTTTCCATTGACAAATTCAAATTTCAGAGTAAACTGAACACAGCCTGCTCCGTTGAGAAAACATATTATTTAACTTTTCAACATAGTGATAAAAAAGATTTTATTTTATCCAGAAAGGGAGGACATGGAGCTAGAGGCATTGATTCAGTTGGTCTGATCAACCTTTAGATGCAGCGTTTGAATCAATAGAGCAGGACAGGTGCTATGTTAGTTTATGCTTGATTTTCAGTGCATGTTTTTTTAAACTCGAAAGCCAAAATGAAGACTCAAGGCCTTAAAGTGCAAAGCAATTCCAAGGATGAAAACACCAAAAACAAAGAGGTAAATCAGGAAGTAGTAATTAAGTAATGCCAATCTTGACTTTTAAAGATCAAAGTTATAGAAAAACAGAAAGAGGTGAATAATTCCACAATTTTGAGGGTGTGTAATATTTTGTGTGATACATCTTAATTTTATACAATGAAAGTTAGGGAGAGAAGACCGTCTGAAATGGGATATTTGAAGATTACGAGGAACGCGAGAGGCAAGTGGAGAGAGTAAATTAGAAAAATAAAGAGAAATAAGAAAAATAGTGACGAACAGTGGAAGTTGGAAACTAGTGGTGAGTGGTAGAATACAAGATGTCAAACAGGGCAGTTTTTCTTTACAAGGGGTGCTCAAAGAACTGCTCCAGGTATGGAAGTGTATGCACGTCTTGGATAAAAGTTTTTGAGGGGGAAACATCTTCTTGGAATAACTTTAGCAATGGAGATGCTTTTTTAAAAAATCATTGGGATGTGGGTGTCACTGTTGCTGGGCCAGCATTTATTGCACAATTCCTTGAACTGAATGAGTCAACTACATTGCTGTGGATCTGGCGTAACATGTAGGCTAGACCAGATCAGGTAAGGAAGGCAGATCTCGTTCCCTAAAAGACATTCACAAACTAGTTTTTTTTAATGGTGTTATGGATTATTAATTGTAGATTTTTATTGAATTCAAATTTCACCATCTGCCATGGTGTGATTTGAACCTGGGTCCCCGGAGCATTGCCCTGGGTCTCTCAATTACTAGTCCAGTGACAATATCACTACACCACTGCCTCCCCATTTGAAGTCAGGGGACAATCAGTCTATGACTGTTGATAGATGATGAAAGATCAAGTTTGGAGATAAGTGGTAGTCCTTGTCAGCTTGTCTTTTTTTCACTCTGCAACTTTCATCAGTTATAAATCACAGCTTATACCATGTTCACTTCCAAAGTAGCAATCTGTACCAGAACATGAGAAATTGGGGCAGGAATAGGTCATGTGGTGCCTCAAACCTACATCACCATTCAATAAGATTATGGCTGATCTTCAGCCTCAATTCCATTTTCTTGCTCTATCCCATTATTCCATTGATTTCCCCAGTGCAAAAAAGCAAGTTTTGACATCAGTGAATGCTCAATGCCTGAGAATCTGCAGCAGGATATAAACTTCCGAAGATTCATAACTCTGAGTGAAGAATCTACTCCACATCTCAGTCCAAAATGGCTGACCCCTTAACCTGGGATGATGAAGCCTGGTTCTCGACTCTTCAGCTGGGGAAAGCAACCTATCAGCATCTGCCCTGTTGAAACCTCATAAAACCTCAGAGTTTCATACCAGAGAATATCGGCCCATTCTGGTCAATCTCTCCTGATAGAAAAACCCTCTCGGCACAGAAATCAATCAAGAGAACCTTTCTTATAACCCTTATAAAGCAAGTATTGTTATCAGATAAGGAGACCAAAGATTTACATGGTGCTGTCTAGTTTTAACAAAGCTCTATATAATGGAAGAAAGATTTTTATAGTCTCACAGATCTATCTCTCTTCCTCATTCCTTCATTAGTTGAAGAACCTAGTGCTCTGGCACTCACATTAGCACATTTGCATAATCTTCCTATTCAACCTCACTATTGGTCACTTCCCACTAACTCCCAAATTGTTCCTCTGTATCAACCTAACTGAAACAATATTCTGTACTAAGGAACTTAATGAATAGAAGTTTTGTTATACTTGGCCTGCTAGTGCTGGTTGCCAACACAGCATATCTGAATTGGAAATATTCCCATGCCCAAAATGTCATCCAAGAGGTAGTGGCAAAGTGGTATTGTCACTGGACTCTTCAGAGAGCCAGAGTAATGATCTGGGGATGTGGGTTAGAAGCCTACCAGGGCAGATGGTGGAATTTGAATTCAATAAAAAAAATCTGGAATTAAATGTCAAATGATGACCACAAAACCATTGTCGATTGTTCTAAGTCCCCATCTGGTTCACTAATGCCCTTTAGAAAAGGAAATCTGCCATCCTTACCTGGCCTGGCCTTCATGTGATTCCAGACCCACAACAATGTGATGGGCTCTTAAATGCCCCCAGGGATGGTTGCATCCCTGCTGGCAATAATTGCTGGCCCAGCCAGCGATGCCCACATCCCATAAACAAATAAAGAAACAAAAGGCTACAACACTGGCATCTACCTGGTAATGTGGAAAATTGCCTAGGTGTGTCCTGTACACAAGAAACAGGACAAATCCAACCCACCCAATAACCACCCTATCAGTCCCCTCTCCATCATCAGCAAAGTGATGGAAGGAATTATTAACAGTGCCATCATGCGGCACTTACTCAGCAATAACCTGCTCACAGATGCTCAGTTTGAGTTCTGCCAGGGTCACTCAGCGCCTGATCTCATTACAGCCTTAGTTCAAACATTGACAAAAGATCTGAATGCCAGAGGTGAGGTGAGAGCAACTGCCTTTGATGACAAGGCAGCATTTGGCTGAGTATGGGATCAAGGAGCCCTAGCTAAACTGGAGGCAGTGGGAATCAGGGGAAAACTCTTCGCTGTTTGGAGTCATACCTGGATAGAGAAAGGTGGTTGTGGTGGTTGGAGGCCAATCATTCCAGCTCCAATCATCATTGCAGGAGTTCCTCAGGGTAGTGTCCTCGGCCCAACCATCTTCAGCTGCTTTATCAATTACCTCCTTTCCATCATAAGGTCAGAAGTGGAGATGTTTGCAGATGGCCGTACAATGTTCAGCACCATTCGCAACTCCTAAGATAATGAAACAGTCCATGTCCAAATGCAGCAAGACCTGGACGATACCCAGGTTTGGGCTGGCAAGTGGCAAGGTACGTTCGTGCCACACAAGTTCCAGACAATGGCCATCTTCTACAATAGAGAATCTAACCATCGCCCCTTGACATTCAGTAGCATAACATTGCTGAATCAATATCTTTGGGATTAGCTTTGATCAGAAACTGACCTGGACTAGCCATATTAATACTGTGGCTACTACGGCAGGTCAAAGTCGAGGAATCCTACGGTGAGTAACTCCCCTCCTGACCCACCAAAGCCTGTCCACCATCTACAAGGCACAGGTCAGGAGTGTAGTGGAATACTCTCCACTTGCCTGGATAAGTACAGCTCCAACAACTCTCAAGGAGCTTGACACCATCCAGGAGAAAGCAGCCCGCTTGATTGCTCCCCCTTCCACAAACATTCAATCCCTTCACCACCGATGAACAGTGGCAGTCGTGTGTACAATCTACAAGATGCAATGCAGTAACTCGCCAAGATTCCTTAGATAGCACCTTCCAAACCCATAGCCACTACTAGAAGGACAAGAGCAGTAGATACGTTGAACCCCACCATCTGGAGGTTACCCTCCAAGTCACTTACCCTACTAACTTGGAAATATATTGCCGTCCCTTCACTGTCACTGGGACAAAATCCTGGAACTCCCTCCCTAACAACAGTATGGGTGTACTGCACCTCAGGGACTAGCAGTTCAAGAAATCAACTCACCACCACCTTCTAATGGGCAACTAGGGATGGGCAATAAATGCTGGCCTGACCAGCGATGCCCACATCCCGTAAATTAATTTTAAAAAAGGTAAATTTTAAGGAATAAGTAGTGTGGCGCTGGTAGATAACAACATGTTCAAGGACCTTACTAAAATATTTTCAGTTACAATATCGGTTGTCTTACAAAGAAAATGTAATGAAAAAAAAGGGCTTATTTGGCCGAATAGCCTTTACCAATTCTTAAAATAGCATACAGTCCTTTGAACATCTATGTGCAATGGTACAAAGCCACCTTAACAAAATAAAATGCATGATCCTTGTTGGCGTATGGGTATTGAACTGAAAACCATTCACGGGTCTTCCAATTATGCACTGACAACATACAATTGCAAGCCTCCTTTAATATCCATCATCGATTACTTACATTACTCCCAAACCTCTATTGAGTGCTCTTGAACCAGCCAAACTGAAATTAATGAGAATGGTGGGGATTATTTCATTAACTTTATGTTTCCTTCCTCTGGCTATTGTCCTGAGCCTCCACAAAGTACTGCTTCCCTACGATGGCTGAACCTTGGAGCTCACTGTACTTTGAATGTTTGGGACAAGCAGCCTACCCCATGACACATACAGCACAGATCCTGTGCACCTCACGGTAATTTGAAGCATTTTTCAAATATTTACAAGTAGCAATTTAATTTACAAAATATTCTTAGGGGGCGATTTTGAGTCCATGTTAGCCACCAGCGAGAACAGCAAATCAGGCGCAAAATCCGGAGAGAATCAGAAAATGCTATTCTCGCCGGCGAAATGGTATTTCCTGATTTGCCACGCCACTTGCTGATGGCATAATGAGATTCACACTCTGGAAGGTCAAGAACCTAATTTAATATACATCAACATATTAGCGAACCCTTGTGCGGGACTTCCTCCCCCATTACTGAATATTCATCTGTACAAAAGCTGTTTAAAAATGAGAAACTGCTGACCTTACCTCCGAAGGGGATATCGGGGATAAGCGCTCAGGTCGTCATCACCCTCCAAATGAAGAATGGGAACCGGAGAGGATGCGGGGTACCGAGAGAAGTGCAACTGGGGACTGGGGGGGTGGGGGGGGGGGGGGGGGGGGGGGGGGGGGGGGTTCAGTCTCCGCATCACGGAGATGGGATCGCTCGCAGCCCTGATTGCTGTAAGCCTCTAGGTTTGAAGTGGTCTGGCTGCTGGTGTGCAGGCAGCACTTTCTGTGTTCTCCTTGCTGGGCCTGTGGCAATATCACTGCTGCGAGATTGCCCTTCTAAAGTGGCAACTGGAAAGTGGGTGGGAGCCGACAAATCCATAGGGTCAGCACAAGGGGTGACATGAGGTCTGTGGATGAAGTCCTGTGAAATGCCAGGCTACATGGGCAGAGTGAGACACTGGCAAATGGTGGTTCCCAGATTTATGAGAGCAGAAGACCCTCACGCATGGGGGACGAAGAGTGCATTCAGACTGAGCCTAAACTTCAGACTGCAGAGATGCTGCAAGTGCAAGGCCACTGGTTATGGAGGTCAGGCTGTCAGGGATTATGGGTGTATGGCTGTTCAAGTTGAAAGGTTAATTTAATCCATAGGAGCTGGAGGAACGAGGATGCCCTCTAAGTATAAACTAGACTGTAAATACAATCTTTACATTCATCAGGTGTGCCTCGCCTGCCATACAGGGAAGCCAATGCCTAATCAGCTCCCTGGTCCTTCCTTGTTGAGGCAATTGTGCCAGTTTAGTCAGCGTTGCAATGCAGGAGTTGTCAATTGTAATGGTTATCACATTTGCCTAATACACGGAAAGACCCCAGTTTGCAACCGGATAGAAACATTTCATCCAAATACTTGGAAGCTGAGCATTGAACTCCAAAGCTAATATGAGAGGATTGTTACCACTAAGGAGGGAGTGATGGGCAAGCTAATGGGGCTAAAGGTAGACAAGTCTCCTGGCCCTGATGGAATGCATCCCAGAGTGCTAAAAGAGATGGCTAGGGAAATTGCAGATGCACTAGTGATAATTTACCGAAATTCACTAGACTCTGGGGTGGTCCCGGTGGATTGGAAATTAGCAAACGTGACGCCACTGTTTAAAAAAGGAGGTAGGCAGAAAGCAGGAAATTATAGGCCAGTGAGCTTAACTTCGGTAGTAGGGAAGATGCTGGAATCTATCATCAAGGAAGAAATTGCGAGGCATCTGGATAGAAATTGTCCCATTGGGCAGATGCAGCATGGGTTCGTAAAAGGCAGGTCATGCCTAACTAATTTAGTGGAATTTTTTGAGGACATTACCAGTGCAGTAGACAACGGGGAGCCGATGGATGGGGTATATCTGGATTTCCAGAAAGCCTTTGACAAGGTGCCACACAAAAGGTTGCTGCATAAGATAAAGATGCATGGCATTAAGGGTAAAGTAGTAGCATGGATAGAGGATTGGTTAATTAATAGAAAGCAAAGAGTTGGGATAAATGGGTGTTTCTCTGGTTGGCAATCAGTAGCTAGTGGTGTCCCTCAGGGATCCGTGTTGGGCCCACAATTGTTCACAATTTACATAGATGATTTGGAGTTGGGGACCAAGGGCAATGTGTCCAAGTTTGCAGATGACACTAAGATGAGTGGTAAAGCGAAAAGTGCAGAGGATACTGGAAGTCTGCAGAGGGATTTGGATAGGTTAAGTGAATGGCTCGGGTCTGGCAGATGGAATACAATGTTGACAAATATGAGGTTATCCATTTTGGTAGGAATAACAGCAAACGGAATTATTATTTAAACGATAAAATATTAAAGCATGCCGCTGTTCAGAGAGACTTGAATGTGCTAGTGCATGAGTCACAGAAGGTTGGTTTACAAGTGCAACAGGTGATTAAGAATGCAAATGGAATTTTGTCCTTCATTGCTAGAGGGATGGAGTTTAAGACTAGGGAGGTTATGTTGCAATTGTATAAGGTGTTAGTGCAGCCACACCTGGAGTATTGTGTTCAGTTTTGGTCTCCTTACTTGAGAAAGGACGTACTGGCGCTGGAGGGTGTGCAGAGGAGATTCACTAGGTTAATCCCAGAGCTGAAGGGGTTGGATTATGAGGAGAGGTTGAGTAGACTGGGACTGTACTCGTTGGAATTTAGAAGGATGAGGGGGGATCTTATAGAAACATTTAAAATTATGAAGGGAATAGATAGGATAGATGCGGGCAGGTTGTTTCCACTGACGGGTGACAGCAGAACTAGGGGACATAGCCTCAAAATAAGGGGAAGTAGATTTAGGACTGAGTTTAGGAGGAACTTCTTCACCCAAAGGGTTGTGAATCTATGGAACTCCTTGCCCAGTGAAGCAGTTGAGGCTCCTTCATTACATGTTTTTAAGGTAAAGATAGATAGTTTTTTGAAAAATAAAGGGATTAAGGGTTATGGTGTTCGGGCCGGAAAGTGGAGCTGAGTCCACAAAAGATCAGCCATGATCTAATTGAATGGCGGAGCAGGCTCGAGGGGCCAGATGGCCTACTCCTGCCCCTAGTTCTTATGTTCTTATTTAAGTCTCCATAACAGAGAGGTGTCACAGATATTTTCCCCAATGCAAAATGTTATAGTGAATACGCTCATCAGTCACCCCATTCAGGACATGACTGGTGGCAACATCTCGTTAGAGCACAGGTTCATTGAATGCATTCAACTACCCTCACACCTCACCCTTGGGGGAGCCGTGTGGCCAGCTGAGGCTCTCAAGGGTCAAAGAGTTTCATTCAGGTGGAGTTGAGAGGTGCAACTGTGGGGAAGTGGCTATTGTGTGACAGGGTAGGGAGTGAGGATCATTGGAAAGATACTTATACAGGGGGATGCACGTGGGTGGATATCCCAGATCCTGAGAGGGCTGAGGGTCAGCATTGTCAGGACTCCTCATCGTTCACTTCAATGTTCTCTTCCTTTCAGTTTTTGATTCAAAAGAGTCATGGGGCCAGTTCAGCTGTCAGTTCTTTTGCTAGCTATTGGGCAGCAGCATTGACATTGATGTGCCACCCTACAGATGAAGGGGAGGGAAGCTGGGCTCGCTGTTCTTCTGGAAGCAGGGCCATAGATGGCGGAGCCTCGGAGGAGACATTGCCGCCACGGGCTCTACCGGCAGGCATGCTGGAAAGATATTTAAACGGAGCTACCCATCGATTGCAGAGATTAAGGGGGCGATTCTCCGAGCTCCGCGCCGGCCCTGAGAATTGCCGCAACTGCGCCACGATGCCGGCGCGCGATTCTCTGAGGTGTGGAGAATCGGTGCCATTTGCGCCGGCATGTTCGCCGCGGTGCCGGCCGCTGGAATTGGTGGGGCCGCCGATTCTCTGGCCTGGATGGGCCGAACGGCCGCGGCGATACGACAGAGTCCCGCCGGCGCCATTCATCCCTGGTCGCTGCCAGCGGGAACTCTGGGGGAACAGTTGGGGGCGGCCTGTGGGAGGGGGAGGGGGGCTCCTTCACTGGGGGGGGCCTATAATGGGGTCTGGTCCGCGATCGGGGCCCACCGATCGGCAGGCCGGCCTCTCCCCACCCCACCCCCCCCACCCGGGCCTACTTTCTGGTGCGCTGGTCCCTGAACGCCGACTCCAGTTTGAGTCGGGTCCGGCACGCTAAAGAAGTCCCCCGCGCATGCGCAGGTTGGCACTGCCCAGTGTGAACTGCTCCAGCACTGTGCTGGCCCCCTGTACCCGGGCCCGGTTCGCGACATCGTGAAACGCGACAGCGTTCACAACGGCGCCGAACACTTTGGCTCCATATTGGAGAATCGCCCCCTAAGTTTTACCAGGGAGTCTGAATCAGAGGCAAACCACTAAGAGCTTTCCTGAAACACGTGGAGAAAAACATTTTTGTTAAAGAGGCTGAGTATACAGCGAGTTTTCCCATCGGATTCTCTTTGGTTTTCTCGCCGTGACCAACACTTTGAAAGAATATTGCAAAACCCCACCCTTGGATTTGTTACGGCTATATAACACTTTTATTGCATTTAACATTAACACTATACATAATTTGAAGATTTAATAGTGGTTTCTGATGGTACTTCAGTGCTGTAGTCTATTTAATCATTGCTTTCAGTAACTGATCATTCTGTCAGACAGTTTTTTAGTGGAGCTTTCTGTGACGAATAGAGTAACTGTGTAATTATGAAGGCCGGCAGTGTTACAGAGCTGTAATCATCGTGTGAAGGCCTCAGTGAATATGCAGCACTCCATTTCCATCCATTAACATTGAAAAAGCCTTTTTTCCATTTAGTTCGCCTTCCCAGCTGCTGCGTTGGAGACAACATAATTTTTTATTGATACAGAATTGATTGCTCCCATCTGCCAGCCGTTCTCAATATCCATCACGCTGTGACTTTTAAAAGAGCAGTCCCTCCAGCCCTGTTAAAAGTACACAACAGCTCAATAAATACTGCATGTAATTTCCAGACAGAATACACCATATAAATACTGCAAACCAACAATACTGTGAAGGACCCAGAAGATCCCCATTTTCCCAATTCCCTCCTTCAACTTAAAAAAAAGACAACATAACATATCCTTTATTAATAATTCATGAATCGGTGCCTTTTTTGTCACTTGCTCCAAACAGCAAGTGAATGTTGCAGCTGAACCCACTGGCTCCATGTATATAATCTCATCAGCATCACGGCACATCGACCTTGCCTGCCAGATAGAGAAGCCTTAGGATGACTGCGAGAGTCACTGCAATTGGAACAATTATATGTGAGATTTACTTCTGAAGAACAATAACAACCCTAGTATCAGTGAGGGACCGATCTTTAACGTTAATCTGATATTTTATGAATGATCTGTTTTTATTGCAATGGGGTGCAGTTTCAGGCCTCCTACATGGTGGAAATGAAATGGTAATCCTCCCAAAATGGTGGCCAATAGCCTATCCCATTAAAAATATCGCTCTTCACTACCCTGGTCTATGACTGGATAACTAAAGCGGCTCCTTGCGTCAGAATTAGGTCAATTTAGGAACATAGGAACAGGAGCAGGACATTTAGCCCCACGAACTTGCCCCACCATTCAGTGAGATCATGGCTGATCTATGACCGAACTCCATATACCTGCCTTTGATCCATATTGCTTAACAACAACCTATTTATCTCAGATTTAAAATTAACAATTCATCTAGTTTCAACTGTTGTTTGTGGGAGAGAGTTCCATACCTCTACCAAACTCTAAGTGAAGAAAGTCTTCTGAACATCTCTACTGAACGGTCCAACCCTAATTTTTAGACCATGCCCCATAGTTTTAGAATCTCCAACAGACCAGATCACTCCATACCCTTCTACATCCTAGCGAAAACAAGCCTAATTTGGGTAATCTTTCCTCGTAACTCAACCCCTGTAGTCCAGGTGTCATTTTTGTAAACCTACGTTGCCCTCCCTCCAATGCCAAAATATCCTTCCTAAGGTGCGGTGCCCAGAACTGCTCAGTTTTAAAATGCGAATCGGGCTTATATGAAATACAAAGTATCCTGATTACTATTTTGTTGACTAAGTTGGGCAGATTGTGTGCTATGTGCAACCAGTATCAGAGGCAACCTCACCAAAGAAAATCCCAAAGGTAACTTACCCTTTATGTTTCTGGCGCCATCAAATCAACCAGGGCAGCAGCTCCTCCAGCTCTACCTCCCATCCTCCAAAACACTGGGGCCCACTGCCTTGGATCTACTCGCTACAACCCAGGGGCAGCTGGACTGTTCGATATTGTGCAAATGGTTGGAGAAAATGTAACTTATAAACCAACCATTTTGATCCTAAAGTAGCAATTTAGATCCTGTAGGCGACATAGGGCCCTGATCTGTATATTTAATGTGATCTACTGCCCAAAACAGACAAGTTTGTATTTCAAAATAGCATCTCGATTGCCCTTTGAGGTCCAACATAGCAGTGGATCTATCTGAAAGTGGCAGTGCGACAATGGACACTGTTAGCAGGGTGGCAAGTTGACTGTGACCATTTTGAACCCTGGCCTTTATATTTAGAGGAATAGAACACACTGCGGTAGAAGTCATGCTTCAGTTTTACAAAGCCATGCTTAGACAATGCCTGGAGCACAGTGAGCAGTTCTGAGCACCACATCTTAGGAAGAAAATATTAGCCTTGGAGGTAGTGCAGCATTGATCCACCAGAATGGTGGTGGATTTGCAAGGCTGAAGGACAAGAAGCGAGGAGAAGGTGCTGGGGAAGCTCTGTTAATTAAGGATAACATTCGTACAATAGTGAGGAAAGACCTCAGTTTAAAGGTCAAGATGTAGAATACGTTTGGCGAGAGATAAGAAATAGCTAAGGTAAGAAATAATTTGTGGAAGAAGATTATAGGCCCCTTATAAGTAACTACACAGACTATACAAGAAGAAATAATGACGGTTTATGGGAAAAGCACAGCTATAACCTGGATGATTTTAATCCAGATTGTAGATTGGACTGTTAAAGTTTCAGGACAGTTAAAATTTAAGGAAGAAATATCAACACCCAGTAATTAACAGTCAGAGCTGCGCCACAACATTTCACACTTTCTAGCAAAAGCAAACTTTAATATATATGTAAAAAGAAATTAAACAAAACAAACACCACTACCCTAACACTATAGTTTAAAAAGAGTTATGCTAAAACTCAGTTCTACTTTTTACTCCCCGCTCACCAAGACTCCTCTTATCTTACAAAAGCTTGAACTTTCATTCAGCTTTCCTGTGGCCAGTTATGCCACAGTCCTTTAGAATTCACTATAATTCCCCTCAGTATTTCATCAGTCCTCTAATGTAAGATTCTATAGCATTTTTCCATTAGATTTTTGGCTACATGACCCACTATTTTTATTGGCAGACCTCACAACTGTGAATGTTTTATGTTCCTTGTTCAATTATCAGCAGATATCCAACTGCCTTCCCACAGTTTTCCAAGTTAACTCTTCTGGCTGCATTCTGCCACAAAGTTCTGTGAGGACCACTGTAGATTTCTTCCACCTAGAGCAAACCTTCCAGCTGCTTTTCTCTCATGAAATCCAAACTGAGATAGAGCCCCATCCACATTCCAAGCAATGAATGATGATGTTAATATTTTCTCTGCTTGAAGTGCAGAATGAACTGATTAACATTTGTTTTCTGTAACTTTCCAAAGTCACTGAACTGCAGCCTGCACATATGAAAACTGCAACTGCACCTCTCTGTTCCCAAACTGAACTGCTAGCTACTGCCAGCAAACTAACACAAAATAACTAAACAAAATAACCTTTTAGCCAACGGTCTACCCTGGAGCACATATGTCTGTGGCAATGTGACATGCTTTGATATGGTTCAAACAGAAATGCAAACAAATTATTTGGCCTTCAACGCAATACCTTGATGCTGAAAACACATATGAATAATTTCTCACTCAAAATGATTTTTAAGATTATTTTTCCCAGAATTGCTAGCTTTTAATGTATTTTATGGAGATAACAATCAACACAATCTACCGAAAGGTAAGCTTAAAATGTGTTCCTTTTAAGTGTAATAAACGCAGGCTTGTTTTAATTTCATTTATGTAAGAATTATTATCAGTTTTGCAATGTCAAATTACCACAAAGTAGTTTGTGGGCCAAGAATTTGTTTGTGTAGTAGATCCTTTTAATTTACGAGTGGCTCAATTTAAAAATAACCCAGCAGGCAAACTTTAGCCTTAAACAAGATAAGGTTAATTTATCGCAAAACTACTGATAAAAGTTATTTAAAACATGGTACAGTTATTAAACTAAAATACAGGTATAAAGATTAAAATCAGATAAAGGAAATAAAGACATGCAAAGATTTTCCATGTTCCCCGCAGCGTATTTTGCAGTGGTAGAGATGGTCCATCATTGGCCAGTGGCGGGGGTCTTCTAATCCTGCCACTGTCAACGAGGTTTCCTGTTTTATGCACCCCCACTGCTGGGAAACCAGTGGGGTTGGATTCTCCAATAACGGGGCTATTTGCCACACCGGCATAAAAACGCTGGCGTTTCACTCTTGACATTCCTTAAAAAAGTCAAGAGGTATTCTCCTACCTGCAGGGAGCTGGCAGGGCCCCGGAGTGCTTCTCGCAGCCCTGGCTGCGGATACGGGCCCCCGCACTTCTGGTCGGGAGACCGCGCATCGAAAATGTAGGACCCCCTGGGATGGCGCGGCCCGTGAATCTGAGCCGAGGAGGCCCCCCCCCCCCGTCCCCCGGTGCTCGATCCCCCTGCCCCCCACCACAGCAGCCGTGGACTGAGTCCGCAGCCGCCACCCGAGGTTCCTGACAGGCCATACGTGGTTAGAACCACGCCGTCGGGAACTCGGCCAGTTTTGCCCGGAGAATTGCTGGGGGGGCCTCTGTCAATCCACGCACCAGCGATTCTCTGGGGACCGGAGAATTGCGGGAGCGGCGCCGGCTTCGATTTCCACGTAAAGGTCGATTCTCCAACCCCACCAAACGTGATTTTGGCACGGGGCTGCGGAGAATCCAGCCCATGGTGTGTGTTTGCCGCCACCGGTCCTGAAGATGCCACTGGCGATAATAGCTGGAAAACTCCAGCCTCTTTCAAATCAGCCTCTGTGAATTATCATTGCTTGAATTCTTTCTTTCTGAAGTGAAAGGGTTAAAACTTGGAATTTTCCCAAAAAATGGCAAAGTGTCTTTATTGGGTGAGAAAATCAGTGCAATTCCCACTGGCCCCGGTGGCGTGATCTGAATCACAATCCTTAGGCACTGAATTGTTTTTCCCCACATGATAAAGGCCGTGCCTGAGACATCCACCCCATGTTCATCTGAGCACTTCACTCAAGGGGGTTCTGCATTTAAGCAGCTCCACAACACTTGATCTAATTCATGCCAGGAAGATGGTAGCAAGGAAACCAGCTCCTTGATTTATGGAGGGGGCCCTCAGCTGTATGATAGATGCCATGAAGAAGAGGCAGGTAACAATATACACAGATTGCCAGGAGGCCCTCCAGCAAGGTAACAAATCCCACTTGGAGATGGTGGCAGCCTGACCAAGACGACAGAAGTGCAAAGTCGGAAGAAGATGAATTACTCTGTACAATCAGCAACAGTAAGTGCTCCCTGACTGCCCTTGGCACTCAACCCTTCTGTCAGCCCTGGAATTTCACCTGGAACCCAAAAGCCGCCACCTCACAGGTTCTCAGCACCCGACTTCCCAGCATCATCCTCAAACCCCCCAATCCTTATCAGAACCCCTTCCTGCTTAGGCGCAGTGTCCACACATACCATTGTCATCAAACTCTGATCTGCCAGACATCCAGCTCACATTATCCCCTTTTCTGCTGCAGGAGAAGATAGCCCACAACCAACAAGTGTGAGAGAGAAAATAGGCAATTGAATTCCCGAGTTGAGGATCCTGACTCTATTCAAGGAGAGAGCCATGGAGCTCACAGGGGAGCAGTTGTGCATGAGTATCAAGTTAGCGAAGTGCTGAGCTCCAAATCGGCAGTGCTGGCATCATATCATTGTTGCACGCTGTTTGATATTATGATCTGCCTACTCTGCATACTGCCAGGGAAAAATCACTGCTAATGCCCTCATCGATATTGGATCCACCACAACTCTCAATGGAAGTGTATGCATGGAGCAAATGCCATTTACAATCTTTAAGGGCTATGTGATCTGAACTTTGCGTGCACTTTTTCAATACTGCGATTTAAAAAGAAATAAAAATGTTTTATACAGTGAAGGAAAAGTAATTGATCTCCCATTATAATAATATAATAATAATCTTTACTGTCACAAGTAGGCTTACATTAACACTGCAATGAAGTTACTGTAAAAAGCCCCAAGTCGCCACATTCTGGCACCACTTCAGGAACACGGAGGGAGAATTCAGAATGTCCAAATTACCTAACACATCTTTCGGGACTTGTGGGAGGAAACCGGAGCACACGGAGGAAACCAACGCAAACACGGGGGGAACATGCAGACTTCGCACAGACAGTGACCCAAGCCGGGAATTGAACCTGGGACCCTGGCGCTGTGAAGCAATAGTACTAACCACTGTGCTACTGTGTCGCCCAATATTTGTCCAACAAGTATACCCAATGCTCATGTTCACAATTTAATTTCTGATGTGATTTTCAAGTTCTGGTATTTATTGGATAAATGCCGATTAACATTTTACTTTTTTTATTGTTTTAATATCAAATACTTAAGTGTAGCTATCAAGGATGATGTAAAATCTGTTTAGGGCTACTTTGGTGGGCTTGAGCATTACATACTCAATGACTGATGCATGGACTGCTCTTTTTACCTTGCAATCCATTGAGCATGTAAGTATTGCACAAAGTTGCAGTCACTCAAGCAAAGGAGAGACCAACGGTGGACCTCAATACTAAAGGCCAGGTGACCATTTGTTGCGTGTACAGGACTAGATGTACAAAGGAAGAACATTTTTTAAAAGGGGAAATCACTCAGAGACTTCCCATAAAAAATAGGGAAAAACGTTTATCTAATGCTGGTATGAATTGCAATAACATTTCTTGACTAACATTTCCTGAAAATTGCTTTTACCACGAAAGCTAAATTCTCACACACTTTACAAGCATCCTGTTCCATTAATGGAGCTGAGCTGCAATAATATGTTTATTGTTTGAGGGATGAGAGAAAGCAATTACATATCTTGAGGTGTTCATCTCCATCAACTGAGTACTTAATGTATTTTTTTTAGCATTCATTACACCAAGGCCTTGTAAATGGATCGGAACTGGACATACAAGTTGAGCTGGCTGACAGCCCCCTAAGGAGAGGAGGCCTTTGCTGACTTCAAAGTTTGTGTGTATAAATATATATATGTATCTCTTTTAAAAAGTGGCATTTCCTGTCCTATCCACATGATGTTTAACTAATCAATCAAATCTAATCCACACATTGCCACTATTATATTTGCACTCACTTAATTGAACACTTTTTGGATAAGCATGATAGGACAAGATTTTTCGCATCAAGTAGCCCATTATTTGTCAGGACAATTTTACTCTATCTAACCCCACTAACTGTCCAAATATTCCATTAAGCACCTTTCATTGGGCTGAACATAAACGTTCACACTTGATTTATCCCGAATAAAAGCACATCTTAAATTCAGCTAATTTTCATTTGCTGCTTTGGTAGGGGAATTATGTCAGTCATTCAAAGATCACAGGAATACAATCAAAGCGCTCAGAACACATCTAAAAATTGAGTGGTTTACAATTGAAGCTTGAGACTGGGTTTATTTCAAATCTACAAAAAGCCCGTAACCAGTTGTTATTTATTATTCTGAAAACTTGTATATAATTTGTGGGCATAATAAAAAAAAATATTGAACAAACTGTTGAGCAAAGGAAAATAATTTGTGAAATGCTACTGTTTGTTCTTGTTGAGAAATGGTGGCATCTTTTGAATCAATTTCGTGACATGGGATCTTAACATTATAATTTAGTATTATATGACCTACAGGATTGATTTTAACTTCAGTTAAAATTGTGGCTGTTTCTATTTAATTCCCTTCGTGCTGCTGATGCATTTGTGGGCATCACCATTTCAACCACAACATCCCCGGATGCAGGGAGATGCCACAGCCAGGCAAGCATCTCATTAATGTTTAAAAGTCAGAATCCCTTAACATCATTCAGGCTCCGAAGCAATTTTAACCCTGGGTTACAGAAATCATACATAGGTCTACCAGTGAAACCTGAGGCTAGATTTTAACACCGTGTAGTGGGTGGATTTTAAATGAGTTAAAGTCTCACCCATAGCGAGGGGATTTACCTAGCAACCCACCGCGTGTTTTTCAGCGATGGAGGCAGCCCGCTAACAGGATCTTCTGGTCCCGTCATTGTCAACGGGATTTCCCGTTGAATGCTCTCCTCGATGTCAGGAAACCCACGGACTATCCCACCGGCATAATCAGCTGGTAAATTCCGCCCATGGTGTATTGTGTACTGTATTTTTAAAAAATATTCATGACACTAAGGCCATGTAAATTGATCAGAACTGGACGCACAAATAATAATCTTTATTATTGTCACAAGTAGGCTTACACTAATACTGCAATGAAGTTACTGTGAAAATCCCCTAGTCGCCACACTACCATGAATGTTCGGGTATACTGAGGGAGAATTCAGAATGTCCAATTCACTGACCAGGCACGTCTCTCGGGACTTGTGGGAGGAAACCGGAGTACCCGTAGGAAACCCACGTAGACACGGGGAGAAAGCGCAGGCATTCCAGCGCCTGTTCGGGTACAGAGGAAGAATTCGGAATGTCCACTTCACCTAACAAGCACGACCTTCGGGAATTGTGGGAGGAAACCAGAGCACCCGGAGGATACCCATGCAAACAAGGGAATAACGTACAGACTCCGCACAGACAGTGGCCCATGCTGGTAAATGAACCTAGGTCCCTGGCACTGTGAAACAATAATGCTAACCACTGTGCTATTGTGGCTAATGGCTCTCCAAGGGGATAAGGCCAATGCGAAGGTTAAGATTGTACATATACTAAAGATAAGGAAGGTTTGTGCCCGTAAAACGTTTCAGGTAAGTTTCAACTGTTATTTTTTTCAGGTTTTCTGGGGGGCCAGAAAATAAAGGAGAGCTCCTCTTGGGCCCACAGAAAAACCTTGCACTTTCCCTGCCAGGTCAACTCTCTCCTAACCATTCCCATCCATCCATCAGTTTCAGCTGGAAACAAATCTTGAAACATGGTAATAAGCCCCAAGAGTTAAAATGATCCAGGCCTCAGAGTGGCACAGTAATAGGCGCCTTCCACAAACCACCTCCCCCAGCCCCACAGTATCCAGTGCAGTCTGTGTTAAAATGAAAATGAAATGAAAATGGCTTATTGTCACGAGTAAGCTTCAAATGACGTTACTGTGAAAAGCCCCTAGTCGCCACATTCCGGCGCCTGTTCGGGGAGGCTGGTACGGGAATTGAACAGTGCTGCTGGCCTGCCTTGGTCTGCTTTAAAAGCCAGACATTTAGCCCTGTGCTAAACCAGCCCCTATCAGGGCATATGAATTTGAATGAAGTATTAACTCAATGTATAACTTTTATGCATTTTTGCCACGTTATTTTGTCTGATAATTTGAACTGATGATGGATGGCACAGAGATAGAATGGTAATTTGAACAGTATTTTTCAAACCCGGCCGGACTTCGCGACTCATGCCAGCCGACCTCATGACACACCATTTTCTCTTATCTTTAATGCAACAGGTTGTTGCTATATTTATCTGGTTATAAATACAGCAGTCGCCTTCCTTAATCCTAATTATGTTCTGCTCTAGAGTCGCCAGATATCTTTCGATACCGCCACAAGGTTCAAACCCGAATACTGATCAAAGAACCAATGCACCAGTTAGTTAGTTCAAAGTCAATACTATTTATTTACACACAATAATCTCTACTCATGCACAAATACCATAAACTAAACCATCTCTCACACTAACGCCTATACTTAACTTCGGGTGCCCACTCAGTCAGAGGAACAATGGCCGTTGTTCAGATCTGAGGCTGTTGGGTGCGAAGGTGTAACAGGAGAACAGCTAAGGTCGTCCGTCTGATGCCGAGCGTTGACCTTGGACTTACTTGCTTCTGGTGCAGCTGGTGGACGGGTCTCTCCGCTTCGAGAGCCAAGTCCAAGAGAGATATTTTCTCTCAGGGGCTTCTTCTTATACCTAAAGGGGACTTCGCGCGCTTTTGGGCGGGCCTTGAACTTGGCCCCAATTAATTAGACCGCATCTTAATCATCGGTATCGATCTCGACCAATAAATGGGTGGGTGCCCTGATGGCTGGGTGTGTCTTTGGTGGCCATTGGCCTTGCTTTGTTTGTGTCTTTTCTGGCGCCGGGGTGTCCGCCTTAGTATCGGTTACTTGAATGTTATTCCTTTGTTCCCAGAGATGGGCCATCGATATGCTAATTGACCTACAGTTTCAGTCTTGTCTGGGAGTTGCCTTCTCAATACGCATCCAGGCTCTGTGCCTGCCTGCTTTCTTAGCATTGTCCATGTTTCCCTATAGTCTTTGCAAACATCCATTTTGTGTTCTGGAAGTGGCCATGCAACAGGTGAACCAGCTTGGTTCTCACGACCTCACTCCAATCAGGTTCACAGGAGGAGAGGGCAATGCGCACATCAGGTGCAAAATTCAGCCGGTTTCGTTGTGTTGTCTTCACCTTTGTGAAGACGGAAAATCCAACTCCATACACGTAGGTCATTGTGAAGGGCAATAGCAACAAAATGGTTGTTTTACTCAACATTGAATACTCCTCAGAGTTGTCCTGAATTCTGACAGCCTCATGGATTGGGACATGTTTTTAATGTGTTGTCACAAGTGAGGAACAGATGTTCAGTCTCTTCATTTGGAGTCAGCTGTAAATTAATAATTGACTCTGGGTCTCAAACTCAAAAGGATTTTTCATCCACCTCTTTTCTTTCAAAATTTCAAACTTCTCCTCTGGAAAGTAGCGACAAAAATTGGTGATCAGCGCAGAAAGATGCGACTGAATAAGGCTTGCCAGTCTACATACAGTTCCCTTGCTGACCCTGTGTCTCTGGGGGAACATGCAGTAGTTTTGGCCTTGTACTCGTACTTGCTAAACTTTCAATGACTTTTGGGAAGCATCTATTTCTTCACAGTGCCAAAAGCAATCACCATCCTTCCCTTGCAATTTGAGGTTCAGTTCGTTTCGAATTGAAAAAATATCTGCAAGGTAAGACATAGGGCATGATCCAATGGCCACATTGCACTGGAAAAGCAGCGCACCACGTCGCAGCACGTCCGATGGAAGCCGGGAGACCCCACGTATTTTAGCCATCGGGAGAGGGCTGGTTAGATGGCAAACTGATTCACGCCAGATTATGGCCTTTCCCACCATTGCTGATACCAGGGGCTGGATTCTCTGCTGCCCTCCACCGGTAGTGGAGTCCCGATGCAGCGGAGAATCCAGCGTCGGCTAAAAAATGGGATCGGTGCTATTCTGATGCAAAGGTGCACCCCCGCTGGCAACAGCATCGATGTTCTCAATCTGCATCAGTGGGAGGATGCAAATGGGTTAAGTATATTTCCCAGCATGGCCTTGACACTGTGTGGGCCAAGGGGGCAACTCTTTTAGCAAGTTGCTCCCAAAGTCCATCGGAGGGCCACCATCCCCCATAATGCAAATCCTGCCCACTCCACCTCGAGAAACAGAACTGCATTACGGGGGGAGGGGGCCCAGTCATTTTGAGGGGGCGGCTCGATAGTGGGATTCATGATGCAGTCTTTCGCAGTCCCCACCATGCATAAATTTTCAAGGCAAGCAATAGTGAATCGCCTCCGATTTGCAATCCCAGCACAAATTACAAGCGATTAACCTCCAGCGGCAACACAAGGACGCGATCTAACCAAAACAAAACAGGTTTTGGGAAAGTTGGGGCGCGATCTAACCAAAACAAAACAGGTTTTGGGAAAGTTGGGGCGCGATCTAACCAAAACAAAACAGGTTTTGGGAAAGTTGGGGCGCGATCTAACCAAAACAAAACAGGTTTTGATTTGGTTAGATCGCGCCCCAACTCTCCCAAAACAGGTTTTGATTTGGTTAGATCGCGCCCCAACTCTCCCAAAACAGGTTTTGTTTTGGTTAGATCGCGCCCCAACTCTCCCAAAACAGGTTTTGCTTTGGGCGGGAATTGAGGGGTTGTTTCCGGTGCTTTCCGCATCAGGAATGACCGCGCTATCTAACTGCACTCCATTTCTTTCGTACCTCAGCAAGGAATGCCATGCCGAGGCCGCACTTAGCCGCATTTCCTGCACTAAGGAGGTCTGGCGAGTGGAGCTCCTCTGTGCAGCAAGAGATTGGGCGCTTTTTTTTAAATGATGCCTTGATCTCTCGACCCCCCACCCGCAGTGCGACCCCCGAACTCACCTGTTGGGCTCACCGCACCTCACCTCATTTGACCAGGGCACCCCCGGGCCCAATCCCAGCGTAGGTAAAATGCCACTCAGGCACCCTGGCAGTGCCACGTTGGCACCCAGATGCAACTGCAAGGGTGCCTGGGTGGCACTGCCAGGGTGCTAGATTGACAGTGCCAAGGTGCCTGGGTGGCATCAGCGCCATGGTGCCACCCTGCCCAGATACCAGCCACCTGGTGTTTTCGATCGCTTTGGATACCACCCCCCACCGTGTCGTTCTGCCCGGTCCCTGTTTGTGAGGACTAGTGCTGCACGGTGCCCGGCTGGGGTCTCTTCAGTGAGGCCAGTAGATCAACGGAGTCATTTCAATCTGGCGAAAGGATAGTCAAATTAGTTTTTAAACTCACTTAACTATGCAAGTCCGGGTCCCGCCCATTGTGGAACATCTCGTGAAACCCCGTTAGATCTCGTGAGGCGTAACAACCATCGGGAACCCAGGGAGAGGCCTCTCCCAGCATCTACCAGCCACATCCCGACTCTGGCAGGACGCGGCTGGTAAATCGCGCCCCAACTCTCCCAAACAGAATTCCGGTCCAGCTTTTTATTTCTAGATTTAACTATTTTATTTTAAATTCTACCAGCTGCTGTAGTGGTATTTAAATTCATGTCTCTGGCATATTAGCCTGGTCCTCTGGATTAGCCTGTTGTATTCTAGCTTTGCTTTCAGGAAACCCAGAAAATCAATGGGCCAGATGTTAAACTCAAAAGATTGTGCAAATATTGCTCAAACATTCCTCAAACAGATGGTGATTAACAATCCCTCCCCCACTCATGAGAGGGTTATGCATATGTAACCTAACATGCTTGATTGCAATGCAGCAGTGAGTTGAAGCTGGCTTCACATCTCGCCATAATTTTCCAAGGATTTACCTCCCACATGCTCCCAAATCCATGCATTCCATCATGTTAAAATTCCCCACTGTGTACCACCTTCATTTTGATTGGTTGAATAGCTATTTCCTGCCCTGCTCACACAAAGCACAGATGCCCACACAGGACGCCACACGGGTTGTTGCCCCTGATGATAACAAGTCTCCAGACAAAAGCCTGGAAAAGCTCTGTGGCTAGCTGTCAGCATAGTGAATGATGAGCATCATTTTTTCACCACTGAATACAAAATCCCAGACAATGGGAGGAATATTAACCCACCCCCCCCACCACCCATGACAGCCAGTGGTTGGCGTAAAATCAGGCACCTTGGCCGTTGACTAACCCCCCGTTATCATCAAATTGACTCGGGGTGACATGATTAAGTGGAGGTGAGCTCCTGCAACTTTTAAACCAGGGGATCTGGACTACGAACTTCATGTTGAATTTCCCCAGGACCACAATTTTCGTGTAGAATTCCCACAATACTTTTATTGTATATGCAATTACAACTTATGCTCACAGTCACTTATTTCTTCTCTCTCTCGCATCGTCACACGCACAATCAGGCATTGAATTCATAGAAATATAGAAAATAGGAGCAGGAGGATGCCATTTGGCCCTTTGAGCCTGCTCTGCCATTCATTATGATAATGGTGGATCATCCAACTCAATAGCCTAAACCCCCTTTCCCCCTCCCCCTCAAATCCTTTGATACCCTTCGCCCCAAGTGCAACTGAATGTAATTTTAAAAAACAATTTTATTCGGAATAGTTTTAAATTCATCAAAGTCAGGCCATCTGCAAATATCAAAATTCTGTGAATTCCACTATTTTTAGTAAATAACTATTACCTGAACAAACCAAAAATCACGTTGTGATTTTACCCATTCTCTATTATACAATGGCTCTTTCAATCACACCATAGTTTAAATTGAATGTACTGTAAAGCAGCAACTTTGCTTCTTTCATGTTTACATGTATAAAATACAAAATGGTACTGAACTTCCACAAGGATTCTCCTGTTTACCTGCTGCAACATTCAGTGACAGACTGATGGAACCCATAGGGAAATAATGCAAATCGTTGTTTATTGCCATGTACTCTATTGCATAAAGACACCACCAATCTCCCACTGAATTTATGCTTCAAGATCAAACATAGATGATATGAATAGTCATATTTTTTAAAGTAAGGTCGGAGATTGGATTGACCAAGCTTATGAGTTGCAGCATCAGTTCAAGAGGGAGGTTTTATAGCAGGTCAAAATTAGATGGCTTAAAAGGTTAAATTAATTTGTATTATTTCACCTTTAAAAATATTCTTTGCAGTAACGCGACTAAAATGTCAAGCTTAGCGAGCCTTATTTCTTCTTCTTTAAAAATGTCGGAAAAGTGTTAGCAGCATTATTCCCAACTAATTTCACAGTTTGATCAGGGGAGGCTACAGTCACTGATCCCATTACTCGTTACATCATGCCCCCAACTGCTTCAAGTGTCCTCAAACCCTTCAGAATTCTGCCATTGCTTCCACATCCTCAGCTTCCCAAATTCTTCTAATCTCTACTCACCCCTCCCACCCCCCACCCCCAACCCCCGCCTTAAATGTTCCCATCAACCATAGAATTCCCAGCAACCATCTCCACCTCCACAGTGCTATCAGGATTCACAGCCAACTTTAGAAACAGCACCAGAAACTTGTGCTTGTTAGGTGAATTGGATATTCTGGATTCTCCCTCAGTGTACCCGAACAGGTGCCAGAGTGTGGCGACTAGGGGATTTTCACAGTAACTTAACTGCAGTGTTAATGTAAGCCTACTTATGAGGCTGGTTTAGCTCACTGGGCTAAATCACTGGCTTTTTAAAGCAGACCAAGCAGGCCAGCAGCACGGTTTGATTCCCGTACCAGCCTCCCCGGACAGGCGCCGCAATGTGGCGACTAGGGGCTTTTCACAGTAACTTCATTGAAGCCTACTCGTGACAATAAGCGATTTTCTATTTCTATTTTCTATTCTATTTTCTATTGTGACACTAATGAAGATTATTATTATTATAATGCTATTAGAATGATTCTTCTGTACACAACCCCGCCAGCTGTTCCCAGGCCATAGCTTTCCGACATGGAATTATCCAGAATTTATCTTGGGTTCAGTTGCCCTCTCCCTCCCTCCAGCATCTTCCAGGTTGCGGTTGTGGATCTGTGTTTACCATCAACGCTCCAATCCTTTGCTCTCTCATGCTGTCCATCCAAAGGCTAATCAGTATTATTTCTTCTCTCACTTAACTGGCTGGCCTATAATGGTGATGTTGAAGAGTGCACTTTAATACAGCTTCAGAAAACACTAAAACCATGAAACAGCAGGTATACTTTGACTGACTTAAAATATGGGGCAATTAGCCCTTGATTGGCCACAGAAACACAGAGAAATTGAGAGAGCAGAGAATGAAGGATGAAAGCGGCATTTCAATGGAGGTTATGAACAGTACGTTGCATTTGTTTTCAACTCTCCAGAGATCAAAAGTAATTTGTTCCTGCAAAATGAGCCCTGCTGATAAAATGTTTACCATCTCCCAATTAATTGTGTTGCTTTTGCTAATACATATAATTATTTGAAAATTCTAAGCTCAAGCCCTCATTAATCAGAATCTCATCAAGTTAATTGAGGCACGTTCATTGAAGTCACAAAAGTCCGGTGGGATATTGGCAATTCATAATACTGCAATGAGGTGATACTACTGTGAGGTGATGCATTTTGGGCAGACTAACAGAGCATGATAATGCACAATGAATAGTAGGACATTAGGAAGTACAGAGGGCCAGAGAGACCTTAGAGTGCATGTCCATAGATCCTTGAAAGCAACAGGATTGTAGCTAAGGTGGTTAAAAAGACATATGGGATACTTGCCAATATTAGCCAAGGCACAGAATGTAAGAGCAAGGAAGTTATGATGGATCTGTATCTGAGCTAAGGCAGATGTGTGATGATATGGAGGGGAAAGTAGGTGGTCTTAGGGAAGACACCAATGGTCAAAAGCTCACCTCATGATCAAATAGGATGTTAAGGTTGTGAGGAGTCTGGGTCTTGATTCTCTACCCCGCTACACCACATTTCTGTTTCAGCACGCCGGCGGGATGCTCCGTTACACCAGCTGGTCAATGGGGTTTCCTATTGTGGGGCAGCCCCACGCCGTCGGGAAACCCCTAGGCTGATGGAAAAACGGAGCATCCGGCTGGCGGAGAATCCAGCCCCTGGTCTCAGAAATTGCAAGAGAGAGGGATGGAGTTGATAACAATAGAACAGATTTTGGAGTAGAACCCAAAAAGATGGGCTGGATTTTATGCATTCCCGCTGGCCAGTTTGAGGGCGGACGGCTAAAATCGAGCGTGTGGCCTCGCCTCTGCTAATCCACCTTCCCCCAACCTGTCCAAAACTTTATGGGGAGGCACTGGAGACATTGGACAGCCGGTCCACAGTTGAGCTTATTGAAAGTCACTTAAGGGCCTCATCCTGCCCCTGCCACTGTTTCACCCAAGGAAGGGGAAGACCCACACCTGGCAGATCTAGCTGCTCAGGCTGGTGGCAAGCATGGTGAGGGTACCTCCTTTGCAGGTGCACTGTGCCTATCGCAGGCACCACCTGAAAACTTCCCCCTCTCCGTCCTTCCCCTCCACCGTAGCCAACCCACTGTCCTCCTTGTCGGCACCTACCAGCCTGACCCTGACAAAATACCCCCAACATTTACCTTGGTGTCTGGCTCCAATGACAATCTCCATTTGAGGCTGCCTGTAATCCTAATATAGACCAGTGCTCCTGCATGGCGCTGCTGGGACTGCAGTGCTCTCAGCCATTTGATGAGCTGCCAGCTCTCTGAGGGAAATCCCAGCCTATTAAATGACAGCAGGGCAGCTATGGTGGCCATGGGTGGGCTCACCACTGACTTCTCAGCCAAGGGATGGGGGAATGGGAGGGGGCACGGCCACAGCCCCCGGAAAACCCTGCCAAATATTTTCTCAGTATTTAGTTGGAGTAAATTCAATACCAAATTTCGGAGAAGCAGTCTGACAATTCAGTGGTCAAGAAAGGTGACAGTGAGGGAAAGCTGAGTCAGCTGGGTTTTCAGATCATGCCGCCAAGGGGAAGGGTGTGAATGAGAAATTGGAGGAGAACCAAGGATAGGTCCTTAGGGTAATGGCATCGAAGCGACAAGAAAAGCTGATGCAGGTAATGCTCAGACTGCAGTAGGTAAAGCTCAGGGCAGCACAGTAGCACAGTGGGTAGCACTGTTGCTTCACAGCTCCAGGGTCCCAGGTTCCAGGTTTGATCCCTGGCTTGGGTCACTGTTGTGCGGAGTCTGCACATTCTCCCCGTGTCCGCGTGGATTTCCTCTGGGTACTATGGTTTCCTCCCACAAGTCCCGAAAGACATGCTGTTAGGTAATTTGGACATTCTGAATTCTCCCTCAGTGTACCCGGACAGGCGCCGGAATGTGGCGACTAGGGGATTTTCACAGTAACTTCATTGCAGTGTTAATGTAAGCCTACTTGTGACAATAAAGATTATTATAATTAGATAGCAAAGAATGGATCCAGCAGAACCTTCAGGCTTCCCAACTGGATGGCATTGAAGTGGTGTTTGCAGAGGATGGTGTGATCAACCATGTCAAAGTCCTCAGGCAGGTCAAAAAGGATAGATCAAGAAGAATAAGAAGGGATAATTTACCATTGCCGCAGTCACAGAGGACATTATTTGTAATTTGTAAGACGCGTTTTAGTATTGGGGGGATGGGCACCTATTTGGAAGGATTCAAACATGAAGTTCTGGGAAAGACGGGAACAAATTTGGGAGGTGACAAGATATTCAAGGATTTGCTGAATTACTGTGAAATGATTCTCATTCACGAGCAAAGGTAAAGATTATTTTGAATGCAAACAATTACCAAGAAAAGTAAATTATTCATGAGATGTCAAAAATGGTTGAGATTTGGCTGCAATGCGACAGCATTAAATTATAATCTCAGTCAAGATGACTGTTTAAAAGAATTTGTCTACCCTTTATAAAAATTATAATTGCAAATACCTAAAATATATCAAAGTCATACTTATCAAACACGATAGAATTGAAGGTAATGAATCAAGTAGGGGCTGGCTTAGCGCACTGGGCTAAATAGTTGGCTTTTAAAGCAGACCAAGGCAGGCCAGCAGCACGGTTCAATTCCCGTACCAGCCTCCCTGAACAGGCACCGGAATGTGGCGACTAGGGGCTTTTCACAGTAACTTCATTTGAAGCCTACTTGTGACAATAAGTGATTTTCATTTCAAGTTCCACCGTTTAGTTTACCAGAGTCAGTAAATCACTTCAGTTGGAGTTGATCGCTCTGTAATCAGTGATATATTCTTGAAACATCCTACCTCACCGGGGCTAGTCTTTGGTTGATGCCGGCAAAGAAGGGCCTTAAAATCCCATCCAGAGTTTGGGTGGTCCCTTCCAGTCCATAATCAGGATGTTTATATGCAAGGTACATGTATTTTCTTACCCTCAGAGTGACGTTTCCTAATTTAAAATAAATTCCAGCAGCAGGCCTTTTGGTGATTTAAAGAAAAAAATAAAGGAAATGATTTATTGTCACACATTTGTCCCGGATGTGTCCCAGTCCCTCATGTCACTCACACTATTACACATGCAGGGATTAGACACAGACAAAGTTAAAACTGTAATGATAAAATTTGAATGTATGATTAAGTCTCTATGTCGATGCAGGCCTGATCATTTGTTAGTTGAGTTAATCCTTTAATTGGAGTGAAGGTCTTTGAGAATCAAAGGATTCCCGTGAAGCTGCAAAGCCTCTAATAGATAAGTAGCCAGGAGATTGGTTCTTAGATGGACATGGAAGCTGGAATAAGTTCAATATTTTAGCTGCATTAGAAGACTTTCAGCTATGGTGTTTTAGCGTGTTTCAATGTTTCTATGCTGCATTTGCTTTGTTTAAGATATTCTATGATTTTGTGGACACATTTACAAAATACTATCTTGCAGTCCATAATATCCAATATCCTCATGCTTGCAGTGAGCATGTCAGACCATTCAGTCCATCGTGCCTTGCCAGCTTTCTGAAAAGACTATTTACTTAGTCACACTACTCTATTCTTTTCAAAATGGCGCAGCGAATCTCTCTTCCCATCGCTTGTCAATGGGAGTTCCCATTGAAGCCAGCTCACACCGCTGGGAAACCCATGGGTAGTGGTGCGCTGCCAACGGGAAAAGAGAATCCCAACAGCTGGAGATTTCTGGCCTCTTTTCAAATATTTATCCATTTCTCTTTCAACACCTACAATGGGATTTGTTTCCATCATTGTTTTTTACAGGGCATTTCACATTCAACTAGACTCTTGTTGGTAGAAAGAAAATGCTCCTCAGCTGACCGTTGATAAGTTAAATGTTCATTTTATATTTCTACCACCTTGTTACTGACTGACTGACCAGTGGAAACAGTTTTTATCCAGCCAAACTCTTGCACACCTTGCAATTTCTTCTGAACCTTCTTTGCATAAATGAACAGTCCCAGTTTATCCACATAACTAAAGCCTTTCACCATTGGTATCTCTTTTACATTTTCTCCATGACCTTGACATCCTTTTGAGAATAAGGTAACAAAAACAGCACACAATGGGTGAGATCTTCCGGCTGTCCACGCCAATGGTATCTTCCAGTCCCATCAATGGCGCACCCCCGCTGTGGGTTTCCCAACAGCAAGGGGTGGATTCAATGGGGAAAGCAAGGGGTGGATTTGGGAAACCCCGCCCACCGAGAAACACTCTGTGGGAAGGTCAGAGAATCTCGCCCAATATCCAAACTGCAATCTAATTAATAATTTCAATCTTTTGATTTTGTACCTCTCTTTGATTTTCTATCTTGTGGAACCACTTCTAAAACCTAGGAGCCAGTGATTTTTAAACAGTTCGACATTGCCTAGCCCCACCAGCTGACATTTGTCTAATTGCTCAGTTGCCCCGTCTCTCATGATAAATTCCAGTATGTAGCATAGTGCTTATAGTATACTAGCAATCCAGAGGCCTAGATTAATGAGCCAGAGACATGAGTTAAAATCCCACAGAGTTCGTAAATAAATCTGGAATCGAAGAGAAAACTAGCAATGGTGACCAGGAAATTACTAGATTGTTGTAAAAATCCATCTAATTCACTAATGTCCTTTAGGGAAGAAACCTGTTGTCTATACCTGGTCTGGCTGACATATAACTCCAGTCCTATAGCAATGTGGTTCACTCATAAATGTCCTCGGAACTGGCCTAGCAAGTCATTCAGTTGCAAACAGGGAGGTGTATGGCTCAGTCAACACCTTCCCAAGGGCAATCACTGAGAGGCAATAAAGGCCTGTGACACCCACATCCTGAGACTGAATAAATAAAACAGCCTAGTCACGACTAATATTAAACTGACAGGCCTGTAATTATCTGGCATCTTCCTCCTTCCCTTTTAAGTCATTTAGGCCGGGGTTCCACCAGCTGGAGAAATTGTTGCCGGTGGGAAGGAAAATTTGACAGACCAGCCAAAGATCCGTTGACTCCGGGTGGGAATTTCCACTTCCACAGTGGGTTTGATATTTGCATTTCTACAACCTCGAAGTACAATTCCTGAATCTGGAGATCTTTCGAAAATTAATACCAATTCATGCGCAATTTCACTAACTTTTTCACACCTTGGGTTGCAAAATATCAGACCCTTGAAATTTGTTGATCTTATGTCCCATAATTGAATTCATTATCATTTGTTTACTCATATTGGCCCTTAACATTCAAGCTCCAGGGCAGTATCTCTGTGGGATATGACAAAGATGCGCTGGGGAACTCCCAGGAATTTCCCTGATAAAGATTGCATGGCAATTGCCTGGGAAGTTCAAGCTTCCAATGGGAAATTGCCCTGTATTGGGAGCCATCCAAGAATGTGATTTAAATTGCAAACTTCAGATGGTTTTCATTGTCATAGAGCAATAGTAACCCAGAAAAATATCAGAAAAATTAAACCCACTTTCCAATTTTGGGTAACTATTGTCTTGTCCTTCCTCCAAACCCCATTCCACCCCATGGGACTCAGTAACCATGGGACATAGCCAATAACCCCCAACTGACACTCTATAGGATCCCTAACCACCACCCTCCCACAACACCGCAGCCCCCCCCACCCCCAAGGAACCCCCTGACTAATCTCCCATCAACCCTGACTGCAGTTCTTGTTAACTGCACAGACCCCCCTTGACTGCACACACCACACCCACTGCACACCTCGGCTACACACCCCTAACCGATTGCACACCACACACAAACTGCGCACCCATGGGCAGCAGGGTGGCTCAGTGGTTAGCACTGCAGTCTCACGGCACCAAGGTCCCAGGTTTGATCCTGGCTCTGGGTCACTGTCCGTGTGGAGTTTGCACATTCTCCCCGTGTTAGCGTGGGTTTCGCCCCCACAACACAAAGATGTGCAAGGTAGGTGGATTGAACATGCTAAATTGCCCCTTAATTGGAAAAAATGAATTGGGTACTCTAAATGTTTTTAAAACTGCACACCCGCCCTTGACTTCAAAACCTGCCCTGACTACGATCCCCCGATTGCACTCCCCCAACTGCAACACAGCCCCCCCACCTGACTATGCACATACCGCAACTGCACACCTCCCATGATTGAACATCATCCATTGCCCCCCCCCCCCCCACCCCCCCCACTGGTTGTACACTCACCACCAGCTGAACACCTCCCAACTGCATAATTCCCTTTAACTACACCCCCTCCCCACTGCCCTCCCTGGCTGCACACCCTCTCTCCTACTGCATGACCACGCTCCTCACTGCGAACCGTCCAACTGTATCTATCCAACTGCACCCCCAACAGATTCCTCCCCCCCCCCACTGACTGTGGCCCCCTTCCATGACTTTGGCCCCCTCTTAACTGCACCCCCCCCCATGCTGCATACCACCTCCCAACTGTATGCCACCCTCCTCCCCTCTCCCCCGCAAGTACCCACAAACTGTGTTCACCCTCTCCACACACCGCTCATCCTCAACCCAGGACCACCTGACATCCAGCCCCTGGAGCAACCCACTTACTTTACAAATTTACCTTCACCCTGGCTCAAAAGTGGCTGGACCTTTAAACGCAACTGATTTGCGGCAACGAATGCTGTAGAAAATGGGGTGTAACCTCCTTGTGTCTGACTCTGCAGCCCCAGGAGTCTGCAGAGGGCCTCAGGCGTCAACACTACTGCACAGTTCTCACCTGGCCTGAGTCGGGAGTGTGCTGGATTGAGTCTGCAACCCTTGGACGTTCAACCAAAACGTACAGCTTTATTTAGAAGATAATAATAATAATGATAATAATCACTTATTGTCACAAGTAGGCTTCAATAAAGTTACTGTGAAAAGCCCCTAGAGATGCTAACACTACAGGTTGTGACGTTAGACTGCCCGTTGGCCTGCACAAATAGCCTGTGATGTCACATTACACGATTGGTCTCTTAAAGTGCCCCTGTTCCACTGCAAGGCTGCTGGTGAGGAAACACTCGAAATACCACAAATCCACAACAGGAAGGTCAAAATCAAAAGGATTTTCAGATAGGAGACTGGGAGGGGAGTGGCAATCTGACTCTAATTGTCACTCCGCAGAGGTTCAGGTCCAAATCCACCCTGTTGCTCCCCTTATCTTGGGCGGCATTCTCCCCTACCCGGCGTGACGGAGGGTCCCAGCTTCGGGGAGTGGCGCCAACCACTCAGGGGTCGGGCCTCCCCAAAGGTCAGGAATTCTCCCCACCTTTGGGGGCCAGCCCCGCACCGGAGCGGTTGGCACCAGAAGACTGGCGCAAAAAACCGGCGCCCCTGGCAGCGGGGCTGGCCGAAAGCCTTTCGCCGGTTGGCGCATGCGCCGGCAGTGATGTCAGCGGCAGCTGGCCACTGACGTCACTGCCAGCGCATGCGCGATGTGGGGTTCTCTTCCGCTTCCGCCATGGCGGAGGCCGTGGCGGCCGCGGAGGAGAAATAGTGCACCCAGGGCACTGGCCCGGAGTCTGAGCGGGGGGCCCCGATCGCGGGCCAGGCCACCGTGGGGGCACCCCCCGGGGTTCGATCGCCCCCCCAGGACCCCGGGGCCCGCTCCCGCCGCTGATCCCGCCGTTACAGAGGTGGTTCAAACCTCGGCGGCGGGAGAGGCCTCCCAGCGGCGGGACTTCGGCACAACCGATCCGGAGAATCACCGCAGGGGCCTCTCCGATCGGAGTGGTGAGATTCCCGCCACCGCCACTTCCCGGGTGGCGGAGAATCTCTGCCACGGTGGGGGCGGGATTTTCGGCGGCCCCAGGCGATTCTCCGACCCTGCTGGGGGTCGGAGAATTTTGCCCCTTATCTGCATGTTTTCTTGTACGCTGGCATTTTGTCCCAATTCTCCACTTTCAATATGGCTACAAAGTAATTTCCTTTATTGTCCATTACATCCATCTTTGACAGGCCCATGTTCCGCAATCTCATCCATATACTTAGAAAAATTGGGGCTAGCATGTTTAATATTTCTTTTCTTGTATTTCTTATTATTTCATATCACTGATGCACTATCAATTACGACGAGACGAGAGTAGAGAATAATCGGGGCTTTATTACGCAGAAATGTGGAGCCTTCCGCAGCTGCTGCTGAAATGGCTGCAGCTCGGAGAGCCCACACATTTATACTCCGCCTACTGGGCGGAGCCAGCAGGCAGGGATCTACCCCTGAACCTGTAGTACAGGGACCTTACCGTAATACCCTTGTATGCAGTACATAATGGTGGTGACTACCACAATCACTGTTCTTTTGTATCGTTCTTGCAGTCCACTACTTCTCTTTATAGTTGTTCAAGCCTTTCCCTTTAAGTAGATAGCTCTAACCTCATGTGTTGGCCTTGGCTGCTCATCGACAGAAGCACAACTTTTGTCATTAAACTTGGTGCAATCCTCAATCAGGAGTGCAGTTTGGGCCTGCCAACTGAAAATCCAGACCCAGCCTGCAAAATGATTTCACCATGAGAGATATTCTTCGACCTAAATTGTTGCCTGCAATGGATTTCCACCAGTCAGCCTACAATCCTTTCTGCACGGGGCCTCAGAATTAAAACAAGCATAGGTAAGAGTAAAGACTGACCCGGGCGTCTGAGAATAAAGCCACAATCTGTTAAAAATGGTCTAATTTACAAAACCACAAACTGCACCGAAACAGGAAGAGTTATGGAACGCAGCACACTGTGCCTCAAAAGTACATCATTGAATATTTTAGCCTTCCGAAAGTAGGCCTGCCTTTGCAGAAAGAAACATTAAAACATTAAATCATTAAAGAGAATGGCTGCAATAAAGTCAAGAGCGACAGAGAATTGTATGCCTGCCTTAGCCTTTCCCTCGGTGGTATTAAAACAAAACAAAACCATAAAACCTTGAATACAGGATTATTTTATTGTTGTCCAGTATTGAATTAGAAATAACAGAGACCAGAAAATGTACTTTCACTTGTCTCATTTATCTTCTGACAGTAAGGGCCAAGTGTGAATGTTGAATCATCTCAGCAAGTTTCATTCATCGCTCAAATGTTACAACCTTTTTCATACCTCATAGGTTTTATTTGTCCTGATATTCGTGATGGGTCCGCTTCGAAAATTATTAGAATCTTACAGAAATGACTTGTTAAATTTGAAGTGTTCAAGTGTTTAAATCTGGAATATCCCGCAACGGGCCCTACAGGGTTGAAATTATTATCTTCCCCATGCTCCTTGCGGAGTAGAACTCCCCACTAGGGGCAGGGGGATCTCTAAACTACGTTTCTTTATTTTACTGACGTGGACTCCCCGTGTCCTTATTAAAGCATCAAACTTATGAATTATCTCCTTTAAATAACACCGTCCATTTTAAAGCAAACATTTTTGAACATAAAGTGAGTCCAGATTGGAGGTGCCTTGCTGGAGAGTCATGTGCCACTTTGCCATCATTCTGTTTGAACAGTTAAAAAACATTTGTTTCTCTGTTTACATACAGAAATGTTTCTTCTTCCTAATTAAATTCCTAGCAGCAGATGGTGCTGTGGCACAGTCGACTGCTGCTCCAACTTGTTACAATGGTACAGTAGTGTAAAACCTGCATCATGTACCTAGCCTTACAAGTTAACTGATTGTTCATGTGGTGCTTCCTAGTGGTCAGGACTAGAATGTCATTTGCTCGAACGTTGGGAGATTTCTTCTCAATAGAGAATATTGCAAGCCAAGCGGCGTCCTGAGACTACTAGAAAATAACATAACTTTTAAAAAATAGGAAATTCCTCATAATTACACCCGCTCTCTAATCTCATCAGTAATCCACAGAGTTTCAGAAACATTGAGGTGAATTCTCTGTTTGTATGGCGAGAAACACGAGGGATTCCCGAGGGAATCCTGCTATCAGGCCGCCATTTTAAGCAGACAGCCCGATAGCGAAGTCCCTCGGCCGGTCACTCCCCCACCCTCACCCCTCCCCACACGCATCACAAATCAGCCCCCCATCTACATCGCAAAGCAGCCCTCCCCCCACTCCTGGCAATTCTAGCTGCCTCCTTCTTCCAAGTACAGGGGTCATCCTACCCCCGCACCCCCATGGACTCTCTAACGAGGGAGACCCCCGGAACCCCCTAACTGAAGGAACTCCCCCATAGAGACCTCCTAACTGAAGGGACCTCCACAGAGACCCCTTCACTAAAGGGACCCCCTCTCAAGGACCCTCTGACTAAAGGGACCCCCTCCCCACCCACAGAATCTCCAGGAAAAAGACCCCTGTCGGGAAACAAGAGAGCAGTCCAGAAAGGGGCAGTAAAAAAAATCACAGCTGTTACACTTAACTGAAGTTCCAGGAGCCCATTCCTCAAAGGGGAATCCAGCCCATTATTTTTTTATTTCCCAACATAGGAAGTCTCAGTCTTCCATGTCCATATACTTTCACCTGTTACACTTTTCAGTAGGTGTCATTACAGAATAATTAAGGGCAAGGACTCTGACTGTATATTTTTCCACCCTGGTAAAAGACAGGATGATGGGAGTATACCTATTCAGCTTCACACATAGCCAAGGTCCCTATTTATGTGATTGACATCAGAGAAATGTAGGAACAGTAATATCCATTTTGCCTCTCAAGCCTCTTCTGCAATGCAGTGAGATCATGGCTAACCTGTCACCTAGCTTCATATGTCCACTTTGTCTCATATCACGTAATATCTTTAGTTAGAAGTCAGGAGTGTAATGGAATAATCTCTACTCATGTCGATGAGTACAGTTCCAAAAAACACTTAGGAAGCTTAACACCATCCAGAGCAAAGCAGCCGCTTGATCACCACCCCATCCATCTTAAACATTCAGTTCCTCCACCGCCAGCAAATCGGCAGCAGTGTGTTCCATACTACGCACCAAGGCTCCTTCAACAACACTTTCAAACCCATGACCTCTACCACCTAGAAGGACAAGGGTAGCAGATGCATGGTGACACCACCACTTACAAATGCCCCTCCAAGCTTCACACCACTCCACCTGGAATTATTTCACCATTCCTTTGGTGATGCTGGATCATAAATCATGGAACTCTCCAGCAATATGGGAATAGGACACTGGGTGTACTACACCAAAGTTTATGGAACAATACAGTTTATGCAGCAGTTCAACAAGACGGATCTCCACCAGCACCTTCTCAAGTGCAATGGGCAACCTTACCAGTGACACCCTACTCCCATGAAATAATAATATATATATATACTTCCAGCCTAGGGTGTGTGCCTGTGTGTAGTTTGCACTTTCTCCTCGGGTCTGCGTGGGTTTTCCTCCGGGTGCTCTGTTTCCTCCCACAGTCCAAAGATGTGCAAGTTAGGTTGATTGGCCATGCTACATTACCCTTAGTGTCCAAAGGTTAGGTGGGGTTACTGGGTTATGGGGATAGGGTAGAGGTGTGGACATAAGTAGGGTGCTCTTTCAAGGGCTAGTATAGACTCAATGGGCTAAATAGCCTGCTTCTGCACTGTAAATTCTATGATACTATAGGCTGTTTCCTTTTGTTGAGCTGGGACATTTTCTGTTTACAAATCTTTAGGATCATAAGATTTGTAGTCACTTGCCAATGTTCATGTACATTGCCTAGCAAACAATGACAGCATTCTGTTCAATTATTGGATAAATCTCAATACATCAAGTCGTCCTCATAAGACGCCCCACTTTAAGTTGTTTTGTTTCAAAGTTGTTTCCGTTTTGGATCTGGTTTCCCCAGTTAAAGTCACGATTTCCACTTTAGAGTCATTTTATTTTCATCGTCTTCCTCGTGTCATCGCCACACATTTGTATTAACATCCATCTCTGTTGGTTCTTACACCGTCACCACCCATTATCATTGTGCAGCAAATACCATAGAACATAGAACATTACAGTGCAGAATAGGCTCTTCGGCCCTCGATGTTGCACCGACCTGTGAAACCACTCTAAAGCCCATCTACACTATTCCCTTATCATCCATATGTCTTTCCAATGACCATTTGAATGCCCTTAGTATTGGCGAGTCCACTACTGTTGCAGGCAGGGCACTCCACGCCCTTACTACTATCTGTGTAAAGAATCAATCTGTCCTGTATCTATCTCCCCTCAATTTAAAACTATGTCCCTTCCTGCTAGACATCACCATCCGAGGAAAAAGGCTCTCACTGTCCACCCTATCTAATCCTCGGATCACCTTGTATGCCTCAATTAAGTCACCTCTTAACCTTCTTCTCTCTAATAAAAACAGCCTCAAGTCCCTCAGCCTTTCCTCATAAGATCTTCCCTCCATACCATGCAACATTCTGGTAAATCTCCTCTGCACCATTTCCAATGCTTCCACATCCTTCCTATAATGCGGCGACCAGAATTGCACGCAATACTCCAAATGCGGCCGCACCAGAGTTTTGTACAGCTGTAACATGACCGCATGGCTCCGAAACTCAATCCCTCTACCAATAAAAGTTAACACACCGTACACCTTCTTAACAACCCTCTCAACCTGGGTGGCAACTTTCAGGGATCTATATACATGGACACCGAGATCTCTCTGCTTATCCATACTACCAAGAATCTTACCATTAGCCCAATACTCTGTCTTCCTGTTATTCCTTCCAAAATGAATCACCTCACACTTTTCTGCATTAAACTCCATTTGCCACCTCTCAGCCCAGCTCTGCAGCTTATCTATGTCCCTCTGTAACTTGTAACATCCTTCCGCACTGTCCACAACTCCACCGACTTTAGTGTCATCTGCAAATTTACTCACCCATCCTTCTACGCCCTCTTCCAGGTCATTTATAAAAATGGCAAACAGCAGTGGCCCCAAAACAGATCCTTGTGGTACACCACTAGTAACTGGACTCCAGACTGAACATTTCCCATTAACCACCACCCTTTGTCGTCTTCCAGCTAGCCAATTTCTGATCCAAACTGCTAAATCACCCTGAATCCCATGCCTCCGTATTTTCTGCAATAGCCATTGTGCAACGGCTCCCTTCATGTAACATCAAGTCCTGTGATCAATCAGCCCATTTGTTGAGGAGGCTGTTGGTACTGTACTTGAGGCAATATCAATTTGGAAAATAACCTAAAGGCATCCAAACCCAGAATTCTTTTTAAGCAAAAATTGCTTAATTTTTGCAGCACATCAGTGAAGTTGGATGATTTAAAACATCTTGAGGCTGCTGAATGAAATTTAATTTGAATTTATATAGGATTTCTTTTCTATTTAGTGATTTATTTTATTTTTGAAATTATTTCAGCTAAGTACGCACAGCGCTACACATGTAGTGTTCAGTATTTCAACCTGTACATTGTTTTTTTATGGGTGAGAATTGTCTGACGGAACCTAACTCCAGCTTTAACACTGATTCCTATGGGAACTCATGATTCACCAAGTTGTTTACCTTTCAGTGGTGATTTCCAGGAACCCAACAACTTAAACCAAGGACTTACTGTATATAAATCAAGAGAATAGGAAGTAGTGTTTAATTGATTGATAGTTCCCTTACCTCATGATCGGAGAATGCATACATTATTTTGGCCCCAAAATTGTTCCACTCTACAATTGTATCGCTAAAATATGGGCATGTTTTGTATAGTGAATTAGCACATAGTTTGTAGATTTATTTATTTTCAATAGCCAAGAGGTGACCCATGATTAGACAGCTGAAGTTTGACATTTTTAAAATTATCTACCCCGAAAGATCAAAATACAGAGCAGAGTCACGTTGTTAAGTTACTGCAGAGTGATATTTAGTCGATGTCAGCTATCAAATAATTTTTTTTCCCACATACTCAGTAGAGTCCCCGTCTACAGATTTTCAAGATCAAAACAGCTCCTATTACCTATTCAGTAATAGAAAGAAAACTGAGTACATAAAAGTTTGGAAAAAAACTCAGAGCCTTCATTCATTAACAAAGTGCTCTCTCTTACAACAGTTGACTATTAACGGATATTGACATATTTTCAGAGGAAGTCGGGAGCTTTCAAAAACAATTGCTAACCTCTAACTGAGTACTTATAAAACTTAAAGCAGGGCACACAAAGGGGTGAAATGCTTGTATGAATTATTCAAGAACAAAGATACTTACACCTGGTTTTGCTATTTTTTAAAGGCTTTACAAGTAAATATTTGAACTATTTTATGAATGTTATACTGTATCTTTGTATTGATTTATAAATTATTGTACCCCGAGTACAATTGGTAGTAACAGTGATGCAATTTTACTGTCAGCCACAAGCTTACTTTTAATTCATTAGGAAATAAAACAGTGTTCCACCAAGAAGAATTTACCCCTTGTTCAGATTCCTAGATGATCAACTGAATAACGGGAAGAAAAATAACATTTTATTATTAGACTCTTGTGGGTGAAATTGAACTATAGTGTCTTCTAGTGCATTAAGTCATCATTCAATTCACAACTTCACCTCTTCCACAGCTGTCCGTCTCATTTCTTTTTGTTTAAAATGATTTTAATTACATGCAAAGTTACGGTTTATGGAACCATTTGACAAAATCCATAAGCTGTGTGAAATGTTCAAAATATTCTATCAAAAGCTGAGGCTCACCATCTGGACGCCTTTTAAAAAAACAACCAGTTAAAAACAGTTGGAAATTTTCTGTTGCTTCCATTTTTAAGTAGTTTGCACTGTGACAAAGCTAATTAGAAGGAATGGCTTGGAGGAGGCATTGGTCCCAATTTAGTTAGAAAGATGAACGATCATACTCATGGCTAAAACCAATAGACTCTGAATTAATGATTTTATTGGCTGATGTTAATTCAGCTTCCTTACACTATCAAATTCAGTACCCCATCCAACTCAGAATTCAACAATGTTACAGAACCAGAGCAAAACTGGAAGTTTAAACTACAGAAGAAGGCCGTTCAGCACTTTATCTCTTTACTCTGCACCATTCCCATAGTTTCTGTTCAAAATGTTTGTCTGCACTTTCTTTAAAAATGTGATGGCCTCTCACTGAATTACTCCCTATGGCAAGTCATTCTCTGTTTCAAAAATTCTGTATAAGACATTTGGCAGAGTTTTCCCATTTCTTTTCAAAGTGTTGTCTGGCGGCTTGTCGAGTTTTCCTGCCATATTTTAAAACACTTAAAGAAAAAGAAATAGAAGGGGCAGGCCCCACGACATCTATCTGCGAGGTGGGTTCTGAGTGTGAGGCAGGATACAAGGAGTTGATAGGCGTTAATGAGAGTTTGATGTGGTGTGACTTTTGTGAACATTTTCATTGCTTTCTTTTGAGGTTTCTGCATATTGACTGGACTTTTCAGGACATTTCAGTTTTGTAAAACCTCTCTGAGAATTTCAACACATTTGTGCCTACCCTGCATGGGTCAGCCCCATTTGTATCTCAACAGATGGATATTGTTTACTCAGCAGGGGGCATTTCCTCTGAGGAGCAAGAGAGGGGACGAAGAGAGAGGAATCCAGGTGGTTGCAGGTCTAACCTTAGAGGAGAGGCGCAGGCACAGGGTGTTCAGGTCTGGTAGGGACGGCAAGGAGGGCAGGTAAGCAGAAGATGCCTCTATCCAGCTGCCAGGGTCTACAGGCAGCGATCCAACTATCTCAGCATGACAGACGCCCAGTGACGCAGGAGGCTTTGTCTTTCAAGGGAGACTGTCACTTCCATATATCAGATGATTGAGCCGGAGATAGTCTCCAGCTGTGGGCAGACACCCATTTCCTGTGGCTCTCAAGGCCTTAATTTTTATACCTGTGGGTTTTTCCCACAGTGGGTCAGTGGGTGACCTTTGTGGAGTCTTTGTTTGTGCATGGCTGCGTCAAGCTGGTGACTTGTGCTATGTTCAGATGGGTAACAACCATCATTTAATTCAGGATGGACCAAGCCAATCAGGCTGAGTGAACCAGAGGCTTTGCAGCTATAGAGGGTTCCCCGCATCCAGGGTGCCATTGGTTGCATCCATTTAGTCATCAACGTGCCAACCAGTCAGCCGAATTTGTCAATAGAAAGGGGTACCACTCAATAAATGTTCCGATAATAAGTAGCCACAGGACTCATATTCTCCAAAATTGTGGCAGACACCCTGGAAGCTCCCACACACTGCATCACTCACAAGTTTGTGGCTCCAGCTCAGCTTAATGTGCTGGATGACAAGGGGTAAAAGGTGGCTCATGACGCTACTCAGGCACTCAAAGACAGAGGCAGAAGAAACGTGCAATTGCTGTCTTGCCTTCACAAGGACGATAGTGCATAGGACAATTGGTCTTCTTAAAATGAGATTCTGATACCTAGACTGCTCGGGGGGGAGGGGTGGGGGCTACAGTGTCTGTCAGAGCGCGTGTTGCTCATAGTCATTGTGTTTTGTACTCTGCATAATGTTGCACAGGCAAGGGGAGAACCACTGGACCAGGAGGACAGAGAGGCCATTGCACAACTTCAGAGGAAGAATTAAAGCATGAGTCTGATGGGAACCCCAGGCCCCTGTGACAGCGTGGATGCATTTGTGCACCGAGCTTTGTGCGATCCCGGACAGGTCTCATCTGGGTGGCTGGAAGGACCCTGTTCCGTAGATGTTCAGGGCGATCATCACCTTGACGGCCACCGGGAGTGGGTGTCTTCCCCATTCCCCCAACGCTGTGGTGACTTAGGAGGAAGGCCACCATTGCTGGTGAATTCAAATATCCATTGTCTGCAGGGGGTGAAAGGTTGACATGTTAGCATGGTGTGTGCCGCCACGCGCAACCAGGTCCACCGTGCTACACAGTGGCCCGGGTTGGCATTGCGGACTCTGCACCTGCCCCCCTCCTGTCTTTACCCCGGCCCCATCAGTGCCAGGCACCAGGTACCATCAGCTGGCGAGGCCCTTGCAAGTGGCCGCGTTTTTCGCTGCCACCTGAGATCTGAGAAAAGTTGCGGGGCAGAATTTTTTGTTGGCTGACGACAGAATCGGGACACTTGATTGGGCGGAGAATTAGTTCTGACACTGAAATCCTAGGGGCTACTTTGTGCGTTGCCCTTGGGTGGACCGCGTGATGGCCTGCCGATGGGTACCGGCTGGTTGGGTGGGGGGCTGGTATGCGGAGGGTGCGGTTCGGGGGTGGAGGGTGGGGCTCGGGTGCAGGGGTGGTGGTTCGCTGTCACCAGGCACCAGGGTGGGTGGTCAGTGGGGTGCACAGCAAGACAGTTGACTTGCAGGTTGCGGCAATGGTGGTCCATGTGCTGTGGGGGGGGGGATCACTCAGGGGGGGGTCACCCTGGCCCCAGGGCCCTACCCCCAACACCCTCTGGCCCTGATAATGCCCCCTCAACCCCCAGCCTCTCCGTGTCGTATCTCCTCTCTCTTCCTCATCAACTACGGCACCTGTTTCATGACTTTCAAAAGAACAAGTGAACCCCGCCATCGGCAATTCGCCCCTGTGAAGGCGGAGAATCACGAAGGCCCGGAGAATACCACGTCAGGCCTACTAATGATATACCAATGGCGTTTACTGTACATGCGGAGTGGAACGCAATGACGCCGCTATTGAGGCACTGAAGAATTGTGATTTGGTGTGAAACCGGCGCCCGCCAGGATTTCAGTGTCAAAACATATTCTCCGCCCAATCACGTTTCCCGATTCTGACGTCAGCTGACGGAAAATTCCGCCCTGCGTCTTTTCTCAGATCTCAGGCGGCAGCGAAAAACGCGGCCACTTGCAGTCCAGCCCACCAGGCATTCACATCACAGGTCACATTCTCACCTACCTTTAACGGTTAAAACATAAGTGAGAAAGGAGTTTTAACTTAAATATTCACTTCGAATACTGCACAAACCTTGTTCTAAGCAGGTTGATAACAAATGAGCTCTTACAATCAATGTAACTTGGGATTTGAGGTCAATGTATTCATTAAAAAGTCATAACACCTTAAGGACAAGTCACGATCAGGAAATCCTCCTTGGTCTTTAAGTTAATTCAGTTTAATTACTTATATGTGATTAGGTTTAATAATCTGGTTTCGTAATTTGATTTTTCCTCAATTTTTGAAGAAAAATTCTGCTTGAAAGTAATTATATTTATATATTCAGTAAACTAAAACAGGTATTCTGATTCAAAAGTGAGTTGCTAATCATACTTTTCTGGATCAAGTTCAAATTAGATTATTTAATTTATGATAACATATTAGTTATTCACGTGGATAATGGAAAGCTGGACATTTTTGCCATGTAGATTCATTGTTGTGTTCTGATCACCTGTGTGTTTGAGGGTTGCTGGATCAGTGTAGATAAATGTGTGGTAATAGCATTATGAATGATAGCTGAAGCTGATGTATATTAAGTAAAAAGTAAGTAGTGTCACCATAGTCCCAGATGACCAGAGGCTGTTTTCCCCTTTGAGGGGAGAGCTGAACGGTGGTGATTTAACCTGAGGATCACCACACTTCTGGGACTTGACTATATAATCTAGACCGACACCTCACTGTCGCACAAGGAGAGTGATGCACCTTTGGAGGTATAAAACCTACAGTGCAGAAGGAGGCCATTCAGCCTATCGAGTCTCCACCGACCAAAAGAGCATCCTAACCAAGGCTCAATCCCCCACCCCACCTTATCCATGTAAACCCACCTAACCGTTGAATAATAAGGGACAATTTAGCACAGCCAATCCACCTAACCTGCACATCTTTGGACTGTGGGTGCAAACCAGAGCACCCCTCACGCAGGTAGGGGAAGAACGTGCAAACTCCTCACAGTTACCCGAGGTCGGAATTGGTGCTGTGAGGCAGCAGTGCTAATCACTGTGCCACCATACCGTCCTGTTTAGATGAGACATGAGACCAAAGCCCCTGCTTTCTCTCTCAGGTGACATAAAAGACCACACATACCATAATTTGAAGAAGGGCAGGGATTTTCCCCTAATGCTCCTTTACCTTTGTTCTTCAATTAGCACCACTGAGGATAGATTATCCATGCATGGAATCTTTCATTGGTGCAAACTGGCTGCTCCACATGCCTGCATTACAATTGGCACTTCAAAATTACTTCTTCTGCTGTGAAAAGAATTGGGAAATAGTGAGGATGTTAAAGGTATAAAAACATAGGAACACTGAATTGCTAGACAAAAACAGACCAATGTCCATTCATTTACTTAGTGAAATGAAATGAAATGATAATTGCTTATTGTCACGAGTAGGCTTCAATGAAGTTACTGTGAAAAGCCCCTAGTCACCACATTACGGCGCCTGTCCGGGGAGGCTGGTACGGAATCGAACCGTGCTGCTGGCCTGCTTGGTCTGCTTTAAAAGCCAGCGATTTAGCTGAGTGAGCTAAACCAGCCCCTCATGGATAGTGCTATCCTCATGGTTGCCTGATCCAATGATAATGGAGCTGTTAACAAATCATAGTAATCTCTATTAATTAATTTCCTGCAGTGGTATTTTAATTAGTGTGATTTTACAGTCGGCTAAATTGCTAATCTTTGCGCCATCCATCTCTGTATGATTGTAAGTTTGTTTTTTCGCCCCCTAGGAGGGGAGCAGCTGGCCTACACTCACTATCTCCACATCACAGTCATCAAAAACAAACCCATGCCCTGCCACTCTATGATTGATTAATTCATGGGCTTCGTCACTGTTGGTGACATTTATTCCTGTACCTAATTTTTTCAGGACTCTAATGCTTTATCAATGTAGGGCTTAAGTCAACAGCCTTTGGCTCAGAAGCAAGAATGCCACCACCAAGCCTTGTGTGAAAATTACTTGGATCAATGAAAATGAGTCAAAGTTTAACTTTATTAAGACCCAGTTAACTAAGTCATGATCTGGTACCTGAACATTATTTCCAGCAATGGGGTTTTAGGTAGTGTATTGCTGTAGCTGCTGAAATTGCTGCAATTTGTTCTCTGTCTTCATTCTTCGACCATTTGTCTCCCCTTATCTGATAACAGTGTTGAAATATAATTCTACGGGAGCCCATTAGTCCCTCACCTGTACTTTCTTCACCTGTGAGCGTCAACAATGAGGTTTGAAATTATTTAGCAATGGCGAGCTGAACTTGATTGTTCTATTTATATCTAGCAAACACCCTGCCTGACTTTTTAAACATCTTTTTTCACTAATTCTAGTACCCCTTCAACATTGGGCAATGTAACATGGGCTAACCTGCTGCCTTTCTGATTGTTATCACTTAATTCACATTGTACAGTGCATTTCACCTCTGGGAGCTTTACCTGTAATTTAAACAAGAGCATTAATGAATACCGATCAGACAGACTAATGCTCAATTTCATGCACTGAAGAAGCATTTCCTACTATTAGTGGAGATGCTATTCATTAACAAAGTTACCATTATGTGTATATCTCTTTTGATGCTGGAAAATCTATGCAAGATTAGAGCTGACACTGTCAAAAGTACAGTGGAGGGGTATACTCAGCAGAAAAGCTGTTTTTACATTTGCTGTAGGAGGATTGGAAATTCATTGCACATTTGTAAATATATATGAATTTTCACATACAATTTGTCACAGTATAAAATAGATTGCAAAACAGAGCAGAAAATGCACACATTTCATCTTACAGTGAGTTCTGATTTTGACTGGGCTGTATATCAGGGGAAAGCCACTCCCAGTCACATCCACGTGCCATCTACCATCTAGTGATGGAGTGCCTTTGTGAGAGGCTTAATGATAGATTGCCAGCCAGCCCTGATTAGGAAGTAAGAAGCATATACTGATATAATTTAAAGTTCAGCATGTATGGAGTGTCACACACATCACATTTTAAAATCTATGTTTGTTACGTCTAAAATGTTGGCTTAAATAATCCCAATATGATAAACAGGCAATGGTGATTCAAATATCAGCACTTGAGCTGTGACCTGCATGGCTATGAATCCAGTGCAGGAAGGTGAGATTAGGCAGGGCATGGACACAATGGACTGAATGGCCTCTGAAGGTATTGTGAATTTTTGATGATTCTCCACTTAGGACAGACTATCACCAATTGGAAACCAGAAACCTCTAAAATCAGCATTTAAGCTCATTTTGTTTGCCAGTTGTTTTCGTTTTACCAATGGCAACTAACCAATCAAGTTGCACAATTACTTGCACAGCATTTTAGTGGTCAATTTGCTAAAACAACAAACATAATGGGCGCAATTCTGTGACCTCGTCGCAGCGGACTTGGTGCCAGGATGAGGGTGTGAATCTCGCGAGAAGCTCCCACTGGCTGAGATCCAGGCGTGCATATTTAATGGTTTATTTAAATGCGCATTCAACGGATTCATCCGGGGCTTGGGATTCACTGGGAAACCAGGACGCCATTTAGTACTGGTCCACACAAATGTGGATGAGTCATAATGGCACCTGGGGGGGGTCTCCTCGACCATTGGAGACCCCTGGGTAATTGGGAACAGGGCAGGATGGCACTCCCTCTGGCACCTGAGTACCTTGGCAGTGCCAGGCAGGGACACTGCCAGGGTGCCAGGATGGCAATGCCCAGGTTCCAGGGCCACGCCCAGGGGTGACTTTCTCATAAGAGGTCAGATGAGAGATGGCTCGAGGACTCCTTAAGCGGTAATTTGGGTGAAGGAGGCCTCAGTGCGGGCACTGAGGGGATTTGAAAGATCAGGGCTGCGTTTAAAATTGGTGCCCTGATCCGTAAGTAGTCTTCCTGCACTGGCGAGCTGAGCTCGTCAGTGCAGGAAATTACTTAAAAATGCGATCTCAATGGGGAGTTAATTACCAAGGCCAAAATAAACAGCAAAGTGTCGTTGAATAGCGGGGTCTTCCTCAGCACTGCAGACGCCTAGAAACACCTCGCTAAATGTGCCGTTAAGGTCCACTGAAACGCCCCCAATATTTATTAAAATAAAAAATTTGAGAAATAATTGAAATATCAGTATAATTATACACGGACTGTTATCAACCTCATATTGTAGCCTTCCTTCCCAAAGGCTTCGTTTTTTTTTTTACAGGTTTGGGTTAGTTTTCTTCATGAAGCAGGAGTTGCTCATGTCAATCTTGCATCCCAGCTTTCCTTGGGGCTTCAGGTATGTACAGTGTGTTTACCTTGCTGCCTCTTTCCTCATTAATCATGTTTTTTTAGTGGGCATCTCAGCATGTGCCTACCTCCAGGCCCGTATTTTGTGTCACCTTCATACTTCACTGCCTCTCGCAGGACAAGACCGTATTGGACTCTCACTGTCCTGCTGCTGGATTCCAGACCAGGATTCAGTTGAAACAAATACCAAAGAACTGAACTCCTGTTTTACGCACAATTCCCTAGAATGTATCAGTAGCATTAATGGTCCTTCTCTGGTTACACTGAGGTGCTTGTTGACCTGCTCCTCAAATTGCTACAGTTCTGATGGTGAAGTAGTTTCCACAAGGTAGCTTCACAGCAATTATTTACAACAGGATGACCTGCTGAGCCATTTCGGAAAGAATTAAGAGTCAGCTACACAAAGTGTGACTGCGGTCACATGCAGGCTAAAACACAGTAGGGGTGGCAGGCAACGTCCCTGAGGCACATTTGTGAAACAATTGGGATTTTACTACAATACACAGTTTTATGATTATTTTATGTTGGTAGCTACAAGTTACCATATCTGTTGGAAACAGATAAATGGACAGATGCAAAAATATACTTCCAGGAATCAGACAAAAGCAGCAAATATGGGGTGGGATTCTCTAATTCCATGTCCATGCCTTCGTAAATGCCGTCGCATTTTACAATGGCGGTTCACGCCGCTCCAGCTGCAGATCCCGGCGCGAATTGTGCGTCACAGGATCTGCACATGCGTGGTTGCACCGGAACCAACAACCACCGACTGGCGCGGCGCAATTCCCACCCCCGCCATAACCCTGGCGCCGGAGAATTCGGCAGCTGGCAGAGGCGGGATTCACGCTTCCCCCCCGCCCCTGGCGATTCTCCGACCCGGCAGGGGGTTGGAGAATCCCGCCCCATGTTTGTGGAAGGGGTAGTAAACAAGTGGGCTGTTTTGTCTTGGATGGTGTTGAGCTTCTTAACTGTTGTTTGAGCTGACTTATACAGGCACGTGGAGAGTATTCCATTACACTCCTGGCTTATGCTTTGTAAATGGTGGGCAGGCTTTGCGGAATCAGGAGGTGAGTTACTCGTTGCAAGATTCCTAACCTCTGACTTGCTCTTCTAGCCATCATATTTAAATGGCTGGTCCAGTTCAGTTGCTGGTCGATGGCAACCAACAAAGACATTTCCACATTTACAATGGTGATCTTTCACTTGACAGATTGACAATTGTCAAAAGTAACAACCTGGCAACCACATTATTTAATGGCCAATTATATTTTTCAATCACACTACTGTCATCACTCATCTTTGTGAGGCACCTCAAAATGGTAGAGACCTGGTAAGACTGGTCTCGACCATTTCCCCGGGGGTTCCGTGGTCTCCTGCTGGTGTTAAGCTGGGATACCAGCCAAACTCTGAGCAACATTCAGGCAGAAAGATTTGTCCATTAAATACAGAGTACATAAAAATACACATCAAAATACCACTTATTTTAAATGTAATACTCTTTCAGGCTGCATCTTTGACTGTCAATCTGTAATCTTCGCACTATTGTGAAGCATCTTCAGGTACACTTGACTCAAATCAGATCCCGATAATTTCACTCTGCTACAGCCTTTGGAACCAGTAGCTGCAGTAAAACTTGAGCATTAGTGATGTTCCCTCTCATTGTATAGGTGTAGAATAATGATGTGTGAGGTTGAAATCTCTGCGGATCAAATATTTCAAAAAGGTATTGCCCGCGCAAATAAACTGGTCACATCATATTCCTTGTCACAGTTGTTAAGACAACGATATCTTAGTACACTGTCATATGTTTCTAGGCAAGTAATATCATAAGGTCAGACTGAGGTCATGCTTGGTTGCTAAGCAAATTTGGCCATAAAAATAGATCTCTCTGAAATGGGCAGGCCAAGTTCCAGAAGTGAATTTCAGAAAATGCAAAGGTAAAATGGGAAATTACAATACCTGACATATAACTAAAGGTTTGAGAACTCCAGTGATTCATTAAACTGTGTTCTGCAATAAAGTTGTTGAATTGTGGATTTTTTCTAATCCAGTATACTTGGTCACCTGGGAGTGGAGCAGACAGTAACCTAATTGATTGTCCGTGCGATGCCATAAACCATGAGAGTAAAGCTCAAGATTTGATTACAACCTGAGGTTCTTACTGCCTGCTATTATTTATAACCCAGATCAATTTTATACAAGACCCTTATTAAATTCTTGCCTCAGTGTTTGCTGTAGGTGCAAGCACCAGCTGTGTCCTCAATGTGTGTCGAGGCTCACACAAGAACTCTGGCAATTATTAGGCAATTATTGTGAAATAATCAGGCATTATTCACAGGCGTGGGGTCATCTACACAATTGAATGTTAGAAAGACATCAACGTAATTTTTTTTGCACGCAGGATGGAGAATCAGGCACAGGGGTTAGCACACCCAATTTGTGGTGGTCCAGATTTTCATCAATCACGATTAAATTGTCAAGCAAAGCTTTCCAGACATAGATTTCATAGAAGTTACAGTGCAGGACGAGGCCATTCAGCCCATCGAGTCTGCACCGGCTCTTGGAAAGAGCACCCTACCCAAGGTCAACACCTCCACCCTATCCCCATAACCCAGCAACCCCACCCAACACTAAGGGCAATTTTGGACACTAAGGGCAATTTATCATGGCCAATCCACCTAACCTGCACATCTTTGGACAGTGGGAGGAAACCGGAGCACCCGGAGGAAACCCATGCACACACAGGGAGGATGTGCAGACTCCGCACAGACAGTGACCCAAGCCGGAATCGAACCTGGGACCCTGGAGCTGTGAAGCGATTGTGCTATCCACAATGCTACCATGCTACCCTAACACTAACCCTAACCATATTTGGCCTTGACATGACGCTATGCTAATATTAGTGTTATGGCAACTTCCTCTGCAAGTCCTGAAGTAATTGGGCAATCCAATTTTAGACACTCTGGTTCAAATAGCCAATGAAGGATGGGCATGAAAACACACGGGAATTCATTGTGGTAATGTCCGAAGAGACTGGTTTAGAAGACTTTGCCATCGCACATCAAAACAGTTTTGCCTTTTCTTTTATAGGGCAAATTTCACAAGACTTCAAAATGAATATTGGATGGTACTGATGGCATTGTCTGAACTTGTATTGCCTGATAACTCCATAGTACATCACCAAATGTTAAAAAACATCACGAGAAGAAAAAGATCAAAAATAGGAATTAATACATTTCCTGTGTTTTCATTTTGCCAATATCTTTGTACCTGGCAAATAAAGTAAAACAGTTCCATAAAGCAACTGTTTGCAAATATATCTCATTACATTTTTACTTTATTCGTTATGATAATTACATTTGCCTAAAGTTAGCACAGTATATTTATTTTGTTTATGTGGATCAGATCATTCAGCAAACTCCCATGTGTGTGGATAAGATGTTTGTTATCAATGTCCAGTAAAGGCACAGAGCTGCAAACACAAACCAACAGCTGAATGGGTGTTTAAATAAAGAGCCTTTCAGGAACTGCTAATAAAACATGGTTTTAATTCAGCCGTGAAATATGGCAATGTGAGACACTATAGGCTGAATTTTCCAGCAGGCCTTGGAATTCCAACATTCGGTCCATATGGGGGTTGTGAGCCATGCAATGTTGTCCCTACCTCCACCAGTGCAATCTTCCCAGTGGCAGCCTCTCCTAATTGATGGCCTCCATGCAGGCTGCCCTAATAAATATGGTGGGTCTGTTCCCAAAGCTGGAAATCCAACCCAAGAAGGGAAAGACTGTAAAACAGGGGAATAGGAATGCTGGTTTGAACAGCCTTGTAAACTTTAAAGTGGAACATCAGTAAAACAGGGAAATAAGAAACTGGTCCAAACTGTTTTTCCCTTCTGGGTACCAACGTGCCCTGGGCGATGTCAACCAGGCAGCCGCACAAGACGAGATAAGTGCTGATGAGGCAGGCAAGCAAGTGAGAGTGCATCTAAACCTGGAAGGTTGGCAGAGTGAAGGGTAAACCCCTCCAGCAGAGTAAGATGGACATGGTTAAAGCCTTTTAACCCTGCAGGCCCATCATTAGAGTATGGAGCTCCTGGCGCAGGTGGCCACACGGCTTGCCACTGGGAAGCCATTAAGCTGGTGGCCTCTGTATTCAGTGGGCTCCGCTCCACTATCAGGAAATCCAGGCTGAAAATGGCCCCTAAGAAATATATCTTCGTCACCCCACTTGGCCGTCTGCCTCTGTGGAGTGGATAGCCAAATGGATCCCTGACTGAGCCACAAGATCGGGAATGCATCAGTGAGCCATCCCAATACAGGCCCCCTATTTTCCCGACCCCTCCCTGTCTCTAGCCCACCCTCTCACCACCTAGAACTCTTCAATTTAACTAAATGGTACCAAAGTCCCACAGCAAGCGCTTTTAGCCGTGTGTTTCCAGCACTCGTAGTGCGGAGAAACACACGGCTATAAATCGGCACTCACATTAACTAAGGGGCCTCAGTGGGGAACCAATGGCCAAGGCCGCATATAGCTCTGTTTTCTGCACTGAGGAGTTCTGCTCGCTGGAACTCCTCAGTATAGCGAGTGATCGGCCTGTCACTTTTAAATGGCGTCCCGATCTCTGAGGTCCCTGATGTGATCCCCCAACCCCTCCCAAGACCCAACGCACTATGGGAGGGTCCCCATCTCCTTCCCAACAGCTGCACAGGGCACCCTGGCCCAATCGCCATTACAAACAAACGCCAACCTGGCACCCTGGCTATGCCTTTGACAGCTGGCAAGAACCTTGGCAGTGTCAAGATGCCTGGGTGGCCCCAGCAGTGCTGGAGTACCACCCTGCCCATAGAGCATGCACCAGGAGGGCATCCGATCCCCTCGTAGACCCCCACAAGTGTTATTCCGTCTGATCCCTGTTTGTGGAGATCAGTACTGAATGGCGCTCGCCCAAGGTCTTCGAGGCAAGGGAGATTGATCCTATGCCTCGGGTGCCTCGGGAATGTGCACATTAAAGTGGAACTAGCTGTCTCGCTATAATATACAGATTTGCCTAAAAGTGATCCAGCCCACAATGGGCGGGATTTACTTCACAACATCTTATGAAATAGATCTCGCCTGGTGGTTCCCAGGAGTGGGTTCTCCCAGCTTCTATCAGCCACGCTGCGCTGTGGCAAGCTGCTTTTCGGGTGCAGCGTGGCCATTCGATCGCATCCTATAATTGGTACATTGAAATTTTTAGTGTGATACATTAACAAAAAGATTTGTAGATGAGACAAAACAAATTGAGTGTAATGTTATAAAAGTTATCAAAAGGCAGCTAGAACACGAAAAGATGTGGAGCGATTGAGCAATTAATCCAATATTTCTTTCTGCGCTCCTGATGCCTGCACCATAAATCATTGGTAACATCCAGAAAAGAGGCAGAACAAAAAGGCCTAAGGTACCTAAGTTTAATAAGTGTTTCAAAAAGATGCTAGACAAATGATTTCATAGATTAAAGTCTGACGATCCAACATGTGGGGTTGGATTCTCCGCCCCGTCGCGCCACATTTCAGGTTCACCCCGCCGGCGGGATGCTCCGTTACCCCTGCCGGTCAATGGGGTTTCCCATTGTGGGGCAGCCCCATGCCGTCGGGAAACCCCCGGCTGCCGGCAAAATGGAGCATCCCGCCGGCGGAGAATCCAGCCCGTGGCCTTGAGGAAAATGATGCCAGATTTGTTTTTGGTTATTCTCATTGTGAGAACAATAATATCCCCCTTTTTTCTTTTTTTAAACTGGAAGCATTTTACAACAGAAGAAAAGGTCAGTGGATCCATTGAACATCCAGCCCAGATAGTTTAATCATATTTTAGCCTGTGCACACAAAATAAAGCTGCACTGCAAAGTAATATTTAAACTATTTTATCATTGCTTTGGATTTTGATGAAATAGTTTCCCACCACATTCAGTGTCTTTTGATGTTTACTAACATGAACAAGGAAGTAAGAGGCACAAATGTATTAAGAGGTGCAAACAGCCATAATATATGACACATTAGGACAGGAGATGTTTCGTGTTACCATATTATGTGGACTAGAATGGATAAAAAGTAAATCAACAGTTCAATTTCAATTTATAGATTATTAAAATGAACCAAAGGTTATTAAGGGTCATTTTGTGAAAAACGTAAAATGATCCATTTGTGATGGCGGTTTTAAATTCTCACAGCCATATGGTGCCATAACCTGCCAGAGCCCACAAGAGGATTTGTTGACTGGACAGATGGACCCTGATAGACAGCTCCTCTCAAACCATCTGCTGAACCTAGATTGGGATTGCACTGACAATGCCTGATGCTTTGGTCATTAACCCCTCTGAACATCATGGCTAAGCAATGAGTAATGGGAAATCTAATCTCTTGGACACAAATCAGTTTATCAATCTACTATTACAGGTCTCCCAGAGACAGTAGATGCAGCATGTGATAAGTGCATGTAAGCGATAGCATCCATCTTTTTTTAATGGTGTGGAAAATACTGATTATGAGCTTGGATATGAAAATAATTTAGTCTGTTCAGAATGTCAAATGAAATATTACAAATGCTGTGACTTGTTAACTTAGTGGTATCTGTTAGTTTTTCACGGGGCTATAAAGGGTACCTTATTGATTAACCCCGATTGACAGATTATACCTATCAGAAAATGATGAGCAAGTTGTCTCTTTTCTTCTGAAAAAAAAAAGGCTGAGGGGTCATCTAATCGACATCTTTAAAATATTCCAACTTTCTGACAGAAGAGGGGCAGAGGACTGAATTTTCCTGGCCCCATAGAGACGGAGGTGAAACGTTGAAGGTGGGGGCAAGTTGTCAGGAAAATAGGTGAAACAATGGGCTAGATTCTCCGGTCCGCCAAACGTGTTTCTCAGCAGCGTGCCATTCCCTGGAGGCGGGATTCACTTCTTTCACTGCTTGTCGATGGAATTTCCCAATGACGCCACCCCACGCTACTGGGAAACTCGGACAGGGGTGCGCTGCCTCGGCAAAAGAGAATCAAAATGACTGGAGAATTCTGGCCAATGTTGGGAAGATTTCTTGACACGTTTCCACCTCCAGAGGACATTCCCAGCAGCCTGGTGGGGGAATCAGGGTCACCTGCCCAGTCCAAATGTGACCCTGAGTCTGACAGCCAAGGAGGGAATTGTGTCCCCACTTGGGGCTATATTGCAACAGGGTCAGTATTGTCCCAATGTCAGAGTGGCTCCCCCACTATGTACAGATGCACCTGCTCAATTTTGGTAGCTTCCCATCAACTGGCTGGGTGGCTATCGGAACCATTGGCTCTATACCACAGTTCTGACAGAGCCATGAGGATCAATTGCCTCCTCAACCTGATCCGTTACTATTCCTGCTGATGGGCTTCCCCCTCCACCCCTGCTTAAGACCTCTTAATTTGTTGACTTTTCTTCAGACAACTGACGGCACCTCTATGTTGTGGCACCATCGCGCTCACATGCCTGCCTCTACTGGTGGGTCTGCTAGCCTGATAATGTTCAATGGGTGTTTGCTTCCATGGTCCATTCATTGTCCATAATTGGATAGGGCTCCCTGAGGCAGTTTCTTAAATGGTAGAAGATTGCAACCAACGTCCCTCCACTGCCACTTCTAGATGCCTGACCCGAAACTGAGCTGCATGTAATATTACACTCACTCTAATTGAAATGAGTTCTCATTGAGCATGTGCAAACTTGCGATCTAAATTAACTTTCGGTTGATAATATTTTTCCTGCTGTCGTGATGTTCACAAATGAGAGTCAGGTGAGCAGATGTGTAACGTACATATGGCGCTTCCCTTTGACCATGGTCAGCGGTTGCGTGGGAACTGATGGAGCTGATTCAATCAATCCCGTGTGAATGATATTAGCATTGGGGTGGGGTTCTCTGCTTCCCCCAACCCTGTGTTTCTCGGCTGTACGCCATTGACTGGTGGCGGGATTCTGTCCTCCTCCCACTTGTCAATGGGATTTTCCATTGAACCCAACATCACGTCACCGCGGAAACCGCTGGTGGGGGTGCGTGCTGTCAGCGGGAAACTTGAATCCCAATATCCAGAAAATTCCGGCTTAGGTTTATGTGGCGTGTCTAGTGCAGCTGAAAAAAGGAGTTTAAAATGGCCTCTCAGTTTAAATGCTAAGTAGCTGTGACAAACAAGCGATCAATAGAACTGCAACTGATTAGATTTTTCAAGGCTGTGTATCAGCAGTTGGTTTATAGACCTTTGCACCAAAGCTGCCAATTAGAAGCAAGTGTCCTGGAGTTAAAAGTCAGAAAACCTTGCTTCTTTCAACATTCATATGCAAAGCCAGGAGCATGGATGTGCTTTGAATTCTATTTCTGAAAATTACCACTTTTACTTTGTTAAATGAAGCCAAAGCAATGAGAATAAATCAGTGCCCGTGCGCACATTAGAAATTATTGACAGCGATTGAAAAGCAACTGCATGTTATAATGGGCTAAGGGTGCAGGTATAATACTTCTGAGATGCTGCACACATCACTTCAGCTTACCATCATATGTAGCATAACATCAATGCAGTGTCAAGCCAGGTTCAAATGCTCAAGGGCTTCATTGTGAAGTAGAGGTTTATTCAAATGTTTTGGGAAAGCTGTCGCTCCTCTCCACACATCCAAAGCATGAAAAATTTACTGTTCAGGCTGTGCAAGCGCAAGGCCTGAAGCTGTCTTATGACAACATGAGTCAGGTCACAGTTTAACAAGGTGTTGTAGGCTGCAAACCATTCTTTGCAGCTACTTTCTTGTGTCAGTAGCTCGGTATAACCCTAGGCTGAAACAGGCATCCTCTAGGCAGTGAGGGGAAACACAATTTGCAGTTCCTGATCCTATTTACTCTTCCGTAGCTTCTCTGAGACAGTACCCGTGAAAACATCAGATGGGTACAGGATTGAAATGCTCAATATTTAATCATTGCACAACTGCACTCATCGGATCGCAGGGTTTCCCACCCTCCCCACCTTGCTGATATTGACTGGCCCACCGCCATTTAACACTCCGAGGAGCATTCATTGGCTGGATATGGGCCTTCTGCCTCTCACACAGGAGGGAGGAAGTCCGAGAGCTATCGCCAATCTGATTAGCCAGTTGCTCAGTAGCCCCAGCAGTGCCAGTGGCAGTAGTGGCCAGGATTCGGACTAAAAGCAATTCCTCCAATTCAAAGCCCCAGTTTACAAGACTAGCTAAATGTGAGTGATCTAATGGCAGGGAGGAGGGAGGTGAGAAGAGGGGATCTTAATGGAGAGGCCGGGAGGAGTGGGAAGGAGCCTCCGCAGGAGGCAACCTTGTGGTGGGTGGGGTGCACCCAATGTGGAAAGCAGGCTGTTGTACGGTGTTGGATACGGTTTGGTAGATTTTAGTTACGTTTTCGTAGTCTTAAGTAGGTTGACTGTATATATTTATTAACTCCAAGAACCATATGCATATACACAGTAAAGAGTTCAAGCTAGGACCTGCTTGCTTGTATGGATCGCGTATTCTCTTACATCATTATGTGGGTGGTACTGTACTCAATCCCATGCAAACCCTATATGTGCCGAACCTTATATTACAAAGGCATCAGCTCTTCCTTCTTGAATTCTGAGCAGGGTCACTTTTTGGCTCCCTCCCTCCCTCTGAAGTCATCCTGCCAGCCTTAAAAGCCCTCAAGTAGTCATTAAGGGGATCAGTTGAGGTAAGGGTGATAAGCTGGCCTGGGCTTCGCAGAGAGACAGTGGGACAGTGAGACTAGGAAATGTTCAGTGCATTTCAGTGGAACGAAAATTTCAGCCGCGCTACATATGGGACTGCGACTTATGGCCACCTTTGGGAAAAGGCAGCTAAGAAGACAGGAAGAAGGAATATAGATCTTTATATAGATCTTATCCCTGGGCTATTGCTGGCAGATTTTCTTGGCAGTCGGCTCTCCTGATATTTTTCCACTTTCTTTTCATTCTTACCCTGACCCAGAATGTTATGCTGCCCTGAGACGGCAGTGGGAGGTGAAACTTCATGGAGGGAATACCTTCCTGCCCTAACCTGGTAGCAGTTTTATGCTGAAGCAGGCAGGACCTCAGAGGGGAAGCACACGTGCTCAAATTAATGCCCTTAAGTGGCCACTCAATGGCTAATTAGGGTCTTTTCCCGCCCAGCCTCAGTTTTTAGGCTGGAGGAGAAGGGAAGGACAGAAATGAAGAGAGTTATGTCCGGAGCAGTAAGAAGGGGAGGGGATATGGTGCCTCCATCAGAAGCCTCCTTCTGACTGGGGGAGCCCTCACTTTAAGGCCCCGTGATCTCCAGATCTCCTTACCCACCCCCCGCCCCCAACCCACCAGCCTAACTCCTATCTCCCATGTTGCTTCTCCCACACTTGTTACCAAAGAGACAGATCCCCCGCACTGTTACGATAGAGACAAACCCCAATATTTTTACCATAGTCACTCTTTTGGCCAATGCAGCACCGTTCCTGGAGGAACTGGAAAGCTGTCAGCCAATCTGATTGGCCACAAGGTCTCCAAGGCCATACCTCGTCCCAAGGGAAGGGCAGAAGTCCAGGCCACTGGCAATCACACTCATGGGAGCGTAAAATTGCAATGGGACTTTTGGACTCACCGACTCTTCAGATGGCAGGACTAAGCCCCGCACCATGCTAAAAATTCTGGCCCATGTGTTTATGGTTTCTATTTCAGCTTTAATCAATATCCGTTAAGTGACTGGTTTCCCAGAATGTTTAGTATCTTCTACCCCTGTATGTCCTGCTTAACTTTAAAAAAAAAACACTGGTCTGGAATGCATGGAAAGCTCTCCCTTCAAATGGTACCATGTGACCTTTTATATCCCCCTGAGAGGGCAGGCAAGCCAAAGTTCAACATCACATTCAAAAAATGGCACCTCCAATAGTGCGGGGATTATGGTCTCAAGGAATTGGACGAGAACTTGAATAAACAAGGCTGAATTCTCCACTTCCTGCCACTTCCAGCGAAAATTTAGATCGGGCAGAGAATAGCACACGATGGAAAAATTGCAATCCGATTCTGTCGCCATGCACCATGCACCCTCGCTGGCGGCGTTATCGAACTTTGTGCCAAGTGCCAGTGGGGCCATGCAAAACTGACATTTGATTGGATATAAATATCATAAGCGGGTTGAAAAACGTCATGCTCCACGCTACTTTGCCCCTCTCAGGTGGAAGTCACGTGGACTCAAATTGGTCGAAGTATTTACAAGCGGGGCCTGGACGCCATGTCTGTTGAGGGGGAGCAGAGGCTAAAAAAAATAACCTCAGAAACTCTCAACGATTGTCGGGCTGTGTGTGGTGGCCTGGGCCGGGGAGAGTAGTGGGGAGAGCCTTAGTGCAATGTCCATGGACATGAGGTGTCCCCCTCAGGATCGGAGTGGCCTGGCTCAGACTGCCATTGCTGCATCTGTCTATGAAATGCATCCCTTTGGTGCTCCTTCCAGGCTCCTGGCTGCTCACACTGCTCACTGCTCACTGTGTCCTGTTAATGTTCAAAGAGCTTCTGGTGATGTGGGAGCCCACCCAGGCCGCCCCACTGGAAACCCTCATACCACAACAGTATCAGCAAGTGGGTCGGTGTGGCCAGGTTCAATCAGCGTTGTCCTTGTCCAATGTTGGCACTCGCTGCCCCACTGCAGAGGAAGCAAGTGATCTGCAAAGCTCACCCCAACAGAGGACACCTGCACCATGGCCTTTGGACACCTCCCTGGTACTCTGCCCCTCTCAGGGCAGAGACCTCATCAGTGACCCCCACCCCTCAGGATCACGGGCTGTCTCCTACTGGCTGACTCTGCCACCACCTCTCAGGCACTGTTCAGGAGGGCGAGCTTGAGTCTGTGGCCCACTTTGGGGAAGAGGGTGTCCCTCCTCTCCTTATCGGCATTGAGCAATGGTCTACCTTGGTCTCCTGAGTCATCTTCATGGCTGCAATGAGTGTGTGGTGAGTGGAGCGCTTAAAAGCAGCTCAAGCTGTCAGGCTCTTTAGCTCTAATTCCGGCCTCAGTGATTGCACCACCTGCTGGGCCGGAAATTGCTTCCAATTCCCGGCAGCAAAGCGCTGGCTCATTTGCGTGTCCTGAATCATAAAACGAATAGCGTTGCCAGCGGAAGTGTAAGTCACATGCTATTCAGTCCCGGTGGAAATACAGGGCGGGATTCTCCGTTATCCGATGCCGATATCGTAAGCGACGATCGAGCGGTGAATTCACTTCAACCCCTAAATCGGGGCCGGCGCCGGTTTGACGCTAGTCAGCCATGGTCTGCCCCACGCAGAAATGGTGTGATCGCATTGCACATCATAGGCATCCTGTGATGCTCTGCCCCTGATGGGCCGAGTTCCCAACCATGCAGATAATGTGTTGTCTCAGCGGTCGGGAACCCGGCGTGGCAGCTGCAGACTGTCCTGCACTCCAAGGGGCTGGCCGGGGGGGGCTTCCACAAGGTCTGGGGGGACTGCTGGGGGGTGGCCAGGGGGTGGCCTGTGGGATCACGGATGGCGGGTCAGGCCCCCGCAAGGACAACGCCATGTTGTACGACGAGACCGCTGCAGGTCATCGCCTTGCGCATGCGCATTCTGGGACACGGCCATTCTCCGGTCATTTTCGGCACGGGAGCCGGGAGTTTCACCCGGCTCTGCTGCTAGCCCCGCACCGGTCCCAGGCTCAGTAAGGGTTCGGCGCCGATTTTCAAGTCGGAAAACGCCCGCGGATTCTCCGTTTGAGCCAGCATTTAGCTGCTGAAATGGAGAATCCAGCCCTGAGTCTGCCAAAAGGAGAATCCTGCCCACAATCTCCTACCCAGAGGTGAGACATGCTACAACATACCATAATCTTTGACTGAATGAATCATGTCCCTAGTTTTTCTAATGCTTATCCTTCCGTATACAACTATATGTTCTTCTTAATATGTCAGTGATGTCTTTTGGCAGCAGCACCTTTGGCAATTGATGACTCATCAAACTGTAACCTTCAGAAGGTTCGTAGGAGATTGTCAGTGTAAGTATTGTTCCAGTCACACTGTCCAATTGGACACCTGAAAAACATGATCAGGGCTGCATAAGATTAGAGGCAGGAAATTGGGATACATTTAATCCATTTATGATGGACTCTCCTCATGCCTGTCATTGACCTGGACAATGCATATGTGCAAGGAAAGCATCTTTATATATGGCTGCCTTCTGATTGCAAGATGAACCAGCCTTAAATGGACGTCTTTGCGACCATTGGAGCTCTCTCAAGACATTAGAGCAGTTGATGAATTACTGCCCAGTATTGCTCAACTTTTGTCAGCAAGGTTTCCACTTCAACCAACTGTGGATACAGCATGCAGATGTCTCAATTTGAGACTATTCAGCTCAGATATGAAGGTAATTTTGCTGATGGGTAGATCTACCTTTCCCAGGTTATCTTGAACCGTAGTGTGCATGACATTCACAACATTGTACACAATGTGCGAGTGTAGCAGATCATCTGTAGTCAGTTGAGCCTCACGTGTTGGGCTTCTCAAGCCTTTGTAAGCCTCACAAAAGGCATTTTGAGAATGGGGTTCGTAGCGTCAAGCTTTCCCTGAAATAATTAATGGGTTAAAAATAATATGAATGAAACACTGGGGTTAAGGGATCGTGTTTGTGCAGGACGGAGGAAACTGTGCATTGGTAGCTAATGGCAAAGGGTTTGATACTGAACTGAGTGCCAAAGTAGAATGATGTATAAACACTTAAGTGTTTGTTTAACTCAGAAATCACAGATCTGAAAGGCATCAAGTTTAAAAGTAAAATATTGAAACTGTAAAAGTGTAAACAAAATGAGAAAAATTATCCTTAATCATAATATTTTACAATGCAATGATTGGAGACACGGTGGCACAGTGGTTAGCACTGTGGCTTTACAGTGCCAGGGTCCCAGGTTCGATTCCCGGCTGGGTCACTGTCTGTGCGGAGTCTGCACGTTCTCCCCGTGTCTGCGTGGGTTTCCTCCCACTAGTTCTGAAAGACGTGCTGTTAGGTCATTTGGACATTCTGAATTCTCCCTCTGTGTACCCAAACAGGAGCCAGAATGTGGCAACTAGCAGCTTTTCATAGTAACTTCATTGCAATGTAAGCCTACTTGTGACAATAAAGATTATTATTATGATTATAAATAAGTTCATTCATCCGTACCTGTCTCAGCTCTTCTGCTGTTGAAACTCTCATTAATGCCTTTGTTACCAATGGAACTGATTATTCCAACACATTCCTGGCCAGCTGCCTACATTCTTCCCTCCATAAACCTGAGGTCATTCAGCACTCTGTGGCCCATGTCCTAACTCGCACTAGTTCCTATTCACCCATGTGCCTCCTGGTTGAGCAATCCCTCTTTAAAATTTGCAATGCTGTTTTGAGGTTCCTCCCTGGTTTCGCCCCGTACCTATCTCTGTGATCGCCACCAAACCTACAATCTTCCGAGATATCTATACTCTGCCTACTCTCGCCAATTGAGCATCCTCTCGATTTGAATTGCTCTGCTGTTGGTGGCTATGTCATCTGCTTCCAAGGCTCTAAGCTTTGGAATTCCTTTTCTAAACCTCTACCTTTCTTTCCTCCTTAACACATTCTTAAAAACACCTCTTTGACCATGCTTTTAGTCTAATGTTACTCAGTGTCCATGCAATCCATAGAATCTTTACAGTGCAGAAGGTGACCATTCAGCCGTTCGAGTCTATACCCATCTTCCAGAAGAGGGCCCAGGCCCAATCCCCTACCCTATCCCCATAACCCCACCTAACCTGCACATTTTGGGGCACCAAGGTGCAATTTTACCATGGCCAATACACATAACCTGCACATCTTTGGATTGTGGGAGAAAACTGGAGCTCCCAGAGGAAGCCCACGCAGACATGGAGAGAACCTGCAAACTCTACACAGTCATCCAAGGCCGGAATCAATCTCAGGTCATGTATAACAGGGAATGTTATGGAAACCACTCACTATCTGCAACCATTTAAATATGTGAACAGATATTTACTATAACTAGAAAATGAAACAATTTCATTTTGGTTCTGGTTAGAATATCCTTGACATGTTTTTCAGTGAAATTTATTTAATTCTTATTTCTTTTTCAGCGGAAGCTGCATATATCTCTGCTTTCAGCCTTATTTTTGAAGACAGAGAAACTTAAGTCAAACAATACGAACCAGCTCTATGACTGCCAGAATCCAGAAGGTGCTGAGGTCCGTTCATGCTTCTAATCTGGTACTGGACCACTATGCCCCGTGCAATTTTACTCTGTTTATTTCTGAATCCCGTTGTTTGCCTTAGAGGTGCCTCTTCTGCTCCAGGTTCGGTGCATTCACAAAGAAACCTGTAAACATACAAACGTGCATTCCTCCCATCAGATATTGGAAAGATTCCAATTTGTGTATTTCTTTATAGTTAAGTCAAGGAACCTGAAGAAATACATTGTTGCTCTTTGCAAAGGGAATGAACGTAATTAGAAAAAAGGTATAAATCAGAGTCCACGCACAACTGGCAAAAAAAGCATTATATTGCTTTTTTCAGTCCAAAGATGTGCGGGTTAGGTGGATTGGCCATGCTAAATTGCCCGTAGTGTCCTAATAAAAGTAAGGTTAAGGGGGGGGGGTTGTTGGGTTACGGGTATAGGGTGGATACGTGGGTTTGAGTAGGGTGATCATGGCTCGGCACAACATTGAGGGCCGAAGGGCCTGTTCTGTGCTGTACTGTTCTATGTTCTATGTTCTATTGCTAAAAGGCATGAGCAAAATTACTCAGTAAAGAAATATTGTGCCATAATTAGTAGAGAATAGTAAAATTAAAATAGGTGAAATCTACATTTATCAGAAATTTGGAAACTTAGCACAGCGTTTAATCAAATACTGACAACAGCGTACCCATGTTTACCATTTATATTTATGTGTATGTTAAATGATGTTATCAAGTTTATGTGTTAAAATGGATTTCGGATCATGTTGTAATTTACAGATAGAGAGAAATATATTGATATGAGCTTGCAAGGAAACAATGGGTTGAAAGAAAAACGAATCATTTGGGTTTGGCTATGAGATTTTAAAAGTACTAAACAGACAATGGCCGGAATTCTCTGTTAAGGTGATAATATTCTCTGCTGCTAAGATCGGGAATTCCGATCGGGCGAAATGTGATCGGCACTGGGTAGCAGACCAGTCCCCAGTCTGAAGTCTGACCTTGCCGGCCTTAGCGAGCTACCTGCCCTGCACTGGGGGAAACATGCAAACCAATGATTTGCATTCAGTAGAATGCAATTAACAGACTGGAATTCCAAATCTCCAACACCCCCGCCCCCCACACCTTGTTATGCTCTGACCCCCACAGCGGGGACTCCACCAGGCGGCCTTTGGTGTAAGTATTGCCAAGCACAGTCCTGGCACGATGGACCATGAGGGGGGTTAAGGGGTCCAGTCCAGTGCTCACGTGCCCCTCTGCAGCTGCCCAACTACAGAGGGAGGGTCCTGGGGATTGAGCCGGCTCGGGCTGTGGTGAGGACTCTCCCCTGGGATGTGGGGTCCCGTGACTCGACTATCCCTTCCAGCCCTTAGCAGCCTGAAGATCACTCTTGGTATAGTGATCTCAGGCAGCCTTCTGTTCAAGGTCTTCATCGTAGTCTGACCTGTTTAAACTCTGAGGTGGTCTCCTCATTCTGAACTGCTGTGCCTGACAGCTGATGAGCAGACCAGACAGTTTGGTGAAGAACCAAGCTAGGCACGCTTTCCCTTTCCTCACATCTGCTCCCTCAGCCCAATGCTTTTGGAACTGCTGATTTTTGAAGTGTCAGAGTCTTTCTAGAATACTTGAAAAGATTTAAAATCCCCTGAGATCCTTTGAAATGCGAAGCATTCGTTCAGTTTGACAGTGCAGTACTTTTCTTTGATTGACAGTTTAATGGTTTCAACACAGCTGCCAGGTGGTTTGTTCATTTATCTTTCCCTTCATGCTTGAAGGCATCTGTAATACCCTCCATTGATCCTAACCACAATGTTTATCAACATTCTTGTTATGATTGACAGCTTGTCATGATGACCACTTTAACTCTGCCAACTGCTTTCTGTGGTTAGAAAAGAGGAAGTGCAACCACAGCTGCTTTGAAGTGAACTGCTTCTTCACTGAACTGTCTAGTTTGCTCATCAGTTGTTGGGCAGAGCATTTCAGAGTGAGAAGGCCACTTCAGAGTTTAAGCAGATCAGGCTAGGATGATGATCTTGAACAGAGAGCAGCCGGAGATCACCATGCCAAGATTCATCTTCAGGTTGCCCCAGGTTGGAAGGGGCAGTCTAGACATGGGACCTCCATCCTGGGGGAAGGTTCCAAGTCAACCCCTTAACCACAGCCTGAGCCCACCCATTTCCCAGGACCCTTGGGATCCCTCCCTCTTCAGCTTGGCACCATCAGAGGGGCACATGAGCAATGGGTTCACCCCCTTGATCCCACTCAGTGTCCATCGTGCCACGCTAGAGAGTAACTGCCAGGGGGTCAGTGCAATGGTGCCCGGGGACAGCGCACCGTTAACAGGCAAGGGGCACTGAGTGAAGGGGGAAAGACTGAAGCAGGGGCCTTGGTGGGTGGCTGAAGGGCAAGTGACTGAATGGGGGGCTGAGGCAGTTGGGTGAGAGGAGCTGAGGGCACCATCATGCGTGCATGGAGTTGGGGGTAACCCATTACTCCCATGGTGGGGGTTGAATGTCTATCCTGATGAAGGGTTGCAGGTGCTCCCCTTGTATGCCGGGGTAGTCAACGTTTACATTGTGCGGGGGGGGGGCCTATCCCTGGACACTAGGATAGGGGCACCCATTCAAAATGGTGGCCCGACCCCAGTAACTGTGGGCAAATCGGCTTGTTCAGCACTGTGCATATTTTTGCATTGTCAAGCCACGACAATCCGATCCTGGCGATGCCCCAAGCACTGAAAATCCAGAACTGAGAGTCCTGGCCGTTGTTTAAAGGCCTTGATTTGGAATGAACCCACAGTCTGAGTATATGCAAGAAAGCACTCCTACTATTGGAATAATATAGATCATTCAAACTTTCTGTGACTCCAATAAAAATTGGATGACATTTGGATTATGTTAACAAACTATTGAGGATAAATTTGTTTGGCACTGGCTTGATCAGAATAATTAGTCAGGCCATGCTTGTGCATGTTGTAAATAGGTAAGCGGCAGTTTGTCAAAATAGTGGCCTGCACAAAAAATGATAGCAGCGAAAGAAGGGAAAGTTTTTGATAAATGTACAGGAGAAACCAATGAAGCATGAGATAGATCCAGTGATAGATGGATTAGAATGCTTTTTACTATTTATATGTACAAATTTGAAATGTACTGTGTACAGAAAATCTGTGGTGGGACTATTTTGATCATAATTAGTAAAACAAATGTATGTTCACATTATTCAGTTCAATTTTGGCCATTTAAATTGTCTAAACTAAACTCCATTTAGATTTTGACCCCATTTGCTGATATTAACTGATACCCACTAAATGTTTTCCGTTTAAGGTTTGTCTATTGTATTGTTAAAACTTTTAAAGAACATTAATTTATTCAAAATACAGTGATATACTGGATATTATAAAGCCTTCAGAGAACTCCAGAGTGCCTTACATGGCTTGTTAACAAGAAAATTAACAACTTTTAAAGAGGTGCGTTTCTAATTAAGCTTTTGCTATCAGGCAGCAGAGCCAGGCAAATGTAGCATACATTAGTTTGGGTATTTGAAAGTTAAAGAGCTCCAACGCATTATGATGTCAGCATTAAAGTATTATTTTAGTTAAGCACTAATTTAATTTCATGGTGAATGGATTTAGTTTAGACTCAGGAAATCATGCTGTGAATATGTGTAATGAATCATAAATCCTTGGTTTCTTGTACATTTTTATAAGTATACTGTAAAATTATGCAGAAATATAAATTAAGGTAGTGCCACTTGTGGCCTGAAAGGTCATGGGTTTCTGATTTACATGCTCTGTAAGGTAATCTCTGTATACCCATATCTTAAATATTTATTCCTTTGTTTCAGTACTAAAACAGTAAATTGCTGTCCTGAAAATAAGGATTGTATGTTGATCGGCTACAAATTTTACACATATTTTTGTATTGTGATTCATGTATATTAGCAGATATTTCTATCCATTTGTAAAATACATATATTATTGTAACTTTTTTAATAAAAAAATATCACTGTTCTAAATCTTCATGGCTGAAAAGAGATTTCAGTTCTTGTTTGTTGGTTCCTTATTATTCTCAGAAAATGTGTTCACGCGTCGTTTCAAAATTTTATTGTCCTTTACATCAATTAAAAGTTGTGAGAATGCTGTCTTATGCAATAACCAAAAGAAGCCTGGAAATTTTTGAAATTACAGCAAAGAAGAAGGACATCTGGTCTATTTTACAGGTATTGGTACAGCTCTTCAATTGGAAGCATCTGCTCCAAACTCATTTCCTTAAGTCTCATTATATTCTGTGGGAACAAAATCTTCCAGTGTCCATGTCATTCATCATATGATGATCCTCAGTTTGTGCCTCTTGTCACTGGTTTACTGCCCAAGGAAAACAACCATGAAGACCATAAGAAATAGGAACAGGAGGCCAATCAGCCCTTCAAGCCTGCTCCACCATTTAATAAGATCATAGCTGATCTAACATTCACTAAGTCCACTTTCCTGTCTCCTCTCCGTAACCCTTCACTGCTGAGCCTCTTAAAACTTTCAGATCGTGAAAACTTCATGAGATCCTCTCTTATCTTTTGCATTCTAGTGAAAAATAACACTTTTAACCTTTTTTCATGATTGTACTAATATCGCCTTCTTGTCGGTGGCAATACTAGTAATGTTACCATGTATCTGCAGTCCTTGTCCTTCAAGGGTGTGGAGGCTGTGGGTTTGGAAGGTTTGTTCAAAGGAGTCATGGCAATTTGCAGCAGTGTGTGTTTTTTCAATTTTTTTTTCTCGATCTCTTGGTATCCATGGAAATTGTAACCTTGATGTCCCCCCCCCCCCCCCCAACCTTTACTGCTATTTGAAAAGCTTTTAAACTAGACTTTACTTAGCTTGCATTTAAGTATACCTGCCTGCTGTTTCAGACTGCCATTTCCCCAGCCAACAACCTGATACCTGCCTCTGCAAGAGCACTGATAGCCATACTAACAACATATAAGCATGTCCCGGATATAACCAAACATAAGGGGTTGGATTCTCCGTTTGGGAGACTAAGCCCCCACATCAGCGTGAAAACGATGGTGTTTTACTCCAGGAAATCTGGCGAAAAACAGCGATCGATTTTTCATTTTGCTGGAAGCTAGCAGCCAGGCAGCGTAGAGCACCCAACTGTGCTTCATGGCAGCCCGCGGACCTGGCCACAAAAATGACCGGCTTTCACACCCCGGACCGCCTCCCCACATTGCCCCCAACCCCGAATATTGCCCCCCTCGACCGCCCGCGGAACAGCCCTCCCCAATTGTGGCAGCGCTGGACTGAGCCCGCAGCCGCCACGCTGAGTTCCTGGCGGGTGAGACCACACAGGTCCCACGCCGCCGGGAATTCGGCTGGGCGGGGACGGAGGATCATGGCCTGAGGCCGTGGATACAGCCTGCGGCGTATCCTAGAGTACAACGCTTTTCAGGGGGTGGAGCATCATGAAAGCGAGGCCGCCCACGATTTCGTCGTCATCGGGGATTCTCCGCCCCTTCGCTGGACGCAATTTCAGTGTCAGGGATTGGAGAATCCAACACAAAACCTTTCCATCAATCAGTCTACTCTTAATTCCCATCAATTCTACAAGTTTGACTACATTACTGTAAAGCCATTATGACTTAAAACTATTGCAGAAATGAGGAAGCAACCAACCATCTGCTTAAAAATAATAAAATAATACTAATTTCAGCTCAATCTGAAAACACCTTAGTGTTAAGGACGTTAATGTGGGTACCTACAGATATGTGTGGATACTAATGAGGAGCTAACCATATCAAAGAGATGCTTACAGAATTATAATATAGCTAATAATATTCTAACTAACTGTGCTTCATGGCGGGGGGCTGGGGGCAACATGGGGGTGTGGTCCGGGGTGCGCAAGCCGGCCGAAGTGGGGGACTATTTTTGCGGCCAGGTCCGCAGGCTGCATCCACCATGAAGCTATTGGGCGGCACGGTAGCACAAGTGATTAGCACCACGGCTTCACAGCTCCAGGGTCCCAGGTTCGATTCCCTGCTGAGTCACTGTCTGTGCGGAGTCTGCACATTCTCCCTGTGTCTGCGTGGGTTTCCTCTGGGTGCTCCGATTTCCTCCCACAGTCCAAAGACGTGCAGGTTAGGTGGATTGGCCTTGAAAAATTGCCCTTAGTGACCAAAAACGGTTAAGAGGGGTTATTGGGTTACGGGCAGAGTGTGGAAGTGGGTCGGTGCAGACTCGATGGGCCGAATGGCCTCCTTCTGCACTGTATATTCTATGTTCTAATTAAAACAGCATAAATGGGGAAGATTTCTGCTTAAATCTTAAATTCCAATCCATCATGTAAATGTTATTTTTTGTCCCAAATTTTGTTTTGAAAATTAGAATATTGAAAGCAAAGATCAGTAGAGACACCACAGCACTTTGATAAAAAGTGTTACCTGCCACCAACACTTGTGTTTAGTATAATTTCCCTCCACCTATTGTCATCGTGTCCTCAGATTTAATATAATGGCGAAGCCTGGCTGAAGGTTCTGGACCTAATGAATGTCTTGATATCCCGGATGGCACACTAGGTTCTTCACCCAATGCAAGACCCCCTCTTTCAGGGTAAGGCAATGAGCCAGTTAATCAATTTTGAAGTGTTATTAAAATGTATATCAATTGAATCCAAAGTTGATTTTGTTGTACTATTCTGCTTATGCCAATTTTCTCGGCATTTAATTCCCAATTTATGACCCTCTACTTTATCTCCCTCGTAAATGAGCCCCAGTCTTCAAGACTATTTTTATTAACCTTGATAATTTTTCAACTTGCTGCAATATACCTAAGACAATAAAGAGATCAGCCTTTCTGTTAATTACTTTATTTCAGGAATTATCTATTGCCTCAGTAGGATCTCTCCCTTGTCTTCAATAACATTAGAGCATTACAAGCTCGTTGTAAGTTTAAACCTAATAAGTTGATTATTTTGTGCATTATACTATTGTTAAAGAAGAATGAACAAATAAACAGTTATATAATATATATTTTAGTAGTAGAAATCTCTCTATCTTCTCGTTTGAATATAGGCAATAAAAGATTGCAGTGCACAGTTGCCACCTCTCAGCTCAGTCACAACCTCCAGCCTCAAACCCTCCCTCTTGATTAGGTTTTTTGAGCATCTTGACCCTCCCTTTGTCCTACTATTCATAGCTGTGCCTTGAGCCAACCAGGCCACGTATTCTGAAATTGTCTTCCAAAATCCCTTTGCTTCTTCTTTCTGTGCTTTGATCAAGGTTTTTTAGATCCCTCCGAATACCTAATTATTTTCTTTTCTAACTCTTTTTTGTCTGATTACACCTGCATAAATGCTTTGCAACAATTCTCCATATTAAAAGGAAATAAAGCATTCAAATTGTTGTTGCTGGGCAGCATGGTAGCATAGTGGTTAGCACTATGGCTTCACAGCACCAAGGTCCAGGTTCAATTCCCGCCTTGGGTCACTGTCTGTGTGGAGTCTGCACGTTCTCCCCATGTCTGCGTGGGTTTCCTCCGGATGCTCCGGTTTCCTTCCACAAGTCCCAAAAGAAGTGCTGTTAAGTAATTTGGACATTCCGAATTCTCCCTCCGTATATCCGAACAGGCGTCTGAATCTGGTGACTACGAGCTTTTCACAGTATCTTCATTGCAGTGTTAATGTAAGCCTACTTGTGACAATAAAGATTATTATTAAATGCTACACAAATCTTTTCATTTTTTTTATATATGCGGCCTATAACTGATCATAGGCATTAAAGACGAAAACAAAAAATATGGGACAATCTCAGCAGGTCTGACATCATTTGTGGAGAGAGAAAGGAGCTAACATTTCAAGTCTGGATGACTCTTTGTCAAAGCTTCTACCGGTATTTTCTGTTTTTGTTTCAGATTCCAACATCTACAGTAATTTACTTTTATAACCATTAAAGATTTATTTTAACGTAAGCTATGAATTATAGACCCATCGAATTGGCATCTAAGGGTATCAAAATATCAGAGTAAACAACAACAGCTTGTATTGCACCTTTAATGCAGGCAATACCCCAAACATGGTTGAAGAGATTTGCTTGGGGAAGGTTTTTAAAGTTAAGACAGGAAGGTTGAGAATCTGGAGAGGGAGTCCCAAAGAATCGAATCACAAATCGAAGAGTAGGAAAAGAATAATTCAACTACTTTGACTGAGAAATACATGATGAGTCAAAGAAAATATAACAGATTCACTGGGTTTAAGAAATTTTTTGGTGATTCCAAGAATGCAGTATATATGGGTGGGATTCTCCAGTCCACCAGACACGTGTTTCTCAGTGACGAGCTATTCACTGGTGGCAGAATTCTCTACTCCTGCCGATTTTCAATGGGATTTCCCATTCAAGCCATCCCACGCCGCCAGGAAACCCACAGGCGGTCATGCGCTGCCAGTTAGAGCAGAGAATCCCAATGGCTGGAGAATTCTACCCTGTATATTGGTTTTTAGAAATATCTGGTTAACCACCTCACAAGAGTCAAGTTGTGAAAGAAAAACTAAGGATGTCCAAAGCATATATTGTAAGTTGACTTGAAAAATTCGACACAATCAAAGCAAAAATGTCAAAGATTTTTATTATCCAAAGACATTTCACAGATGTGTACACAGGCAAAAATCAGCACAGAGGAAAGTAATTAGGTATTATCAGAATTCAGAAAACCTTGATCAAAGAGATTTTTTAAAATCTGCTCTGAAAAGAGCGAAGCAAACAGATTTCAGAAGAAAATTTCAGAACATGTGGCCCAGTTGGCTGAAGGCACAGCTATGCCTGGCAGGACAAAGGGAAGGTACACAAAGGGCACACAAACAAGCTGAACCTAAGTTCAGCAAAGAGGTTTTAAAGCTGGAGGATCTGACAGAGCTGAGCATGGGCAAGTCGTGAATATTGCTATTATATACTGCAACCTTTTATTGCCGACATTCAGGGTAGAAGATAGAGAGATATCTACCATTTAAAATGTGTTTTATATTACCTTATATTTGATCATTTCTCTGTAAGCAATAGCATAATACACAAATAAATGCAGTTTCTAAGTTTAAAAATAAATTGAGTTCGGATTTTGTAATGTCTAGAAGCAAAAAATAGATTTCCCCAGTGCAATGAAATCACAAACTATTTGATAACAATTGTGCTTATCAATTCACTGCACAGAGCACAAAATGGAAATCTTTCCCCAAAGAGCAGCTATCTCCAATTCTGTAGTAATTAGGCAAAAATGTGCCGCAGAATCCTTCGAAATCTAACTTGGACTCTTGAAGTTTATAAAATGGACCAATGACCATATTGAAGATGATGCAAGGAGGACATATATAAATTTTGAAGATGGCGTCAATCTTTGTCAAAAAGAAAATATTCCTGGAAAGGAATAGGCCATGGTGCATTGTTCCTCCATGACCTCCTTGAATTCTACACATGTTATACGCCTTATCATCATGCCTTTCCTCCATTATCCATCTCAATGTGACTGCCCTTACATGGTTCTATCCTTATCAAGCCAAACATAGACAGTACAATTCAAGCAGCACGGTAGCATTGTGGATAGCACAAATGCTTCACAGCTCCAGGGTCCCAGGTTCGATTCTGGCTTGGGTCACTGTCTGTGCGGAGTCTGCACATCCTCCCCGTGTGTGCGTAGGTTTCCTCCGGTTTCCTCCCATAGTCCAAAGATGTGCAGGTTAGGTGGATTGGCCATGATAAATTGCCCTTAGTGTCCAAAATTGCCCTTAGTGTTGGGTGGGGTTACTGGGTTATGGGAATAGGGTGGAGGTGTTGACCATGGGTAGGGTGCTCTTTCCAAGAGCCAGTGCAGACTCGATGGGCCGAATGGCCTCCTTCTGCACTGTAAATTCTATTTTTAAAAAAGCAATGACTTCTCATCATACTCCCACACTCTCACCATCCAAGGACCTATCCTTTGCTTTCTTTCACATTCTTTTTTGACGTCCTGCACCTTGATCATCTGAAAAAAAGGGTCAGCTTCCATATATTTGCTGATGACATTCTACCTCATCAACCATCATTCTTGTTCCCATGATCATCTTTGCACTATAAAACTGCCTAATCAACATTGAATCTTGAATAAGTCACTGCTTAGTTCAGCTGAACGTTAAAGACAAAGCACCCACAATCAAAGCCCTCATTCATTCATGTTGAAATAGATGGTGCAAAATCTTGACAACTTTTTCATTCTTCAAATTTTATCTTCTGTCTATCACCAAGACTACTTATCTCCAAATCCACAAATCTCCGTCCAGCCCTATCTCAACTCCATCACTGAAACTCTTTTGGAGGCATTTTTCATTGCTAGACTTGCTTATTCCAATGCTTTACTTGCCATCCTCCTATATTTCACCATCCAGAAACTCAAATTTGAGTATTGTTGAAAAAAAATGATGTATTTTGGCCAAAGCTTTTTGTCTTACACTCATCCGGACATTCGCAAAAATGTAGCGTAAGGGAAATCAACAAATTTATACTGTGTGAGAAGAGAGTGCTGGTTGGCTGGCAAGTGGACTCAGATTGGTAGCGGGGTTGCATGAAGAATGCATCCATCAGCTGGTGACGGCCTACAGTTAACTGCTCTAATAATGCTGTTGGGGCAGGTTTAGCCCAGTTGGCTGGACAGCTGGTTTGTGGTGCAGAGTGAGGCCAGCAGCATGGGTTCAATTCCCTTACTGGCTGTTATACATAAAGGATCTGCCTTCTCAACCTTGCTCCCTTGCCTAAGGTGTGGTGGCCCTCAGGTTAAATCACCACCAGTCAGCTCTCCCCCTCAAAAGGGAAAGCAGCCTATAATCACCAGGACTATGGCGACTTTACCTTACCTTACAGTTAACTGCCAAGCACTGTTGGAAATTTAAACTGGGCAGCTTGAATGATTGGTCAAGGCATTGCCCTGAAGAATGGACCAGTGCATGAATACCACCTGTTTTGTTTAGCTCAAACAGGTACAATGTGATTCTGCAAAGGTTAAGGCTCTGTGTATTAATGTATGTAGCTTCCATTACATGCAAAGTGCCACACTGCAAGGTAGACTGACAATCTTAAATCGGTTGTCAGTTTAATTCTTAGCACGCTGAGGATTATATATTCCAATCTCAGAATCATAACTAATCTTGGACACTGTTTTCAGTTTCGCAAGCACTGACTGGTACGGTCTGTACGTTGCCCATTATAAAAATGGAACGGAACATGCTGTTTTATTCACAGCGTAGAATTGGAAAGGTGAAGTAAATCACAAATGATTGGGAGGAACAGATAGTAAGGAATAATAAGATATTTGGTAAGCTCAGACTAAGAAGGAATGCAATAAGTTCTAAATGCATATATGTAAATGTATAAATCTCCATAAACGAGGTTGGTGAGCCACAGGTGCAGATATCCATTGGGAATATGATGCAGTGATAGTGGAGACAGGGCTCAATAAATGGCAGAATATTGCTGGATTCAAAGGGTTCAGGAAATATTGGGAGAGAAGGAAAAGAGGAGAGTTGGTAGTATTGGTTAAGAGAATATTTGATTTTATTTGATTTATTGTCACAGTGTGAAGTACAGTGAAAAGTATTTTTCTGCAGCCAAGGGAACGTACACAAAACATACATAGTAGACAAAAAAAAATCGACAGAGTACATTGACAAATGGAACATCGATAAACAGTGATTGGTTACAGTGCGGAACAGGAAGCCAAACAAAGCAAATACATGAGCAAGAGCAACATAGGGCGGCGTGAATAGTAATCTAACAGGGAACGGATCTGTCTGAGGGAGAGTCATTGAAGACTCCAGTAGCTGTGGGGAAGAAGCTGTTCCTATGGCTGGATGTGGGGGTCTTCAGACACTGCTAGAGAGATAGGGATGTCTTGGAGGTGTAAGGGACAGAATCTATTTAGTTAGACTTTTAAAAAAGGTAAAAGAATGTTACACTGCTTGGTACATTATATAGGATAGATGTAGGGTGGGATTTTCTGGCCCACCAGTTGCGTGTTTCTCAGCGGTGTGCTGTTCACTAGCATCGAGATTCTCTGCTCCTGCCGCTTGTCAATGAGATTTCCCATTGAAATCACCCCCACGCTGCAGGGAAACCTACGGATGGGAGTGCACTGCCAGCGGGAAAAGAGAATCCCAATGGCCAGAGAATTCTTTTTTAAAAATGTTTCCACTTAAGGGGCAGTTTCGCATGGCCAATCCACCTATATACCTTTTGGATTGTGGGGGTGAGACCCATGCAGACATGGGGAGAATGTGCAAACTCCACATGGACTGTGACCTGGGGCTGGGATTGAACCTGGGTCCTTGGTGCCGTGAGGCCGCAGTGCTAACCACCGTGCCACAGTGCAGTCCTTCTGGCTGGAGAACTCTGGGCATAAAGTAACACATTTTGCAATGAAATCACAGAGAGGCACAAAACGTAGAGTAGTGTGAACAGGGTGTTTGAATTATCTTAATAAAAACTTGGCTCATCAGAATATAAAGAGCAGAGAGGGGGAAAAGATATTGAAATGTGTTCACAAACGTTTTGTTGCATATGTTCTCACCCAAAAATGAAATAAAACACTGCCGGATCTGGTTTTGGGGAATGAGATGGGCCATATGGATCAAATATCAGTAGGGGAACATTTAGGGGAAAGTGTCAGAGTATTATAAAAATTTGGTTAGCAATTAAAAAGGTCAAGGATCAATCTGGAATTAAAATATTTAATTGGAGAAAGGCTAAGTTAAGTGGGCTGAAAATGGATCTGTCTCAGGTAAATTAGAATTAAAGTTTGGCAGTCAAACAGACCAATAGGCTGCCTTTAAAGAAGTGGTGTTTTGGGTACAGTCAAGATATATTCATTTGACAGGAAAAGTCGGACAACCAAAGCTAGAGTTCCCTGGATGAAGAAAGCAATCGAGAGTAAAATGAAACAAGAAAAGCATGTACATGACAGATGAGCCAGAGGATCGGAAAACTGCCAAAGTAGTACCTTGTTCAAAAAGGGAAGGAGGCAAAATTCAGAAAATACAAGCTAGTTAGTTTAACCTTAGTTGTTAGAAAATTATTAGAATCGATTATGAAGGATAAAACAGCAGTGAATTTAGAAAGTCATAATCTAATCAAGCAGAGTCAGCATGGTTTCATTAAGGGAAAATCACAACTCTGAGAATGTTACTGGAGTTCTTTGAGGAGGTATTAGACAGAGTAGAGACTGATGTTATATATTTGGATTGTGAAAAGGCATTTGAAAAGGTGCCGTTAAAAAGGCTACTATACAAGATAGGAGTTCATGGTGTTGGAAGTAATATTCTGGCATGGATAAAGGATTGGCTAACTAACAGGAAGCAGTGAATAGCAATAAGGGGGTCTTTCTCAGGTTGGAAGGCAGTAACCAGCCGAATGCCTTAGGAATCAGTTCTTCGCAAGGTAATGATGATTTGGAGGAAGGAACAGAGTGTACTGTGGCCAGATTTGCAGATGATACAAAGGTGAGAGGGAAGGCAGGTTGTAAGGAGAATACAAATAGTTTACAGAGAGATATTGACAGGTTAAGTGAATGGCAGAAAATTAGTGAATGAAATTCATTGTGGGAAAATGAGGGATTGTCCTTTTTTGGAAAAAGAATGAGAAGGCAGATTATTATTAAAGGAGAAAGACATCAGAGAGCTGTAGCACAAAGGGATTTGTTCACTAAATCCAGGAAGCTAGTGCTCAAGTGCAGAAGTTAACAAGAAATGCAAATAGCATGCGCATTTTCATTTCAAGGGGGCTGGAGTCTAAAAGTAAAGAGGTGTTGCTGCAACTTTACAAGATACTAGTCAGGCCACATTTAGAATACTGTGGACAATTTTGGTCCTGTTCTTTAAGGAAAGATATACTATCATTGGAGGCAGTACAGAGGATATTTATCAAAATGATCCCAGGTATGGATGGACTGTCATATGAAGAAAGCTTAAATAGGTTACGTCTGTACTCCTTGGAGTTCAGATGAATGAGAGATATGATTAAAACATATAAGATTCTTAGAGGGTTAGACAGGGTAGATGTTGGGAGGATGTTTCCACTCATGGGAGAGCGTAGCACAGAGGTCATAGTTGCAGAATTAGGGGGTATTCATTTAAGACGGATTTGAGGAAGAATTTATTCTCTCAAAGAGTTGTGAATCTTTGGAGTTCTTTACCACAGGAAGCTATGGAGGCCAAGTCCTTAAACATTGTCAAGGCTGAGACCGATAGGTTTTTAATCAGTAGGGGAATTAAAAGTTATGGAGAGAAGGCAGGAAAGTGGACTTAGTGAGTGATAGATCAGCCATGAACTTATTAAATGTTAGTGCAGGCTCAAAGGGCTGAATGGCCTATTTCTGTTCCCATTTCTTATGGTCTTATGTCAGATTGATGATACAAATGATAACCAGGTTAAATATAGAAATTTCAAAGGGAAATTTTAAAAATAAATGAGGGGAAAAGCAAGACTATTACAGGAGCCTAGAAGTTAGCATTATAGGGCATCCAAAAGTCTTCCTTCAGCACAAAAATAGTAAATGGGTAGGAAGAGAAAGGGGTAGGGCCAATTAGAGAGCAAAATGAAGATCTACACATGGAGAAAGAGGGCATGGCTGAGGTACAAAATGAATACTTTGCAAATGTCTTTACCAAAAAGGAAGAAGTGAAAAAGGAGGCAGTTGAGATACTGGATGGACTAAAAATTGATAAAGTGGAGGTATTCAAAAGGTTGATAAGATACAAAATTGGTAAGTCACCAGGACAGGATGTGATAAATCTGAAAATGCTGAGAGAAGTAAGTGTGAAAGCTACACAGGCGCTGGCCATGGTTTTCAAACTATCCCTAGATATGAGGGTGGTGCCAAAGGACTAGAGAATCGCTAAGGTGCAGGGATAAACTCAGTAACCTTGGGCCAGTCAATTTAACCTTAGTAGTGGGAAAGCTTTTAGAAATGACAATCCTGGACAAACTTAATGTTCCATGAACACATGTGGATTAATTTACGAAGGCCAGCACAGATTTGTTAAAGGGAAGTCATATTTAATTAACTTGATTGAGTTTTTTCTTATGGATTTGATGAAGGTAATGCATAGTATAGTGCAGTACATAGACCTCCAACAGTGTTGGTGAAGTGCCACATAATAGTATTGTGATCCCAGACCAGACTCCAACAGTAACTTGAGTACTGGACAGAAATCCCAATATTTTATTATAATTTTGAAAGACTGTGAGGAAGGACCTTGATCCAGGAGCGATTTCATGCAAAAACTGGGGTATGGTATATTAAAACAAATTTATTGCAAACAGAGTATTAAAATATCTTTACCATCACAAAATATTTTTTTTTACAATTACCCCTTAAACAATGATAATCAATACAGTGACACAATGACCCTTAACTGCTATCACTATTTCCACTTAAATATCTCAGGTCAACTTCCACTTTTAAATACAATTAGCAGAGCCAGGCATTCTTGCTTCATGGATGTTCTTTGAGACTGTTTTAAGAGATAGACCTGAATCCTGTCAGAACAATGCAGGGTCTCTAGCTGAAGTCTTCAGAAACTGTCTTCATGGTTTGACTTCCAGCAACCAACTAACTGAACTGCTTGGAAAGATGATGTGGCGATGCTGGCGTTGGACTAGGGTGAGCACAGTAAGAAGTCTTACAACACCAGGTTAAAGTCCAACAGGTTTTTTTCAAATCACTAGCTTTCGGAGGACTGCTCCTTCCTCAGGTGAATGAAGAGGTATGTTCCAGAAACATATATATAGACAAAGTCAAAGATGCAGGACAATTTTGACTGCATCTTGAATGCGAGCATTTGCAGGTAATTAAGTCTTTACAGATCCAGAGAGAGGGGTCACCCCAGGTTAAAGAGGTGTGAATTGTCTCAAGCCAGGAGAGTTGGTAGGATTTCGCAAGTCCAGGCCAGGTGGTGGGGGATGAATGTAATGCGACATGAATCCAAGGTCCCGGTTGAGGCCGTACTCATGTGTGCGGAACTTGGCTATAAGTTTCTGCTTGGCAATTTTGCGTTGTCACGAGTCCTGAAGGCCGCCTTGGAGAACGCTTACCCGGAGATCAGAGGCTGAATGCCCTTGACTGTTGAAGTGCCCCCCAACTGGAAGGGAACATTCCTGCCTGGCAATTGTTGCACGATGTCCATTCATCCATTGTCGCAGCGTCTGCATGGTCTCGCCAATGTACCATGCTTTGGGACATCCTTTCCTGCAGCGTATGAGGTAGACAACGTTGGCCGAGTCACACGAGTATACCTGGTAGGTGGTGTTCTCACGGGTAATGGTGGTACCCATGTCGATGATCTGGCACCTGCTGCAGAGATTGCCATGGCAGGGTTGTTTGGTGTCGTGGTCACTGTTCTGAAGGCTGAGTAGTTGGCTGCAAACAATGGTTTGTTTGAGGTTGCGCGGTTGTTTGAAGGAAAGTAGTGGGGGTGTGGGGATGACCTTGGCAAGATGTTCATCTTCATCGATGACGTGTTGAAGACTGCGAAGAAGATGTTGTAGTTTCTCTGCTCCGGGGAAGTACTGAACGATGAAGGGTACTATGTCAGGAAAAAGATAATATTGTGGAGGAGAATGCTGAGACCCAGGCTATTAGAATAGATGGCATTGAGGTACGTAGGGAAGAAGTGTTGGCAATTCTGGACAAGGTGAAAATAGATAAGTCCCCGGGGCCTGATGGGATTTATCCTAGGATTCTCTGGGAAGCCAGGGAAGAGATTGCTGAGCCTTTGGCTTTGATTTTTAGGTCATCATTGGCTACAGGAATAGTGCCAGAGGACTGGAGGATAGCAAATGTGGTCCCTTTGTTCAAGAAGGGGAGTAGAGATAACCCCGGTAACTATAGGCCGGTGAACCTAACGTCTGTGGTGGGTAAAGTCTTGGAGAGGATTATAAAAGATACAATTTATAATCATCTAGATAGGAATAATATGATTAGGGATAGTCAGCATGGTTTTGTGAAGGGTAGGTCATGCCTCACAAACCTTATCGAGTTCTTTGAGAAGGTGACTGAACAGGTAGACGAGGGTAGAGCAGTTGATGTGGTGTATATGGATTTCAGTAAAGCGTTTGATAAGGTTCCCCACGGTCAGCTATTGTAGAAAATACGGAGGCTGGGGATTGAGGGTGATTTAGAGATGTGGATCAGAAATTGGCTAGTTGAAAGAAGACAGAGAGTTGTAGTTGATGGGAAATGTTCAGAATGGAGTTCAGTTACGAGTGGCGTACCACAAGGATCTGTTCTGGGGCCGTTGCTGTTTGTCATTTTTATAAATGACCTAGAGGAGGGCGCAGAAGGATGGGTGAGTAAATTTGCAGACCACACTAAAGTCGGTGGAGTTGTAGACAGTGCGGAAGGATGTTGCAGGTTACAGAGGGACATAGATAAGCTGCAGAGCTGGGCTGAGAGATGGCATATTGAGTTTAATGTGGAGAAGTGTGAGGTGATTCACTTTGGAAAGAATAACAGGAATGCGGAATATTTGGCTAATGGTAAAATTCTTGGTAGTGTGGATGAGCAGAGGGATCTCGGTGTCCATGTACATAGATCCCTGAAAGTTGCCACCCAGGTTGATAGGGTTGTGAAGACGGCCTATGGTGTGTTGGCCTTTATTGGTAGAGGGATTGAGTTCCGGAGCCATGAGGTCATGTTGCAGTTGTACAAAACTCTAGTACGGCCGCATTTGGAGTATTGCGTACAGTTCTGGTCGCCTCATTATAGGAAGGACGTGGAAGCTTTGGAACAGGTGCAGAGGAGATTTACCAGGATGTTGCCTGGTATGGAGGGAAAATCTTATGAGGAAAGGCTGATGGACTTGAGGTTGTTTTCGTTAGAGAGAAGAAGGTTAAGAGGTGACTTAATAGAGGCATACAAAATGATCAGAGGGTTAGATAGGGTGGACAGCGAGAGCCTTCTCCCGCGGATGGAGGTGGCTAGCACGAGGGGACATAGCCTTAAATTGAGGGGTAACAGATATAGGACAGAGGTCAGAGGTGGGTTTTTTACGCAAAGAGTGGTGAGGCTGTGGAATGCCCTACCTGCAACAGTAGTGAACTCGCCAACATTGAGGGCATTTAAAAGTTTATTGGATAAGCATATGGATGATAAGGGCATAGTGTAGGTTAGATGGCCTTTAGTTTTTTTCCATGCCGGTGCAACATCGAGGGCCGAAGGGCCTGTACTGCGCTGTATCGTTCTATGTTCTATGTCGGTTGTGTCCCGTGTTTGTCTTCTGAGAAGGTCCGTGGGTTTTTTTGCTGTGGTGCGTTGGAACTGTCGATCGATGAGTCGAGCGCCATATCCCGTTTGTACGAGGGCATCTTTCAGCGTCTGTAGATGTCTGTTACGCTCCTCCTCGTCTGAGCAGATCCTGTGTATACGGAGGGCTTGTCCATAGGGGATGGCTTCTTTAATGTGTTTAGGGTGGAAGCTGGAGAAGTGGAGCATCGTGAGGTTATCTGTGGGCTTGTGGTAAAGCGAAGTGCTACAGTGACCGTCCTTGAAGGAGATGAGTGTGTCCAAGAATGCAACCGATTTTGGAGAGTAGTCCATGGTGAGCCTGATGGTTGGAATGAAACTTATTGATGCCAATGTGTAGTTGTTTCAGTGATTCTTCACTGTGGGTCCAAAGGAAAAAAATGTAATCGATGTATCTGGTGTATAACGTCGGAAAGAAACCTTGGCTTGGAAAGAAACTGCGAGTCTGTCTACAGATAGATCTTTAACTGAACTGTACAAAAAGCAGATGCTTGACTTCTGTTCACATCCCAATCTAAAACTAAACTGCTTTTCTGCAAAATGCCATGTACTCTAGCTCCTTCCATTAGTTACATCATCTTATCCAGCTGAAACATATCTTTAATGAACTACTCCACAGGGATCCCTCTTAATCCAAACAAAAATCCATTAGCCCAAGATTTTACGATGCTTTAATGCACATCTGGCTCTGAAAACATCCAGCTGTCTTGCAAACCAGAATTTTTAAAAACACCACTGCAGCAGTCATACATACACTAAACCAGACGTTTAACCATTACTGCACCAAACACATATAGTACAACATATCTGAAATTCCTACATTCATCACAATAGGCTTGCTATAAAAGTTAAAGTCCATGAACTAAAAATGTCAATGGCAGTATGGATACAAAGTTGGCTGAGTGACAGTGCTGGGCTTGTTTTCTTTGGGCTGGAGGTCAATATCCAGTGGGGTTCCCCAGGGATCAGTACTAGGGGCATTAATTCTCTTGATATATAATAACAACTCCCAGACTTGAGTGTTCAGGTATAATTTCAAAATTTGAAGCTGACACAAAACTTGGAACTGCTGTGGTGTAAGGAGAATAGTCATGAAATTCAAGGGAACATACAAAAGCTGATGGAATGGGCAGACATACAGCAGATAGCATTTAATTCAGAGAATTGCAAAATTATACATTTTGACAGAGAGAATGAGAAAAGGCAATATAAAATAAAGGACACATTTCGAAAGGGGGTACAGGAATGGAGAGACCTTGAGAATATATGTGAACAGGTAGTTGAAGGTTGCAGGACAGATTGAGAAAGCTGCTAAGAAGGCACATGGGATCCTGGGCTTTGTAAAAAGAGGTGTAGAGCACAAAAGCTAGAAAGTTATGGTGAACCTCTATAAAACACTGGCTTGGCCACAACTAGAGTATTGCATCCAATTCCGGGCAAAGCACTTTAGGAAGGATGCAAAAGCTTGATAGAGGATGCAGGAAAGATATACAAGAGTGATTTCAGGGATGGGGGCTTCAGGTACATGGGCAGATTGGAGAAGATAGAGTTGTTCTCCTTTCGAGGCTATTTGATAGAAGTGTTCAAAATCACGAGAGATCGAAACAGAATGGATGGGGAGAAAATGTTCCAAAAGACCAAGAACTGGAGGACATAAATACAAGGTGCTGATGCAAGGGGCTGTTTAGCACACTGGGCTAAATCACTGGCTTTGAAAGCAGACCAAGCAGGCCAGCAGCACGGTTCGATTCCCGTAACAGCCTCCCCAAATAGGCGCCGGAATGTGGCGACTAGGGGCTTTTCACAGTAACTTCATTGAAGTCTACTCGTGACAATAAGTGATTTTCAATTTCAATTTTTCAAATGAGCCAACAGCGACATGAAGAAAAATGTTTTTATTCAGTGAGTGCTTAGGATCTTGAATGTACTGCCTGAGCATGTGCTGGAGTCAGACTCAACTGTGGCTTTCAAAAGAGAATTAGACATATTATGTGAGAGGGAGAAAATACAGGGCTATGGGGAGAAGCGGACCTCGCCAAATTGCCCCTGCAGAAAACTGGTATAGAAATGATAGCCCAAAATAACCTCCTTTTGTTCATCTCCATTCTCCGATTCTGAAGGTGTTCAACATCATGAAGGATTTTCACAAACAAGGAAAAAGTATTTACAGTGACAGAAGCATCATTACCCAGAGGACACAGATTTGAGGTAATTTGCATAAAAAAGCTCGGTGACATAAAGAAAAAGAAGTCGCAAGGGGCTGTTGCCATCTGAGAATATGTTCTCCCGTGTCTGCATGGGTTTCCTCCGGGTGCTCCATTTCCCTCCAACAAGTCCCGAAAGATGTGCTTATTAGGTGAATTGGACATTTGAATTCTCCCTCCGTGTACCCGAAAAGACGCTGTAGTGTGGCGCCTAGGGGCTTTTCACAGTAATCTAATTGCAGTGTAAATGTAAGCCGACCTGTGACACTAATAAAGATTATTATTATTAAAAGATGATGGAAGGACGAGCAGAGATGAATTTAATATCCAAGTTATTCATGAAGCTCCTTAACCTATATTTTTTTGATTTGTTGGTTATCTTTGGATTAGCTTCCCCTTTCTAGATGTACCTTCTGCTATGTTCTTTTGTCTTAAGGGACAATTTCCATAATTACTTCATTTTAGTCTGTCTTCATTTAAACAAATCAACAGAGCCATCAAAAGCAAAGTGAATGGTCAACTTTTGAAAGATTTGACTGATGAATGATTTCTTCCTGAATGATTGTGACAGACGCGCTCAAAAGGGTCGCAAAATATTAATTGTTGGAAACTAGCCAAATTGTCGCCAGTACTTCTACGCACATCACAGACGCGTTCCAAATAGTTTTGCCTTTTGAATGGTGTTGACACTGAAACCGGATGACCAGCATCGACATTGCACTCGCAACATCATGTGTGCCCTTTGCACGGAGACCATTCACAAAATCACATCAGCTTTGGTCCCGGAGCTTTGGAGTTGATTTTGATTTGTGTTGGAATGAATTGCCAGTTAATCCATTCACCATCTAAACGGGGAACTCCGATTAACAACCACTGATATCCATGGTGAAAAAGGAATGGGGGGGGGGGGGGGGGGGGGGTAATGGGATGAGTGTAGTTTCAGTAATGGGGGATGTGGGATAAAGCCATAGAAGATCATACAATCCAATAAATAGACCTGGGAGAACATCGACATAACTTCCATGATTTGAAGATGAAAGTTATCAACCTTAAACTGTGGTCCAGCAAAGATGTAATTTGTGATTAAAGCATTTCCCTCCAAAAATAACTTTTAATTCAACTGACGTCTTGTAACTTCGATCATTTGGTGCCACATATTCATGTGTGAATTCAGTGATTGTGGGCACGTGCTTGCCACTCAATGGCTATATTTTATGACCAGCTCTGAAGGGAAACTGTCATTCCCATCAGCACCACAGTGTCTGAACAGCTCCGTATTCTTGGCTTTTAGGGGGGGGGGGGGGGGGGCGATGCTCTTCCTCGTTAAACGGTGAAGTGATGCACACAAGGTGGGGTCGAGGCACATGCGACTGGAGCTCCTCGCTTCCGCGTCACCTCTGGTCTGATGCAGAAACTAACTCCAGAGAGAAATAGGCAGTGAGACTCTGCACTCCACAGTTCGTTCAGCCCCGTCCACTCGATCCACTCCCTCTTCCCAGCTGCCACAGGCCATGGCAGACAAGCAACCCAACGCTGCTGTGGAGGAGGGGGACCTGCCCGTTTATTTAGCCAAGCTAGGAAGCAGCAGCCCCAAGCCCCGCCAGAAGTACGGGGGGATGTTCTGCAACGTGGAGGGCGCCTACGAAAATAAAACCATCGACTTCGACTCGCTGAGTGTTGGCAGGAGAAGCGCCCGGAGTCTGAGCAGGAACGATGGGAGTCAGGTTTCCATGGAGTCTGACGGATTGAGTGAGACCGGGAGTGATATCAGTGAGCTGTCCAGCTCCTGTGAGCCTGGAGTTCGGGGTGAGAGCGGGTTTGAGCCGCTGGACCAGTCACCGAGGGTTCAGGGAGCAGGGCTTCTGCACGACCCGCACACTCAGGTAAAAGTCTGCACTGCTAGTATATCGGGCAATGTTTCAAATATGCGAGAGCTACTATGTATTCATTTAATTACTGAACTTGGTTGAACTGGAATAGGCAAGCCTGCAAAAAATCAATATGGGAATGTGCGGTTACACAGGTTAGAACTGATTGGGGGGGGGGGGGGGGGGGGGCGGTTAATCTTAACCTGACCAGGTCCTGTTATAAGTGTGTGTGAATATATTGTCAGAACAATGAAGTCGCTCATCAAGGCACATTATCCCTTGCAATAAGTTGTTTTTTAATTGATACGCTGGGAAACGATTAGCTGCCCCACGTGTTTGCGTTTTTATCACTAACCAAAGTTAATGTCCACACGTTAACAGTGTCTCAAGCTGTCTTTCTGTCTGGTTTACTATTGGTGGGGGCTGGTTGGCTCTGATGGTTTACAGGAGGACCGGCTGCCTGTGGCCCCTCGCTTGGAGCAGAGCGCCGTTCAACTTTCCCTGAAACTTCTGCTTTATTCTGCAGCGAGCTCAGGGGCTTTCACAGGAGTTCCGAACTTTAATTGGCTCCATTACACCACGGCAGCATGTGTTCCCCCTGAAATATTGGCAGGGTACCGCTATTCGATGGGGGGGAGGGGAGGGGGGGGGGGAGGGGGGGGAGAATGAGACAATAGGGAGAGAATCCATCTCCACGTGTATGTCTGACTGAATCCCACCTATTATGTAGTCTTCATTCCCGGATCAAGGACTATGGGCGTCGGTTACTAAAAGAGCCCCGAAAGGGGTTTTGTATCAATGCATCTTTAGTGATTATCCGGTTTGTAAAATAAAATAAAGGAAATCCGGAGCTGTCCCACATAAATATATTTTCCATCAATGATGATGGGGGGGGGAGGGGTTTACTCGCGGATCTGATATGAGATCGGGAGGGTTTGGTTAACGATCCCAAAGGATAATGAGCTAATACAGATGCTCCCTGAGTGATTACACTGGGAAACCACAAAGATGGTTTAAAAGAAATCTGATCGCCAAAACACTCATGGACTTAAAAGGGTTAATTGCTCAGTAAATAATCCCATGTGTCATACGATAAAACAGTGCACTTACATTTAAATCTTAGGAATGACTTAGATTTTATATATATATCCTCGATTGCTGTCTATACAGGGGCTGTCGGGGTAACATTACATTAAATGGATTTGTATGAAGGAATTTTTCCCTATGAAGATATATAGGCCGACTTAAATGCACGCTGTGTTTAAAATGAATGTATTGCTTTATGTACATTCTGAGCAGCGGCAGTAGTGACTGCGAAGGGAAGCCTGGTCAAATTAATAGGGAATAACTGCAGCCTTGTTTCACGCCCCCCCCCCCCCCCCCCCCAAAGCTGTGATGCTGCTGGATGCAGAGAGAGGGAGGGAGCTTGAATGCTAATCAGGCAGATGGTCTATGAGCTTGCTTGGGGGGGGGGGGGGGGGTGGTGGTGGTTTCGTCGAGGCGGTGCCAGTCTGTGCTGCGAAGCTTCGGCATCCTCCCCCCGCGAACAAGCACCATTTTCAGCACCACAAGGAGAAAGACGAGAGATTAGAAGCCCTCTCGCCGGCACCACCACACCCCCCATCCTCCCCAACTGCCCGCCCCCTTCCACAACATCACCCAAACGCCCTCCTCCTTTCCTCCTCCCCACCCACCCACCACACAACCTCTCCGACCGTTCATCATCAGACAGGAAAAACCCCAAAATTTACACAAAAAAAACCCCTCAGCAGCCGAGAGCGATTCTTCTCGCGTTTCGTGGTCCGCATTAGAAGCGGTTCGAGGTCAGAAACATGTTGTCGTACCAAGGCAAGAAAAACATCCCTCGGATCACGGTAAGCATTGAAGCATGAGTGCAGTGACAGGGCTGCTCGAGGGCCCGGGCTCACATTCCCGTCTCCCAGTCCTTTGTGGCGGGAGAGCCCCTCAGCCAGGCTCCTGATGGCCACTCGCGGTTTCCCCCCTCCCCAATCCAGCACCAGATGATGCCCCCTCTCTCTCCTTATTATCCTCCATCTGAAAATGGCGACTTTGTAAAGAGCAATGGGCTGGGGGGTGGGGGGAAGGAGGAGGATGGAAAATGGGACTTTGAACAAAAAAGAGTGCGTTTGTGGGCAGCGACCGTCGTTTTTTAAAAATTAAAATCTCCTTCCCAGTTATGAATTTCAATCTGAATTGACTCAGAAACTGGGAGCCGCCCATTTCCCCAGCCTGACTCAAACCGGGTCAACTTGCTCCCCTGTTGTCCAGCAATTTTGTCGCAGTGATTTCATAAAAATCCTCAGCGCCGCCCCACACTCCCTCCAGTGGATTTTCCTTTCCGCTGTTGCTTTAATATTCCCCGGTCTGTTATTCCCACTCAGTCGCGCTCGCGCCAAATAAAGGACCGGGCGGCGAGTCCCTCGATTGTCCGAGGCGGGTGTCTGGCCTCTCTGTTTTTGTTTTAAACTGCATCTGGATGATTCACATTTTTGTTCCAAATAAAGGTGACCCACAAAAAAAAACAACATGGGGAGAGAATGGAGCTGCGGGCATGCGCACTCGCTAACCATTCATCCTTTGTGTTCGGTGGGCTTTGCTGCAAAAACTGGGCGTCGTTGCTGCTTTGAAGGGAAGACCCCCTGTCATTGAGCATGATCACCAGTTCCAGAGACCATGCTGACCAGGATTGCCGGGTACTTCAACTGATCAAATGCAAATCTAACATCTGCAAATCACAAGGACAGTACTCAGCACCCCCTCCCTCCACCCATCCGCATCTTTTCGTCCTTGCCCTGTTGGAAATGTTAAGGTGATGTAAGAATAGAAGGGGGGGGGGGGGGAGGATCTATATAATTACTCCTGCTTCCCCCCCCCCCCCCCCCCAATATTTTCACTTATTGAAAATGCCAATTTGGTTGGGGCCAGAACAGAAGATGATCTGAACACTATTCTGCTCTTATCTTTAAAACAGGAGCCATTTTCCTCTTGAATGTGGCAAGGAGGGGAGTTGGCCCACCTCGGCTTATTAAAGGCTGCTTGTGTTCCAAAGCAGTTCCACTTGCATAGTGGCTTTAACGTAAGAGGCATCAAAACGTAATCCACATGGGGTGGATTAGAGAATAAATTGACGCTGAGCACGAGTTCGAACAGATGACTAAGGGCGTAGTCCTGGAATCCAGTTTTGAACGTGGAGCAAGGCAGTGACAGTTGTGAAAAGAATCACAGGGTGCCAGGGGTATGGTGACAAAGATTTTTAATCAGTTAGAAGGGTGAGTGGGAAGGGCCCACGCGTACACTCATGTCAGCGACAAAACATTTGAGGGTGTGAATTACATTGTAGGTTTGCAAGTGATTTCAAAGTTAGGGCAGCGGGAGTCCATAGGGGAGTTTGTAAAATAAAAAGGCAATTGCAAAACAGCACACTGTCTGGAGAGCCAATGGCAGTTGGCAAATATACATGATTGTGGCTTACTGTAGGATAGGTTAGTGTTAATGGTAGAGTTGCAGTTTATATAAGGTGGAGCTAGGGCAAAGAACGCATGGAATGTCGACAAAGTTGAGCTTTCAAATGGACGACAGTCTAAGTGGCACTGGTGCTGACAGACCAGTAATATTACAGAAATGGAAATTGATTTTCTTCATGATGAATGCAAAGTTTGAAGCTCAGCTCAAGTCAAACAGAACAATTAGTTTGTGCATCAGGCTGAGTCAGAGTGAAGAGCAGTAGAAGGGGTTGACAAGGGGATAGAGTTAGGACAGAAGCAAGATAACTTTATCTTGCAGGTGTAAAGCTTAACAAATTTCTGGTTCATCTACGACTTAATTTCAGCCGAGAAGTCAGCTAGCATTGTAGCAAGGGGAGTTAAAACTGGGTATCATAAGTAGGTATGGACACTGACCTCCGTACTTGTCCATAATGTCCTAGTGGAGAAATATGCAGGTAAGAAATAGGAGTGAATTAAGGACAACTCTGGAGAATATTGATGGTGAGTATTTGAGATCAAGATGATAAGTCATTGCAGAAATATGCTAGCAACATTCGGAAAGGTAGGAGCAGAAGCCCGTGAGTGTGATACTACAGGGATGCACAAGACATCTGTATGAAATGGTCAATTGTAGCAAAGACCACATTGAAATTGAGGCAGACACTGAGGAAGAATGTTGCAGAAATAATTTCACTAGGAACAGACCTAGGGAGTGGACAGGGTAGAAGTATAACTGAAAAAAAAATCAAACAGTGGGAGAGGTTAGAACAGAGAGAGGTGATAATAACCCATTAGAGAATTTTAAAGAACAGTGAAGTGAGAAGTAGGACTGCCATTGGAGATGGTGGAGGGGCATTGTAAGTGAGTAGAGGAAATAAGGGATGACAACACCATTTTGGAATCTGAGGAAAGTAGCACTGATGGAGAAAGGATAGCTTCCAATGTAAGAGAATTTGTACTTGGGAAAGATAATTGAGTGGTCTGGATTGGGTCGGGGAACAGGGTTTGGCGAGGAGATCAGTCTGGTGAGAATTGGAGGGAGAATGGAAGTACAAAGATCGCAGGTAGAGTGGGATGGGGAAGAGGAGGAAGCCATTGAGGTAGCCAAACAGGTAGCCTCAAGTTTGAGCTCAAGAAGTACATGAACTTGGTTTTAGAGGTAAGGATGAAGAAATCAGGGAAAGGAGTGAATGGAGATATTTTGTCCGGAGAGCAGATTTTTGGGATTGACCTTGCTCTGCATGATAATCCTGGAGTAGTAAAAGGATTGCTGCAGTGAGTGGAAGGTGATATTGCCAACCACCAGAAAGACATTGACATCACTCAGTCTGAAGCTGGCAGTATGTTTTTCAGATGCATTGCCCATTTAAGAAGTGGGTGGGGAGCTGGGATGTTGAAAGGGGAAATTTGGGGAAGATACAGCTTCTACCAGGACTCATGACAAATCTTAGCAATTTTGATAGTGGCACACAATGTAGCCACTTACAAAATGGACAGATCCATTAAAAACCTGTGCTGTGATGGCTTATGTGGGGGGTGTGGAATTATAAATTGAAAAGTTATGGGTGGATGGGTGCCTGCACCTTTTCAGTAAAACTTGTCTTTTTTATTCATTCTTGGGATGTGGGCATTGCTGGCTGGGCCAGCATTTGTTGCCATCCTTAATTGCCCTTGAACTGAGTGGCCTTGCTAGGCCATTTCAGTGGGGACAGTTAAGAGTCAACCTTATTGCTGTGTGTCTGGAGTCACATGCAAGCCAGACCGGATAAGAATGCAAGATTTCCTTCTCTGAAGGATGTCAGTGAACCCAATGGGTTTTTACGACTTACAGCAATGGTTTCATAGTCATCATTAGATTTTTAATGCCAGATTTTTAATTAATTCAAATTTCACCTTCTGCCATGGTGGGATTCGACTCGGGCACTCCAGAGAATTACTCTGGGTCTCAGGATTACTAGACCAGTGACAATACCACTACACCACCATCGGTAACATTGTGGATAGCACAAATGCTTCACAGCGCCAGGGTCCCAGGTTCGATTCCCTGCTGGGTCACAGTCCTGTGTGGAGTCTACACGTTCTCCCCGTGTGTGCGTGGGTTTCCTCCGGGTGCTCCAGTTTCCTCCCACAGTCCAAAGATGTGCAGGTTAGGTGGATTGGCCATGATAAAATGCCCTCAGGGTCCAAATTGCCCCTTAGTGTTAGGTGGGGTTTCTGGGTTATGGGGATAGGGTGGAGGTATGGGCTTGGGTAGGGTGCTCTTTCCAAGAGCCAGTGCAGACTCGATGGGCCGAATGGCATCCTTCTGCACTGTAAATTCTATGAAACATCTTTCCAGCACATTAAAACTAGAAGACACCATGAAAATAGGGCAGCACGGTAGCATTGTGGATAGCACAATCGCTTCACAGCTCCAGGGTCCCAGGTTCGATTCTGGCTTGGGTCACTGTCTGTGCGGAGTCTGCACATCCTCCCCGTGTGTGCGTGGGTTTGCTCTGGTTTCCTCCCACAGTCCAAAGATGTGCAGGTTAGGTGGATTGGCCATGATAAATTGCCCTTAGTGTCCAAAATTGCCCTTAGTGTTGGGTGGGGTTACTGGGTTTTGGGGTAATGGGGATGGGGTGGAGGTGTTGACCTTGGGTAGGGTGCTCTTTCCAAGAGCCGGTGCAGACTCGATGGGCCGAATGGCCTCCTTCTGCACTGTAAAATCTATGAAATATATTTACTATGCCTCCAAGAGCTTTTGGGAACAATTTGGCTCACACATAATCCATTTACTTAGAGTTAAAATTGGGCCCACAAACATTGCAGCAAAGTGCCGAGCAGCAATCCTTCTATGGCCTCACTCAAGTGGGTGGCTCAGTTGTACCGGAAAAGGGGCAGGCACCCAGCCCCCCATAACTCTTCAGTAATCTTAACCCTGAGATTTTGGATAGGGACATCCAGTCCTCCATAGATCTGTCCCACAAAGCTTCTGCGGGAATTTCTCCCTTATTTTCTTATTACAATCCATCCTCTGCAAAACTACTTGGCTGGACTTCATGCCTCTTCCCTTCCAAGCAACATTGACCATTTCTTGTCTAAACACCACACAAATACTATAAGGTATGATTTGAATACTCCAATGTGGCAGATTTTGTTCACAGTGAAACTAGGGCAACACATTAATTGTACATACATACCATTAGTGCTAAACCATTACTATCTGTGGAAAATAAACAAGCTATTGCATTTCAGACTTTCTACAAATTTATTGAACAGAACTGTAAAGATAATTTCTTGTCAGAATTTTGTCGCATTGTACCTAAACATCATGTAGCCATGATTATAATACCTATGCATTACTGTAGCCATGGAAAACAAAGCTATATATAATTCCTTGATAACTACTTATTTTAAAGCAAGTTGAATGTTTCACAATTTTCATTAAGAGTTTGAATATTCATGTGATTAATAAACCTATTTTTAAATTCACATACAACTCTATTATTTTCATAAGAAGTACTGAAAAAAAGTATTCTCATTGGCACACATTGGATTGACACAGATTCAAAAGAATCTGAAATGTATTAACTTTTTTTCTTGTGGTAAGCCTTGTGTACACTGAAAACCAGAAATAACAGAAGAAGATCAGTTACTTGGACATAGCTGACAAAATTGTGTTAAGAATTCTATAGAATTAAACCTGGCTGTCTCATGGCTTGGTGATTAAATTTCTGCCAGAGATGGACCAGGAAGAGGCCAGGTTTGATTCTTGGCTGTGCCGTGTTAATTGACCTTAACCAACAGAGGTTCTGGCTGATATTTCTCCCATAGTCAATATCATTAAAAAAGATGATTTTCTTGTGTATCTGAGTGTTGTTTGTGGTACTTTGCTTTGCACATATTAGCTGCGGCATTTCCTTATGTTACAACAATAACCAGTTCAAAGAAACCACTTAATTGGCTGTGAAGGACTCTGGGACATAGTGAGAGCTGATACATAAATTCAATGATGTGGAGATGCCGGCGTTGGACTGGGGTGGGCACAGTAAGAAGCCTAACAGCACCAGGTTAAAGTCCAACAGGTTTGTTTCGAATCATTAGCTTTCGGAGCGCAGCTCCTTCATTAGGTGACTCGCATGATGAAGGAGCTGCACTCCGAAAGCTAACAATTCAAAACAAACCCGTTGGACTTTAATCTGGTGTTGCAAGACTTCTTACATAAATTCAAGTTCTCTTTGCTTTAATGAGGCAGAATGAGGATACAACTGTATTAGGTGTCACTAGTCTAAGGGAGAGCTGGTTGCGGGGGGGGGGGGGGGGGGGGGGGGAATCAGTAGCTGGAGACACCTATTAGATAAGTACGTATGTTGGGGCAGAAAAGCACAGGAGTCGATTTTGGTGCCCTTCATGCCACCAACGCCTACAATTTAGTATCATGTACGAAGGCAGATTTTTCAACACCTTGCCCATGATCATTAAGGACAAAGGTTCGTAAATGTACTCTTTAAAAAAAGGCCACTTGGACAAGGGGCAGTTATGTTGTTGCATCCTTGCAGCAATATTCCAATTTGAATCGCTGCCATCAAAGGAGGAGAGGTAAAAGTAGGAATTAGTCAGTTGTAATACTTTTCTGTTAAATTGTTCAGTTGATGACAGCAAGTCAGTATCTCAATCCAGCTCCAGTCAATGTTATTGCTACACGAGTATCTTGAAATTCTTAGTGAGTTAGGTATCAGAAACAGATACCAATAACAGTTTAACACTTCATGCATCAGCCCCAATTTCTCTATTATTCAAATCAAAGCAGCATGGGAGTCCACAAGTGAGGGCCAACTCCACCAGACTTGAAACCTGTAACACAATATTGACACAAATTGGATTCCAAGCCTTAGATTTTACAATGGGGAAGTCCCATTTATTGCAGTATAAAGTGGATATATCCAGTTGAAATTCAAATTTACTGCTTGTAAATCTCCCACTATGTGTGAAGTGGTGCAGGAGGCAATCAGTAGAGCAATGCCACATCACACAGCCTTCACCTGGGACAATTAGCACCCACCTGTCAATCTTGCAATGGCAGATTAAACAGGTTATAATACCTTCACTTACTTGAGAACCAATGCTTACAGAGGTTTAAATTCACCAGGGAAACAACAGAGTCATGCGACATCCGATTTGAAAATTTACAGCCAGATTTTGCCACAGGCACAGCATTGTTATATGTCCAGATGATCTGCCACTGGAAAAGTCACAAATATCAACCAATGAGCAGTGGATAGACGATAAATGTATGAAGCAACTCGCAGATGCATTTTTTGTGTGTTCATCACAATAGTCTTTCATTTAGACAATAGATGACTCTGAAAATGTAGAGAGATACCTGGAAGAGGGGGGGGGGGGGGGCGAAGGCTGCATATGGTCCTATATGTTCCATGACACAAGATACAATACCACTGCATGAATTGTAAAGGTTTCCACTCTGCTCATCTGTAACCATCAGCACCATGAGGTAAGTATACACTTATTTCACCAAGAAATGCAACTACTGTCTCTTTTAAGATTGTATCCTGAAAAACAATTAATTGGGTACCTGCTGGGAATCCCTCCGCAACCGTTGCATCCTTGTAGTTTCCCATTATACCAGCTAAGTTAAGGCAATGAGGCACATCTCTCCACTACAGACCTGGGTGAGTAGACCATTGATATGCTGGAGAGATATTTCGAGTGCCTGGCTGTATCCAGCAGGTCCCTCAAATCTTTCTCACCAGTTTCTATGGTTGTTGCTGTCTGTTGTATGTTGCACCAACTTTGCCCTTCAAAGAGGCATAATCTCTTCAACCAAAAATATGCTCTTTACATTAACAGCCATCTCTAGATAAACCTAAGCCCTCCGTACAAATGCTTTCAGCTACAGTGCTTTCACATTTTGAAAAAAGACCTCACAAACCTGCTACTTGTACCAAAGTGATAACATTTGAACCTATATTTTGCCAGGAATGCTGGCTGCACAGGTAACAATTGTCAAGGAACCAATGTAATCTTCAAGAATTGTTCATGAGGATCAGTCGGAGCCTCTTGAGATTGAAGTGGTTACTGCCTTGCAAGAGCTAAATCCTCAATTACATTTGTTGCAGCATCTCTGCAATTACCTGTGCATGCATTAAAGAAGCTGGTAGAACAGTCTGGATATGTACACATCCTGAGCAACAGCATAATCACTTGGACAAAAACAGAAAATGCTGGACTATCTCAGCAGGTCTAACAGCATATTGTGGACAGAGAAGGGAGCAATGTTTCGAGCCTGGATGATTGACTCGAAATGTTAGCTGCCTTCTCTCTCCACAGATGCTGTCAGACCTGCTGAGATTGTCCAGTATTTTTTTTTTTTGTTTCAGATTCCAACATCCGCAATAATTTCCTTTCATTTTAGCAGAATCACTCGCATTTCTATTCCATTCTTCATGGCTGGCTGTTACCACAGATTCAGAAGAAATGTAAAAATCATTTATCAAATTGTATAATTGAAATGCTGTCTGAGTCTAGCACATTGCCCCCACTACCAACAGGCATTCCTATTTTCCCGCACTGCAATAATATTGATTTTGGGAAATATACCACATTTGGGATATATTCCAATGCCTGCCATGACTTCCAGTGGAAATCCATGGAAATGGTGGTGCATGGGGAGCTAGTACAACAGATTCTTGCCCCATTTCCCATTATCAACTATCCATGAAAAGATCAACAGAAAAAGAAAGATTAAAAAAGTTAAACACGCAACCCAGAAATTGTACATCAAGAATAGATTTATTCCCTTTTTTCTCTTCCTATTTTAAGAGACAATTCTTCATGGATATGATATTCATAGTGATATTACCATTTAGTTCTAAGACATAAATAGGAATATTAAAGGGATGCTAGGTAATATGCTTATTCAAATAATCTGTATAATGAGAATTATATGTATAATATCAAAGCTTTCAGAAGTCTTGCTTCATTGTCTAGCATTGAAATAAGCACATTTTATCTGTCTAATTGTTTAAATATTTATTCCAGAGTGATCGCTTACTTATTAAAGGAGGGAAAATAGTTAATGATGACCAGTCCTTTTTTGCTGATATTTACTTGGAAGATGGGATTATAAAGTAAGTGTGTGGATATTTCTTACACATTATTCCTGAATATGAAACAGCAGATTGGGTGATTTGTAAATGTGTATGGCATCCTGAATTTTTAATTGCTTCAGATGGAGATAGCCTCCCATCATGAGATTTTTGCTTGCAGCTCAGTTAGGTTTTTAGCATTCTTAGTTCCAAAATGAGCATGGCTAGCGTAAAAAATAAAAATTACCCAGTTTTAATCCAACAGGATCTCTTATGGTCTCAGAATCTCTTCTATGTCGGCAATTTTTTTTCTCAGCTTATGGTTCTCTCAATGGGATTGCCAATTTGAGGATACTCTGTGCCATATAATAGACAGCTTTCTGCATCTGAAATTATTGGGAACTGTGTTGACATAGCTCAGACGTACTTAACGTGGGACTCTTAGTCTGAGCTTTTAGTCCTCGGACTCTAAGATTAGTTCAAACCTGGCAGTGAATGAGAAGTTTACTAATTGCACCATTCAGCTCCCAAACAAAACTACTTACATTTTTGAGCAGCTACATGAAATTATAACGTTAATAATGAAATATACCTAGTTTGCATCTACAGCGGAATATCTGTACAGGTTATGTTTTCTTCCTGAATGACATGTGGTCATTTCTGTAACACAAATAAGCACAGAATTTCAGTTTGCCCACCAATATAACCTGTGCATCAGTTGGTGCTGATATTCTCTGATCATCCTTTAATGTTTCCCAAGAAATATAACAGACCCGTTAATCCCAAAGTCATGCCGCTCTGGCAACCAATGCAAATGAAGGAGAGATGAAATATTTGTAATCATGAGTGCCTTAAATAGCCAAATAACTGAGCAGTTTTAAAAACCTATGTTGCGTTTGTATCACTGGTTTATAATTCCAAAGAACACTCTGAGCATGAATTAAAAAGTTACGCCCTTCAACCTCTCAGACCAGTCAATTCAAACTTCATCAGCATTGCAGTGGGGTAGCATAATGGGAGGTCAGGCTTTTACCCACAATGTTCAGCTTTGTTAGACAAATTGGCTGCAGATGACTGAAGCTAAACTACAATTGACCAAAATATTTCAAGACCTAGGAAGTCAAATAGTTGAAAGTCTGTTTACTTGAAGGGTGAAATATTACCACCACTGTTCAGATGCACAATGATCTCCTTTATTGTAAATGTACTTAGTATCTTTCACTCAGTAGGTTATTTATTTTGATTCCGCAAAACACAACCTCAAAGTGGTTTAGAACAAACTTAATTGGGTTGTATGCTTAAAAGATAAGGGGTTACCTCTTGAAGACTAACAAAGATCCTGTGTGGCCACATTGATCTTATACTTGAATGAGGGTTTAATCAGTCTAATGGCTTTCTTGATTTCAACATTTTAGTCATTTTCTCTTTTTTCCATTTTCTGCAGCCAGTATGTTCACTGACAAACCTCGGTACATCCATCCAGCTTGCTGCTTTTATGTTGTAGGAACTTTCTGATTTTCACAATTAGTGTGAGGTCACGTTTTTATTGTTATTATTCTCAACTTTATAAAAGTCAGGAGAACCTTCTTAACACACCATTTTTCACAGCCTAGTGTTGCCTTTAATGAGCTGTGATTGTGTCACTAAGACCTTCTTCTTTAACTAATTTGATCCCTCCTGTTATAATAGCTTGCTTGTTTCCTCTTGAATTTCCCCCCAGAGTTTGGAGCATGTTTGCAATTCCTGACATTAAAAGATTTGCAGCAGTGAGAAATGACTTGGTACTTTATCACATTCGCTATTACAGCGGAAAAGAGCCAGCTGCTTCCATTGAAATGCTTCATTAGTCAAGTAGGGATAAGTAAGGGTCTCCATGATCTAGATTGGCTTTTTGCAGCAAACATTTGCTACCATCAATATGTGCTCTGCTTGGTCATTAGATTACACACAATTATGTTTATGCTTAAAGCCCTGACACGTTGCAAATTTCTGAAACTCCAATGCCAAGGATAGGAGACTAATTTCATTGCATTTTCTATCTGTTCTGCCATGATGAGAAAAATGTGTAAAGGCTTGTAAGCCTAATTTTTCAGTCAGCATTGTTTAATATCAATGTTAACCCATTCATTTTAAGTGAGTTAACACTGCAGTTAAAGTAGCATCAGAGTTAATGAAGAACCAAAGATAATAATGACTGACGGTGGCGGTCTTGTGGCACAGCGGGTAAATGTCTATGTCACTCAACCAGGTGCTCTCTCAAGATAGCCAAGGAAAGTATGTTTGCAACGTGGCCAAACAGGTTGATTGTCAACCTGAAGTCCTTCCTATGCATCTCTGGTGGGTGGTAAGAACAAGTAAGTCTTTTCATAAGCCAGCCTACAGAAGGCAATGGCAAACACTGCCTTGCCAAGCATAACCTAGTCTAACACATGTGACTCCATGGTTACCAATGCTCTTTTGGGGACATTGTAACTGAAGGAAGAGAGAGAATAACTTGTTACTGGAATTTTCTCTGCTGTACTAACGAAAAAAGAAAAGTCTCAGGAAGAGAGGGTTCCTAAAGCCACATCCACACCTCCAGGGATCTTGTTCACTCCTGCCCTCATCCTAGAATAGAATTAGATTGGCTGCACACCACATGTAAATGACAGTTGGTTGGGAATCCATCCGCCTTCCCACCTCCCATCTCAGCTACCATTAAAGACCATCGGGAGAGGAGTGACGCTACACTTTAGAATAGGGGCAGAATGTGCGCTAGAAGCTGTATAGGAGGCATAATGCACCTGTACACCCCCACACACATCTTTTGAAAAGGACTGGGGTAACCTGAGGTCTAAAAGAAAACATGAGAGAAGACCCTCATGGTGATAATTTACCCTTTTTAAAAATGGTTCCTCTCCTGCTGACACTGCAGTGGATAACCTAATGTTCAGTTATGAAAACAGTGCACCATATTGATGTCTTGAATCACTGCAGTAAACAGGAGTCCCATAGCAGCATGCCTTACTTGGCTGGCAAATTGCTGCAGGCTCCTTAAGTGCTGCAGAAATTCCACTGGAAGACTGCCCTCAAGAACTATGAATCCCCAACCCAGGAAGATAGGACAGGGTTAGGGGGACGAGTGGAAAACCTTGTTTTCAGTTCCCAGTATCCTGCTGTTGAGTACATTCAAAATTGTGCACCTAACAATTTAGTGTAATTATATCATTTTTGTTCTATCAAGTATGAACAAATCCAAATCATCTTTGGAACCTGACTTGTCGGACCATAAAATGGTAACGGCTCTTTTGCCTTGGAACTCTCCTGGCTGTTTTTTCTATTTGGTTCTCCATTGAATCAGTCTCAGCTAAGTATGTGGGGTGGCAAAACTCTTAGGACACATGAAAACAAAAAGAGGATTCACTGGTGCTACGTTCATACATGGATTCATACAAGTTGACATAATTTTTAATAGGTAAGATTTTAAAAGGTGAAAAAGACCACATGCTAAAGTTTTGGCAAAAAATGAAACAAAGCACCCCAGAAGATAAAAAATGAAAATGACAATTTACACAGGAGCAGGAATATATGTCGTTAATGGAAGGTGAGGAAGATTAAAAGTATTAGGACTTGGATGTTGCAAATCAAATTATTTTTTGAGGATGGCCGTGCTTATTTTGCATGTATAAATGCTGCCCAGCGAGTCTTTGTAATATTCTTCTGCTGCAGCATGGTCAATAATCTCTCTAACACTCTGTGTAATGACTTCTCAGGCAACTTGGAGATAACCTCATTGTCCCTGGAGGTATAAAGATAATTGAGGCCAATGGGCAGATGGTCATACCTGGTGGAATAGATGTCCACACTCATCTGCAAATGCCATGCATGGGCATGACCACTGCTGATGACTTCTACCAAGGAACCAAAGCAGCGCTGGCAGGGGGAACCACAATGATAAGTAAGAAACAAATTATTTTCTCCTCATTTCAACTGGTTAGGTTTTTAAAAAAAGTATGGAATTAAACGATATTGGAGAACTTTATTTTAACCTGAGCTCCTTTAAATAATTTTATCGTATTCTCAGTCCATTCACTGATGACAAGAAAGTGATTACTAATAATTCAAGAAATGGAAAAGAAAAATGTAATTGTGTATTTCAAGAGAATGTGAAAGTCGCCACAGTCCAAGAGAGCCATAAGCTGCTCTCCCTTTAAGAGAGAGAGCTGACCGGTGGTGATTTGACCTGATGGTCTCCACACCTCAGTTGAGGAACAAGGTTCAGAAGGTGGGGTAATGTTAGCTGGTACAGGAATTTAACCTGTTGGCATCACTCTCCATCACAAACCAGCTGTCCAGCCAACTGAGCTAACAGACCTCCCTTTGTAATAGTGCACGGAGGTAACTAATGGCTGTATCGTGGCTAAGATTCATCCTTTTGAATGCCTTGTTGAAATTGCTTGCCCTTTCAATTAATCGTAATCCCAGGGGATTGATTGTAACTTGTCAGAATTGGGTTCAATGTGACATAATAGCCTCAAAGTGGGATGGGTAGAGTTACCATCACATAAACATTGACACTTCAGCCTTTTTAGGGAGACGACTTCTATTTGGCTCAAGAACCTTTCTGTTTCAGGTGGCAGGTCACTTTTCAGCATTCAGATCTGGAGCCTTTTGGGACAGAAGTGGCCAGAGTGTGCTCACCCACTCCAGTGGTGAACATCACAAAGGAGCCTCTTCCACTACTACATCCCTTTCCCCCGCCTACCCCATTTGACTGAGCTGTATCAGAGCAGATAGGATGGTCAGCACAACATCATCCACAGTCCTGTAGATGTTTATGGTATGGACAACCCCAATCTCCCTGACAAAACAGGTCTTTTATAGGGATGCAATACATTCACAAGAAAAGATAATGAGGAAATACAGGAAACAAAAAATGATGCGACTAAGACACGGTGAATCAAAAAATTCAAATTAACTGCATATATTTATATCTTTGCTATCTAACATAGTGGATCATGTCCTTTCGGAGCCTGAACCTGGATCAAGCCTTATTTCGGCCTATGAGCAGTGGAGAGAATGGGCTGACAGCAAGTCGTGTTGTGATTATTCTTTACATATCGACATTACACGTTGGCATGAGGCTCTGCGTGAAGAAATGGAAACCTTGGTCAAGGACAAAGGTAAATCTCAAAATTTCCGCCACTTCCTGATGGAGACTAATCTGATTGTCCCTGAAATGGTATTGCTTCTGAAATGCAATTCACTGGAACACGCAGATACACTTGGATGCTGATTTGACAAACTTTTCATAGGTTGCATTTTTCTGATAGTCTGTGGGATCTAAACCACTTTGTCATTTCCAGACCACCACAACAATGGTAATAAATATACGTAAAGCTAAATGTTTTCAGTATCTGCAAGCGCAATGTGATAATGGACAGTTCATCTGTTTTAATAATGATGATTGAGGGATAAATATTGAACATTGGGATCTTTGCATCCATCTGCAAGTGCAATGAAACCCAGAGTTCAATGTCACATCTGGAAGGCAGTACCTCCAACAGTATAGCACTTTCCTGGAGCTAGGTTTTTGTGCTTACATCTCTGGAGATGGACTTGAACTTACAACTTGCTAACTCAGAGACAGGAGTGTTACCAACTGAGTCACGGGGACGATTTTCCAAACTGTGTTGGGAACCTAACACACAGATGAATTTGGATCCCAACCTCATGCCTCAACTGCATTACTCTCACGGTGCTATTTTTCAAAGTAAGTGCCCTCATTGGTGGATTGGCCATGCTAAATTGCCCCTTAATTTGAAAAAATAATAATTGGGTATTCTAAATTTTAAAAACGAATTGGGGTCCCAATGGCGCTGGTTCCTAAACAAGCTTAAATAGGAGTTAATTTGGATGTAAGTGGGTTCCCCATTTCCATTACTAGTCCTTTGAAAATTTCAAACTATCCTGAAATTGTTGGGATCCTGAGATGACCTCTGGGACTGCCGTTTTGAAACTGTCCCCATACTGTCCTGGACTCATTAGAAAATCCGGCCCTTGAATAATAGAAGCAGTGTCGTAAAATGTGTTAAGTGATGAAATATTGATATCAAATACGATAGCCTCTTCTAACTTGCAGAACACTGCACAGTGTACAGCATTTTCATTGTTTTTTGTTTGACTAGGGGTGAACTCCTTTCTTGTATTCATGGCCTACAAAGACCAATATCAGTGTAGCGACGCACAGGTAACACTCTTCAGAGAAAATGAAACTATTAGCACCAACATCTGTTTCTGCTCAGCTAAGGATGCTTCTTGCAACACCAATGCTAATTATATGCTCCTTTCCATGGCAGATATATGAAATCTTCAGCATCATCCGTGACTTGGGTGCGATAGCACAGGTTCATGCTGAAAATGGAGACATCATTCAGGAGGTAAAAGTAGAATTTAATAATCAATCTGAAACTGAAGCATTAACAGTTGTACCAAAGTTAAAAATGCAGTTTTCAAAAATTCAGCAAAGCATTCTGAAAATGCAACAGGTCATAACTTTACCTTCATTTACCTAACCCCCTCCTCCCCAGCCCCCATACCATACATTGGCCTGGCTTTTTAAGATGATGAAGGCTCACCTCCCACCATTTAAAGAGTTTGCAGGGAACACATCCACTCCAACTCCCCACTGCCATTTTAGGCTTTAACGAGGTTTGATTGACATTAGATGGGACTTCCAGGAAGAAGTCCTGCATTTGGACAGCACAGCAGCACAGTGGTTAGCACAATTGCTTCACAGCTCCAGGGTCCCAGATTCGATTCCCGGCTTGGGACGGTGTCTGTGCGAAGTCTGCATGTTCTATCCATGTCTGCGTGGGTCTGCCTCCAGTTCCTCCAGTTTCCTCCCACAGTCCAAAGTGCAGGTTAGGTGGATTGTCTATGCTAGATTGCCCCTGGTGTCCAAACAAAGAAGGTCAGGTGGGGTTAAGGAGATAGGTTGAAGGTGTGGGCTTGGGTAGGGTGCTCTTTCCGAGGTCCAGTGCAGATTCGATAGGCCAAATAGCTTCCTTCTGCACTGTAAATTCTACGATCCTATGATTAGAGAGTTGCCAGCCAATCTGATAATTCGGCAGCTCTCCAGTCCCTGCAGGAACAACGCTGCAGTGGTCGGATGAAGAACTGCACCAGGAGACCTACAATGGGGTTGGATTCTCCAGCCGTCTGGCTGCATGTTTCTCAGTGACACGCTATTTGCTGGCAGCAGGATTCTCTGCTCCCGCCACTTGTCAATGAGATTTCCCATTGAAGCAACCCCATGCCGCCAGAAAACCCATAGGTGGGGCTGAATCCTAAAGTGAATCCCAAAGGCTGGAGAATTCTGGGTTTGGGATGCGGAGGAAAAGGTAAGTGTCAGAGAGACAGGCTTGGGAGTATAGGCAATTCCTGGGGAGGGTTGTGAGGGGGTAATCAGGGTTCGGAGAGTGCAGGGAGGTCTGAAGGTCACCTGACTTTCTGTAGGGGTTGTCCCTAATCAGAAGGGGGCTGTTGATGGATGCACCCTCCCCATGCCCCTTCCCTTATTACCCAGGTCTAATTTGTATTAATTTGGCTTCCGCTACAAAGCTTCAATTCTCCCATCCGCCTAAAATTGAAGGCTGGGTAGGAAATGGCCCTGAAGTAGCTATTAAATGTCCATTTAAAGCCCTCAATTGGAGTGAGGGCAGTCTTCCCATCCATAGCTTTGCCCTCCCCAGCATAAAATCGCTGTGAATTCAGCCGATTGGGAACCCAGAGAGAATCCTTATCCCTGCAATTACATGCTCCCCTCCCCCCCCCCACCTAAAAACAATTCTCACTCCAACTGGAAAATGAAATAACTTGCAAAAGGATTACATTAAGGAAGCATGTTACACCTGGTAAATTACTTTAGCTTGATTTCAAACATTGACAAATAATTTATTAATGATATTGGGGACCTTCAGCTTTGCAACTATAAAGTGCGCTACGGTTATGATTTGTTTTACAGCATCAAAATCACTGCTACTTGTATTTTTGATGTTTCAATCTTTCTTTAGGAGCAGAAACGAATGTTGGAGCTTGGAATTACAGGACCAGAGGGGCATGTTCTTAGTCGACCAGAAGAGGTAATACAATTTTCTGCCTGATTGAGAAGTGAGTGAATCAGGAGATAGTGTTCTCGAATTACAGAAACATTAGCTAATGTTGAAAACATACAGCCATAGTAGTAAAAGCAACTAAACTATGGACCAAGTTTTGGAAAGCCGGGGTCGGGATCAATGCCACTAGCCCTGGAAGTCACAATCCAATTTGACGGTCACCATACAATTTCTTGTTGTGATCATAATTTCCTCCGGGAGTACGGCGACTGCTCGTTGCGCAGACTGCAGCCAGTCCATGACCAGGAACATCACAAGAAACTAAGGAAGCAAGTAAGTGTGGTGGTCTTGTGGAAGCCTATCAAGGTGGTCCAAAAGAGGTGTAGCTGATTAACAGTAGGGTGCTTGGGGGTGTGGGGGGTTGCTGGGTGGCCATTTACGCTGTGGAGAGCCTCCATAGGGCACAAACTGCTGGAACAGGAGGGATCTTTCCTTAACCAAGCCTGAAGTCAGGCCACCAGTGTATATGAGGTGTGGTGCCTGCCCTGCTACTGGTCAAATAGGCTCCTAAATGACCATTAATTGTCCACTTATGGGCTCCAGTTGGCTAAAGCAGGCCACCCAACACTACCCCAACCGCAGGTAAAATTCCTGTAAAGGTGAGCAGGGAGGGAGGTATGGTAAACCTGCCATCCCACCCACTTTCATGACCCCCCCCCCCCCCCACTCCCTTCAAACAAAAGATGGAACTATAGGCTGGTTAGCTTCTGTTGGGGGAAAGTGCTTGAATCTATCATCAAAAGAGAAATAACAAAACATCTCGTGAGAAATTGTCCCATTGGGCAGACGCAATGTGGTTCTTGAAAGGCAAGTCCGGTTTCACTAATTTACTGGAATTCTTTGAGGACATTACAAAGGCAGTGGACAGTGGGTAACCGGTGGATATGGTGTATCTGGATTTCCAGAAGGCATTCGACGGTGTGCCACAAAAAAGGCTGTTGCATAAGATAAGGGTGCACAGCATTACGGGTAATATATTAGCATGGATAGAGGATTAGTTAACTAACAGAAAGCAAAGAGTGAGGATAAATGGATGTCTTTCTGATTGGCTGGTGATGTGCTTCAGAGATCAATGTTGGGACTGCAATTGTTTACATAGATTATTTGGAGTTGGGGACCAAGTGTAATGTGTCAAAGTTCGGAGATGACACTAAGATAAGTTGCAGAGAAAAGTGTGCAGAGGACACTGAAAGTCTGCAGAGAGATATGGATAGTTTAAGTGAGTGGGCAAGGTTCTGGCATTTGGAGTACAACATTGGTAAATGTGATGTCATCCATTTTGGTAGGAATAGCAGCAAAATGGATTATTATTTAAATGGTAAATATTGCAGCAGGCTGCTGAGTAGAGGGTAGCATTGTGTATGAATCATAAAAAGTTGGTTTGCAGGTGCAGCAGGTAATTAAGAAGGAAAATGGAATTATGTCTTTCATTGCTAGAGGGATGGAGTTTAAAAACGGTGAGGTTATGTTCCAGCTGTATAGGGTGCTGGTGAGGTCATATCTGGAGTACTGTGTGCAGTTTTGGTGTCCTTACTTGAGAAAGGATATACTGGCACTGGAAGGGGTCCACAGGAGATTCACTATGTTGATTCCGGAGTTGAAAGGATTGACTTATGAGGAGTGACTGAGCAGACTTGGACTATACTCATTGGAATTTAGAAGAATATGGGGGGAATCTTATAGAAATATATAAAATTATGTAGGGAATAGATGAGATAGAAGCAGGGAGGTTGTTTCCACTGGCTGGTGAAAATAGAACTAGGGGGCATAGCCTCAAAATAAGGAGGAGCAGATCTAGGACTGAGTTGAGGAGCAACTTCGTCACCCAAAGGATTGTGAATCTGGAATTCCCTGCCTATTGAAGCAGTTGAGGCTACCTCATTGGATGTTTTTAAGGCAAAAGTGGATAGATTTTTAAACAGTAAAGAAATTAAGGATTATGGTGAGCGGGCAGGTGAGTGGAGTTCAGTCCACAAAAATATCTGCCATGATCTTATTGAATGGAGGAGCAGACTCAATGGGCCACATGGCCTACTCCTGCTCTTAGTTCTTTTGTTCTTATGTTTTTGGGGTTTAGTGAGAGTAAAATTCCAACCTTGATTTCTGATTTCTTCTCAAATTTGCGTACCTTTGTTTACAAATTTGTTTTAGAGTTATCACCATATCAAGAGCTGATAGTTTGCTGTCAGACGGGACAGTAGACTGGTGACCACAAGCTGCTGTACAGGAAGTCAAAGGTTTGCTTACTGTGGGCCACATGATATTGGCCATAGATTGGGAGCAAGTTACTTGTTCTTTTGGCTGGGAATGTACATGGAGCAACATGCTAAAAGAGAAAAATCGTACTGAAAATTATGCAAGACACCTTGAACAAGTGCTGGTGTCACAGAAAAATTGAGATTTTTGGTAATTTCAAGTGGATTAAGATGTTGCAAAAAAGTACAGCGAACAATTGTTGGATGTATTTATTAGCTATAATTCTTTAGTAATAGTTTTTTAAAATAAATTTAGAGTACCCAATTATTTTTTCCAATTAAGGGGCAATTTAGAGTGGCCAATCTACCTATCCTGCACATCTTTGGGTTGTGGGGGTGAAACCCACACAGACACAGGGAGAATGTGAAAACTCCACACAGACAGTGACCCTTTAGTAATAGTTAAACCAAAAAAAAAGCAACCATGCATTTGGGTGGACAACACAGAAACATACCAGTGTACATGACATAATGCAGACAAATGTAATATTCTAGCCAAGTGCTAACATCAGCTATTTGTTAAATGCTCTTGTTTTTCAGTTAATTGGCCCTAAGTCTCATTTAACAATGTATTCATATATCAGTCGGTGTAATTAAGCACTGAGCCATGATTTTGTTGCAATACAAATTAATTTGCTGGTCCTTCTTGCAACCCTCATATCGTTGAGGTACATTACCTACTGGGACGCCAACCAATGTGTCACATCCTATGCAACTTTATATCTGAACCAAACTAATCCTGTGCTAAATTCCAAAGCAAACAACTATTTCCCCAATCATTAGGGTGCCATTAATATCAGAAAGCAATGCATTATTTTCAAAAATCAAGGATCATTGATGTATTATCACAATCTATATCTTATCTGCATGTCTATATTTTATATACATATTCAACTGGGTTTGGAATCTAATTATTAATATTCTCAGTGATACAATGTAATAGTCACATGAAAGGAAATGTTAAAAATTGCATACATGGGCAATGTCTTTAAAATTGTACCAACGTGAAGGTTGCAGATGGATAATGTGCTGTTTTCTTTTTAATGAGCTTAACTGAAAGATTGGAAAAAGTTAGAAAGAAGATTGGTTCAACTTTTACCTGCTTCTGATGAAGGTGGGAGGAGGGCACTGTGTGGCACACTGTTTTTCACTTCAGCTTAAACATAATCAAAATATTTTTTCAAGGTTGAAGCAGAAGCAGTGTATCGTGCAATCACCATCGCAAGTCAAGCCAACTGCCCCTTGTATATCACCAAAGTCATGAGCAAAAGTGCTGCAGATATAATTGCACAAGCTCGGAAAAAAGGTAAACTGCTAATTACGTGCCAATATCTAGCTGACCAAATGTTGAATAATGTCTTTTTTTTTGCTTAATTGCTCTGGTCACATAGATTATGCTCATATGGATTATGGTCCACATATCATAGTTTTAGCCTTGAAATCACATAAAAATAATCTTTATTAGTGTCACAAGTAGGCTCACATTAAGATTGTAATGAAGTTACTGTGAAAATCCCCTATTCACCGCATTATGGCGCCTGTTCGGGTCCACTGAGTGAGAATTCAGAACGTCCAATTCACCTAAAAAATACACCATTCGGGACTAAGAAGATATCTTGATCCCTCAGAGTTTGCATTGTCAGACATTGTACAAGTGGTCACACGTGACAGTGTCGGAATATATATATTTCACGTGCATACAGAAGCAAGATGAGATGTTTGAAAGTAATGTGACCATAAAAACGAAGGGACTGACTTCGAAGTGACTCTATGTAATCAGAAACTTTTATTGGAGCCTTTTATATCCATGGCCTACAACACTTCTGCAGGCCCAACTTGCACTGCTTGAGTGGAGTTATGCCAAGAGCTGGCCAGTGTCCAATTCATTCAGAGCTCAGAAAGCAGGAGCAGCAGGAAATTTGGCAGATGATGTTATCCCTTTTACAATGTCAAGCTTCCAGAGAGTAGAAAAGAAAATTACCCTGACTCCTGATCCCTGATCCTGGCCCCACAGAAAAGTCTCCCAGCACCCCTTGTGCTGCAAGGTCCCACTCCATTTAATTCCATATTTGTTGCCGGAATTCTATTTTGCAGATAAAACTAGGTCATTTTGGAGCAATTAAAATATTGTTAGGGTTACTGCTTTCTGAAATTCTGTGTATTGTTTATAATTAGAGATTTTAAGAATCAATTCTGAAATTATTTAATCACAATTGATACCAGCCTCTACTCTTTAGCATAGATATGGAGATGCCGGCATTGGACTGGAGTGAGCACAGTAAGAAGTCTTACAACACCAGATTAAAGTCCAACATGTTTGTTTCAAACACGAGCTTTCGGGGCACTGCTCCTCCCTCACCTGAGGAAGGAGCAGTGCTCCGAAAGCTAGCATTCGAAACAAACATGTTGGACTTTAACCTGTGTTGTAAGACTTCTTACTGTCTTTAGCATAGATCAGTGTTCCATGAACCGCCTCAGATTTGGCTTCACCTTTAAAAATACTCCACATTTTGATAATCTTTAGCCGTTCTGTCATTTGAACATGAAATGTTAAGATTAAAAAAACTCCATGTAACTTAGTAAAGTGGAGATTTCAAGTAATTTCACAGAAATAAAACAATCTTCCCATAAGGAAAGCAATATACATGAGACAATCTATGGAGTTCACTGTGCTATAGGAAACTATGTTCGCAGCCAGTACACCTGCGGAAATTGAGGACACACTACCCATGATTTTCTGGCTATTGGCAGGCAAATTTCTCCATTGGCAACATCGGACATGATTTTCCAGTTCTGTCTGCCTCAGGAGTAGTAGTGGCGAGACAGAAAATTTGACAGACCAGCGACAGGTCCGTTGTCTTTGGGTGGGGATTTCCAGCCCGCGATGGACAGGACTGGAAAATCCCAAATATCAACTCAAAATATTACCTCCCTAGTGACTGCAGTGACCGTCTAAACTTGACCGTCTGAACTAGTGTTTTACTAGAATTGGCAAAGAAACACCAAATTAATTAATTTGAGGGCATCACTTGTACCTGAACATTTGTCTACGCTTTTGAATATCTGCCTCATTAGGGAAATGGCTTTATTTTTGCAAACTGTTTAAATTAAATCGTTGTGTTCTGTACAGGGCATCCTACTAACATATTAAATAGAAAATTCAAATCAAGGTAGTATGACTTAATTAAGTCCGTTGTTTGTGTGGTTTGACAGGTGCGGTTGTATATGGAGAACCTGTCACAGCAAGTCTTGGGACTGATGGATCCCACTACTGGAGTAAGAACTGGGCCAAAGCTGCAGCCTTCGTCACCTCCCCTCCGCTCAGCATTGATACTTCTACCCCAGATTATCTAAATTCTCTCCTCTCCTGGTACGAATTGCAATTTGACTCACCATACGCAAATTGATTTTTATTTTTCTGTTTAGAACTTTAGGAATGATGATCGTACTGTAGAAAAATATAATGACCATTTGAAAACTTAGTAATAACCAAAACTATGGACGAAAATCAGAGTATGTAATCTTATACTTAATTATTTATTGGAAATACATTCAAGGCGGTGACTTGTTGGGAAAGGGAAGAAGGATTTCCTTTGTGAAATTGTAAACCTATTTATATTTAAGTTATTGGAGTTCATTACACGAAGCGCACAAGGAAGTAATCCCCCTGGAGTAGTGATAATGAGGCGGCCACTATTCATCCTAACACATGGTAACCCTGGTCTGATTTGTTTTTGAATACAGCGGCGATCTGCAGGTTACTGGCAGTGCTCACTGTGCTTTCACCACTGCACAGAAAGCTGTTGGAAAAGATGACTTCAGACTGATCCCTGAAGGAGTTAATGGTATTGAAGAGAGGATGACAATTATTTGGGATAAGGCTGTGGTATGTTAATCGTATAAAACCAACTGCAGTAGACATATCTGCCATTGAACCTTTTAGTTTAAAATATTGTTAATGCAATAAATAAGAGCTTAACTATGGCCGAACAGCAGAATGCTAAAATGTAATTGGATTCTGAAATGCACAGCTCTGACACTATGACTCGAAGTTCCTGGGACTGGAGAGGAATTTGGCCAGATCTTTAAATTTTAGCGAAGTGGGAGGCAGTGGATGGTGGTGGAGGGCGGAGACGGGGTATGTCCATTGGCAAGTCATTCATCTGCATCCTCTATGTCCAGGAAATTTCTTTCACTTCCTGGAGAAATTCCTTACTTCAATCCTTAGCAAAGCTGATTGCAGGTGCGACCTGGCAAAATTCCCTTGGAGGCCTTTTACATCCCCAAAACATTATTAGAGTCAGTGGAATCCCAGAGGGGATTAATTACCTTCTACAGTTGCAGTTGTTTCATGAGATTCAGAGAGTTTATAAAAGACATTTGGACCTCTGAAGGACTTTGCACTGCTTTACAAGGACAGATTAACTCAAACTGGTAAACTATCCCTACTTTGCAAAATTTCCATTCCCAGAATTTCCACCACACGTACACTATTGAAGCAGGACATCAGAATTGTCCAGGCTTTTATAACCATCAGAACAACCTGAACACACAAACAACAGTATCACTAAATTATACTAATATAGCCCCTTTCATTCAGTAAAATTTCCTAAAGCATGCGGCAGAAGCAATTATCGGACATAATTTGTTACAGAACCATATGAGGAAATATTAGAACTCATGAGCAGCACCTGGGCAAAGAAGTATGTTTTAAGGGGCATTGTATAGGATAAGAGAAAGCTAGAGAGGCGGGAGAGAATTCTATAACTTGGGTTGTAGGCAGCTGAAGACAAGGCACTAATGATGGTGCGATTATAATCCAGGATGCTCAGGATGAAGGAGCGCAGAGATCGCAGAGAGCTGGGATAAATTGCACAAATAGGGAGGGGTGAGGCCAGGGAGGAATTTAAAAACAAGGATGTGATAATTAAAATTGAGGTGTGCTTAACCAGGAGTCAATGTAGGTCAGCTAACAGGAGTGATTGGGACTTAGTGCAGGTTAGGCTATGGGCAGCAAGGTTTTGGATGAACTCGTGTTTATGATGAATAATAGATGGGAGGCTGGCCAGCGGAGCATTGGAACATGCAAGTCTGGAGGTAACAAGGGCATGGATGTGGGTTTCAGCAGTAGATGAGCTGAGGAAGGGGTGGAGCCAGGCAATGTTACAGAAATACTGGGTGATATACTTTCAGGAGTTAATCTTGGCATCAAATGTAACACCAGGGTTGCAAACTGCCTCGTTCAGCCTTCGACAGTTGCCAAGGTGAAGGGTGGAGATGATGGCTAAGGAAGTGATTTAAAGGCAGAGACCAAAGACAACGTTTTAGTCTTCCAAATATTTAGCTGGAAAAAAATTGTCCTCATCCAAAACTATAAGGAAAGGGAATTTTTAAATGTTCACAAATTGAGACAAACTTTTACATACCAGTGATCTGAAATCATTTCAGCAGGAGGATGAAAAATAAAACAATAAAGTGTAGATTCATATCCATTTAACATAACCCCTGTAATCTTTATTTAATTTTTATACTCTAGGTTACAGGAAAGATGAATGAGAATGAATTTGTAGCAGTTACAAGTACCAATGCTGCAAAGATCTTCAACCTCTACCCCAGAAAGGGACGAATTGCTGTTGGTTCTGATGCAGATTTGGTAATCTGGGATCCAGAAGCTGTCAAAATCATTTCAGCAAAGACACACAATCTGGTAACGCAAATAGCTTTCTCGTTAAGCCTACATTTACCCAGTAATTAGAAGTCCACGTGGTTTGGAATTTCTTGTTGGAATTTAGAACTTAATCTACTGGCAAACCCAATTTCTGGTCTCCGTAGCCATTGTTATGGTAGATTCAGTAACAAAAATTAGTGATACAAAAATCAAACTAATGTTTATTTTGGGCATTTACAAACAGGTTGCATGTTAATGACGGCCAGATGAATTATTTGCAAAGTCCAGTTTATTCCTGCGCTTGTATTGATGCAGAGTAGTTTCTACTTCATAACAAAAGTGGTAATACAACTCCAGGATCAGATCAGCGACCTGACTCTGTAGTCTATTTCAGAAAGTTAATATCTGACAGCTGAGAGTATTAATCTAAAACCCCCATTACAAGTTTCAATACAACTGGAAGCTCTCCGAATCCAGCTACATCAAAGGCAGCCTGATAGAAGTGTTGCTTCTTGACACAATGGGATTGTGACTTGGGGGTTTCCTCTCACTCGTTAACAGGACGTTCCTTGAAGGCCCAGAATCAGTTTCACAGTCAGCAGAATGGCAGTACATCTCCGGTCAGTGTGACCAATCACACCCGGTGAATCTCTTCCCTCGTGGGGCTAAGTGACAAGACCATTCAGTGTAGTACCATTCAGTGTCTTTATTTTGCAGATATTGTGCTGTGAAACTCAGGGGTACAATTTAAGGCGGTGAATGCAATATACATGAACAGAAGACAAATTCCTCATTAATATTCTGAGTGCATCTGCTCGTCCTTCAAGCACGGGATTTGGAAACAGGGATTTGTTCCCTTTCAATACGGCAGAAGGAATGCTTGAGGAGTAATTTGTTGAATGGAGTTGATGGTGGCCTGCCAAATATAACAAAAATACAATTCTTGTCATGTCCAGGGAAATTAGCACATCTACCTCTGCTGTCAGTATTTGTATCAAATATAAAAGCAAAATGATGTCGGCTGCTGGAACTCTGAAACAAAATCTGAAATGCTGGAAATGCACCTGTCTGTGAAAGGTCATCGACTAGATATATTGGCCTCAGCGCTCGAGCACCACTGGTTTCAGTGCTACGGAGTCAGCTGATGAGAAAAATCGCACAGCCTCTGCAACCACTGACTGTTTGCACAGCTCGGCCAATGACCATGCTTTGGAAGTCTTTTGCTGCTTCAGAGTTAGTGGAAGTACTGTGCTGTGAGAGGAATTGATAGAATTCAGCCAGACAGGTGTGGTATGGCTTTCAAAGACCTTCGAGTCCCCGATTGAGCAATTGCAATTCACCACCACATTCACGATGACGACTAGGATGTGTAGTAAATGTAGGTGATGTACCATCAATTGAACGCGAGACGAGTTGCTGTACAAAAGTATGGCTTTAATCAGCTAGACGTTAGCCCTGCAGTCGATTACAGTATAAGGACGACCGCCGGGAGTACTGGGTATTTATACCCCGCCCTGGAGGCGGGGTTAACTCAGCCTCTCGACCAATCGGGGAGTCGTCACATGACTGGTCTCAAACAATCGGTCAAGAGGCACATGACCGACCAGGGCCAATGGTAAGCCGGTGTTCTGCACCAATGGCAGGCAGTTATGCTAATCATACCACCACAGTAGGCCTCGCCAGCCACACTCGCCTCCTTTGAACAAATTAAAACAATATCACTTCCAGTCATAGTGGATTTCATTGAAATTTCTCTTGGGCTGCATCATGACTGGAAGACAGAGCAAAGACAGCAAAGAGGAGAAGTTATCTTCAGAGGAGGGGGGTCTCAGCAGAAGGCCTAAAGCAGATATGGTCTTCAGGGAGTATGTCTCTTACCTCCACCCCAAACAGAAGCAGTGTCTGCAGTGGCTACATTTCACAAAGGTGGAAGTCGCTGAACTGTGTCCTCTCCTCCACCTGGAGCTGCAGCCTCATACGGGATGAGGATGACACTGTCGGTGGCCATCTGTGGCTGGCCACCCTCATTTCCTAGGCCAGAAAATATTTCCAGACTGGAGGAGGCAACATGGCCAACGCATCTCAGTTTGCAGTCTGTCACTGTATCAGGGAGATCACTGAGGCTCTGTACACTGGAAAGGAAACTTTATTTTCTTCTCTCCATGCAGAGAGAATCAGGAGGAGTGGGATGCCCCACGGTGCACGGAACCCCACTGACTTCAACATATGATTCTTCAGGATCTGTCAGTCATCCGATTTAGCATAACCTGAATTTCATCAGATTTTTGATACATCCTGCATCTCAATGGGGAGATGCACTGAAACCGCAAAGGGTTCCACTCATGTAGTTGATATGCAATCATACCCAGACTATCATGTTGGTGAATTTCCACTGCCCTGACAGCAGCCAGAATGCTTTCACTCTGTGCCAATCAATCTTTCTAGCCCTCTTTGAACCACCACATCAAACATGAGGTTCACTGCATGGAGATAATACACATGGCTGAGGACTCCCCTGGGCCACCCAACCACAGATAGACAGTTCTACAGTGATACCATGCAACAACCACGAACATCACGGAGGAGACTGTTATTGCTTGGAGTGGCAGCCCTCCAGTACTTGCTGGAGCATGTCTCCTGATCTGTGGTGGGCTGCTATATCCTCCAATATTGGTAACGTAGACCACAAGGAGTTTGGTGACCACCTAGGAACAAAGAGGAAGGGGAAGGCATCTGTAATACCATTACTTTGTATGTGCTGCCTGTGAGCATCTCAACAGTGAAAAATCCCAATGTTTCACATTTCCCACCTTTGACCAATGCAACATTCTCTTAGCCAAAGTCCTGAAATAAAAGACACCACAAAAATCCACTCTATCACAACTTTATCCAACAACACGTCTAATTTCCTGGCAACACTCTTCCGCTTTGTTAGATGATGGCCTATGCCATGGTGGTCAACACTGTGTTAAACGTCACCTGGTGGTGCTCAGGAACCCCACTCTGGCACGGCAATCTCTGCCACATTTACTGGAGCAGGAGAGAGTGGGCTGAGGAAGTGCACATTTCACTGACCTCTGTTTACTCTGTCCCTTATGGTCGAATGCCTAGGTATAAGAAATGAAGACAAGATATATATATATATATATTATATATCCGTATAATAGATTCCAATTCTCAACTAATCAGCCTTTTGTGTTCCATTAGGGCCACTATTCCTTGTGCCTTTGCCTGGTCCTAGTGACTCTACACAGTGCCACCCAATGGCTGCAGCATAAGTGATGGGAAGGCTGTTGACTTTCAGGTGTAGTTTGGCTTTAAGACGTGCAGGCTATTTTTAATTGGTGCTTGCTTCGTACAAAGCTAGGCCTCCTGCTGAGTATGTAGCCAGTCAGTAATGTGTTCCAACACTGGGCTGCAAGCAACAGTTATGAAATTGAGCAGGTGGCACTCACTTTCTGTGCTCCCCGCATCATTCCCATCAGGTACAGGGTAATGCATCATATGTCCCTGTGCCCACCAACGGCTCTATTTAATTTTTGTTCAGATGCTGCCTGATCTGCTGACTGTTACAATTATTTTCTGTTTCAGACATTGGCTAACTAGAAGTCTTCTTTTACACTGTTCCAACAATGTGCTAAAATCACAAGGGTTGACAGACATTTAATGGAAGAACATAAAAAATAGGAGTGCCTCCTTGAGCCTGTTCCACCTTTCAATGTGACAGTGACTGCTATTCGGCTTCAGCAACACTTTGCTGCCCACTTTCCATATCTCATAATTCCCTCAGAGATCAAAAATGTATCTGTCTCAGCCTCGAATATAGTCAGTGATGGAATACCCAAAACCTGTTGGACTGGAGGATTCCAAAGATTCATAATCCCCTGAGTGAACAAATTTCTGCCCATGTCAGCCCTTAATGATCGGCCCTTTATTTTTGTCCCCACTTTCTCTGACCCTGTCAAGCCTCTTTACAATCTTGTCCCGTAGAATTCACCCTACAGAAACAGGTGAGATTTGAAATGCCCTCTTCGTCCAGAATATTGAATCTTTAAAGGACATATACGCCAACCTGGACATAGGAAACACTCTTTGAAACAATCACATTTATATTCACTTATTCCCTATGAAAGTGTAGCGACAATTACAAATACCTTAAGAGGACAGCATGGTAGCATTGTGGATAGCACAATCACTTCACACCTCCAGGGTCCCAGGTTCGATTCCGGCTTGGGTCACTGTCTGTGCGGAGTGTGCACATCCTCCCCGTGTGTGCGTGGGTTTCCTCCGGGTGCTCTGGTTTCCTCCCACAGTCCAAAGATGTGCAAGTTAGGTGGATTGGCCATGATAAATTGCCTTTAGTGTCCAAAATTGCCCTTAGTGTTGGATGGGGTTACTGAGTTATGGGGATAGGGTGGAGGTGTTGACCTTGGGTAGGGGGTAGGGTGCTCTTTCCAAGAGCTGGTGCAGACTTGATGGGCCGAATGGCCTCCTTCTGCACTGTAAATTCTATGAAAGGTACCTCAATTAAATAAGTATGCAAATTGGTGAAAAGGTAACTCAATAATTCCTTCATACATTTGCATTTCTATTATTACTTAAACAATTGACTTTACTCCTTTTATGTCTTTTGCCTTGCTTCTACCAGCAGGATTTTTTCTTTTTGTTTTTGTCCAAGAATAAAGTGTGGAAGAGGACAAAACTTGTGTCTTTGCCATCTGTTTGCTACTGTTGTTCCTCATTCATTTTCTTCTCTGTTCATTCTTCGGAATCCCAGCCTTTTTTTTCCTTTATAATTTTTCCTCCTTAAAAAATCTTCACCTGTAGTGGAATTCGAGGAAGGGACAGATGAGAAAAGTGTAGTTGTAACACTGACCGTGTAACAGAGGGAAATTCAAATAATTTCTGACCCTCATTTACAGAATTCAACCTCCTCATCTCAAATATTCCTCTTCATCAAATGTTGCATTACTTGCTTCATTTCATACCATTCACTTCAGTCTTACTTTCCATTATGTTTCACCCTCTAGTTATTGCCTGTCCTGTGCTTCCCTTACTTCCTAAAATTTTAGCACTGTAATGTTTCTTAGTCGTATCATGAAGTAAGGAATAGTGGGCGGGATTCTCTGTCCTGCCGCATCCGTTTTCTATTGGGGCGCGCCCTCGCCAGCAGCGGAATTCTCCCTCCCAACAGCCTGTCAATGGGGTTTCCCATTGTGGGCACCCCCATGTCATCAGGAAATCTGCGAGCGTGAGTGCACTGCCGGCGAAATGGAGGATCCCGCTGACAGAGAATCCAGCCCGGTGAGTTTAGGGAAAGGAAGAATTGAAGTAGGAAAGAGGTAGAGTCAAGAGAGGTACAAAAGGATGCAACTGTGAACAGAAGCAGAAAAGTGACCCTCGATGACCAGAGAATTCTGGCCAGTATTTCCAGATCAGTCTTTCAAAATAAAACATCCAGCAGCTTTTCAGCACTGGACTACATGGGAACATCATTTTAACAATTACACTTTGTCAGTCAGCATACTTGCAATATAGATTAAATAATTTAGTTGAAAAATGGGTCATGGAAAGTACACTCTAAATGGTGTGGGATGAAAAACAATATAATATCTGCATTATGTCTCCTAGGCAATTGAGTACAACATATTTGAGGGGATGGAATGTCGTGGTGCCCCTTCAGTTGTTGTAAGTCAAGGTAAAATTGTCCTTGAATATGGGACGATTCATGCCACAGAAGGTTGTGGACGCTTCATCCCCAAGAAGACATTCCCAGACTATGTTTACAAAAGAATAAAAGCAAGAAGCAAGGTACAGTGTTTAACTTTACTGCCTCAGTATTACAACTTCAAGGCAATTAATTGCAAACAGAATTAGAATTGATACCTCTACGATGGGTACAAGTTGCACCGTGGATAATTTACGGTATAGTAATGCATTAATGATGTTATCGGACTAATAATCCAGAGACCTGGATTAACAATCAAGTATTTTAATAAGGAGTTAAATCATTCCCTTTTGATATCTGTCAAAAGTTCAAAAATACTCAACAATATCACTGTTTTTCAATGCATTTTATGGACTTTTGTGTGAAGAGTGTGTACTCGGTGTATAGTTTCCCTGCTGCTTGGAACCACCATCTATTTTTCTTTCATTTTGGCCCAGGCATTGTACCTTATTTCAAGTCTCTGATTAAATTTAAATGAGAGGAGTAGTTCTTTTCCCAGAAATTTGCAGATATGTTAGCTTTACGTTCCGGTGTTTATAGAGTATATCATAATCCTGTGCCCGGTTTTCGTTTGGAGATTCCAGACCATCCTTCTCAGTTTAGGTGCAACCAGTTTCTAACCAGAGACCATTTCTGCAAAGTTAAGGAGCTAACAACTGCTGCCACTTTTGAGATAAGGGGCTGAAATTTCCAGACCCCAGCCACGTGTTCCTCGGTGGTGTGCAGTTTGCTGATGGTGGGATTCTCTATTCTCACCACTTGTCAATTGGGGGCAGGATTCTCACTTCTGACGGCAGAGTGCTGACGCCGTCATAAAAACCGGAGAGTTTAACAACGGCGTCATCGGACCATTTTGTGTAGCAATCCTCTGCCCTACAGGGGGCTTGCACGGCACTGGAGCGACCCATGCTGCTCCAGCTGCCAAGACCGGCGTCAAATGTGCACCGCGGGTCTGCGCATGCGCACTGCGACCGACGCAAACCCACACATGCGCGGTAGCTTCCTTCTCCGCGCTGACCCCGACGCAACATGCCATAGGGCTATAGGAGTCGGCGCGGAGTAAAAGAGGCCTACCAGGAGAGACTGGCCCGTCGATCGGTAGGCCCCGATCCTGGGCCAGGGCGGAGGCCCCCCCTCCGACAGGATGGACGCCGAGGTCCCGCCGGGTAAGACCAGATGTGAACGGCGCTGCCAGGACTCGGGCTTTCTTGGCAGCCATTCGGCCCATCCCAGGTGGAGAATCACCGGGGGAGGGGGGGGGCACGTAGAGCGGCCCCCTGCCGCTGATTAGCAGGTTACCGGCGGAGAATCGGCTGACCGGTGCCAGGCGAATCGCTGCTGGCCCGACGATTCTCTGAACCGGCGCGGGCTGAGAGAATCCCGCCCGGGATTTCCCTATAAAGCCACCCCACGTCGCTGGGAGACCACTGGGCGGGGGTGCACTGCCAGCCGGAACAGGGAATCCCAATAACCAGAGAATTCCAGTCAAGGCATAAAAGATTCGGCCACCACCAATAGTGGTTGACATTTCCAAATTGTACATTCATTTGCATGGTAACTGGAGTCCCTGTTGATCTTGCAAATTCCGCTTCTGAAAATTAATCTGGATTCCAATTGTCTTCTGTGCATACTTTGAGCAGCTGGTATCTTTTTCATTATTTCTGCATGAATAACAATGGAGAGCTTAAAATCTGATAATACTTGCACGCAGATTTGAACACACCCCTTTTCAAAGTTCGAAATTTTTAGTAAATTTTTAAGCACATATTGTGGGATGGCACTTAACCATTGCAAGACCAAATTTTCTTGAATTGCTCAAAGTTCATACTTGTACATCAGAGAGAAATCTGAATTGTTCTTCGCATTAATATGTCACTTAGATTTTGCCTACAAACTCTTCTCATATTCAGTTACATTTGTAAAAAGGCACATCATTTATAGATTGGTAGAAGAGTTATCAAAGGTTACTTGCATTTTTTTGCAGTTGGCTGAAATCCGAGGCGTTCCAAGGGGGATTTATGATGGTCCTGTCCAGGATGTCACTGTGGTTACCAGAGCTATGACACCTATTCCATCAGCTCGGATGTCTCCAGCTAAACAACCAATTCAACCACCACGAAATCTTCACCAATCCGGATTCACTCTGGCTGGTAAAAATGTGTTTGCTATAAATTATTAATAGAACATTGAAGGTTCAACTTTGGTCCTATAGAACATAGAATATGTTTGATCTTTCTTGAATGCAGTCGTTAGGGGCGTGATTTAACCACCACGTTCTGCTTGATGTGGATCTGGGCGCGCAGGTTAAATTGCGGGAATCAACACTATCGAGATTCCCACCGGGTGCGAATCAGTTTGCTATCTAACTGGCCCGCTCCTGATGCCGAGTTACGGATCACGCCCACATATGGCGAGCATATCATGAACCCTCATTTGTATTAACTTCCATCTCATTAGTGAGATTGAAGTCGAATGCAACGGCCTCCCAGGAATTAATTGGCTATCCAGCGAGAAATCATGCGGGCATCATTTAGTCCTCCTTTTTAAAAACGTGAAACTGGCACAGTGGCTTCTGAAGGGAACTGAGAAGGTGAGTAACCATTTCAATTTTCCAGCCTGCAACTCAAGGTTCGGAGGCACCTCTGGGAGTATTGGGGGAAGTGAGCGGCTTCGGTCTGTGAGGGCTTCAAGCCATCTTTCAATATTGTGGATACTCATAACAAGGGCAACTACAGCTGCTGCTGTCTGTCCAACCAAACACTTCCAGGATAGAGCCCTGCTCTTGGTTCTATGGTGAAGGTCAAGCCCTGCTCTTGGTTCTATGGTGAAGGTCACTTTAACTATCTTTGACTGTGAGAAATCTCCAGCTTCACATATGAAGGGTATTGCTATTGAATAATTGGCCTTGTCAGTTGTGAGAGCATTTCACAGCTACAAGTCGTGTTTGCTGCTTACTCGTGCTGGTGGCTGCAAATGCCTGGAGGCTGCTGTTGCTGTTTCTTTCCTTTTCTGTAGCCAGAAAGAAGGTCAGTTCTGGAATACAGGGATCAGAGAGATGTGTGAATACAGAAAGAAATCCAGTTTGAAGCACGAAAATGGTGTAGGACCTGGTCCGCGACATTGATTCAAATGGCCCAAACGAAAGTGCCCTTCATTAATAATAGGAGGGTGTTCCACTTCCTGAATGTTCAACTCATGTGTGCCACCACCTCCCAATCATGCACCTATATGCATGTTTCCCAGATAGCGTGCATGACATCAACATCCTGGGATATTCATTGATCCCGGGTGTCTTCAAGGACCACCAAAGGAGAATGGGATTGAGGGGGTACGGGAGAGGGGAGGATCGATGGGTTGGCTCTTGGGGGATAAAGAATGCCTGCTGAGGCCCTGGATAATTATGCCAGTGCAGAAGCTGGAGACCAAGGTGGAGACCCGATATAACAAGCCCTATGCTGCTACACGTGCTGTCATTGAGTGGTGCATCATGCTGTTCTGATGCCTGGACTGCTCTGGTGGCGCATTGCAGTACATCCCCCAGAGTGTCTCCCACTTTATGGTGGTCTGCTGTTCTCTCCACAACCTGGCACAGCAGCAGGGTGAAATACTGGAGGATGAGTAGCATGTAGCCTTGTGTGAGGAAGAGGAGGATAACCTGGAGAGGCATGCCCGGAGGACAAGGGAGGCCCTCATCCGATTCTCACAGGACAAGGCTTGTCCATCATCTCCCCCTTCCCAAACCCTCCTCCCCTCTCCCATACCCCCTCAACACCATTCTCTTCCTTCTGACCCATTTCTCTCCTTCCTCCACATCGCCCCCCCCCCATTCCTGAACCTCTCACAGCCCCGCTCCCACTCCCAACTACCCTGTTCCACCCTCCAAGGGTCTGTGTAGCACCACCCCAGGGTGATAGGTTTGTATTGGCACTGTCAGTGAGTCAATATATAGAAGGCAGTAGAGTGATGATGACTCCCTCTGAGGCTAACTCTGGTGCTCCTCAATTTATACCAATGTCTGACTCTTGTCTTTCTGCTCACACCCATCTTCTGAACAGGGTTTGCATCGTGGGCATTTGATTCACTATGCCCAGGAGAGGGGGGGGGGGGGGGGGGGGGGTTAGGGGTGCAGGTAGACCCGCTGTGAAGATTGGCATGACAGAGGCTTCACATGTGTCAGGTGTAACATATTTAAATTGTGACATTTGACATTTCCATTCCTCCTAGCTACAGATAGGGACCCACCCGTTGATCTTTCGTGGTCTGCTTTTCCACTCCCATTGGCTTTTCATGCCTTTGGTGGACATCCTCTGAAGAGGGGGAGGGGGGGGGTACATACACGTGTCACTGGCATAACTGTACTAATACCTCAGGGTGCTGATGCCCTCACTTGGGTGGCGGGTGAAGGTTGCTGGGGATGTGGGGTATGATTCAAAATGGCCCAGCTCCATCAGATGGAGATGTTGCAACACAATGAATCTGTGGTCGGTGAGAGGGAAGGATCATTATGGTTTGTTTGACCTGAACAACTCACTTGAGGCAGGGTGAAGGGGTAGTGGATCCTCTGTGGTGCAGACCAACCTCGCTGTCAGTGACTGTTCTCTTCTTGGTTAACCCCGCAATTTCCAAGCCTGTTCCTCATAGGGGGGTGAGGACTTGAATCTCTGGTATTCCATTCGCCGACTTGGCCATTTCCCGCTTATTATGGGCTATCTTCTCCTGCGGGGAAAAGAGAGGGCATTGTGAGCTGCATGCTTGATGGGTCGGGGTATCTATAGCAGGTGGCATGTGTGGTCACAGCAACCAGACATGAAGGGGTTGTGCTGGTAGGTGCCAATGGGTTCTGAGGATCAAACAAGGAGACCCTCTCCCCTGTCCCAATTTCCTATCCCTTCTATTTCTCTCCCCTGTCCCCTACCTCTTCCTCGCCCCATCCCTCTCCCCTGCCTCATTTTCATGTTTCTCTCTCTCCTGTCCCTCTCCTATGTCCCTCTACCCTGTCCCTCTCCCCGTCTCTCTCCTTTTTCTTTCTTCTCCCCCTCCCCTGTCTTCCTCTCCCTCTCTCCTGTCCCTCTCCATTGCCCCTCTTATTTCTTTCTCTCCTACTTCTCTTTTCTGTCTCTATTCCTCTTCCTCACCCTTGTCTCTCTTCCCTGACCCTCTCCCGTCTCCCTCCCATATCCCCCTCTCATATTTCTCTCTTCTGTCCCAATCCCGCTCTCCTCTCCCACTTCCCTGTCCCACTCTCCTGCCCTCTCTCTGTCCCTCCTATTTCTCACCCGTGTCCCTGTCCCTTATCTCACTCTCCTGGCCCCCTCCCGTCTCTCTCTCCTGTCCCTCCCCTGCTCCTCTCCCCCTCCCCTGTCCCTTTCTCCTATTTCTCTCCCCTGTCCCTCACCCCTTTCCCCTTGTCCCTCTTCCCCTGTTGCTGATTCCCCTGTACCTCTCTCTGTTCAGGTACATGGCAATGGGAAGCCAGGTCGCAAGCAGCCATGCAAGAGTCAGATAATGGGCTGCCGTGGAAATCTTTTGTGTACGGGCTTGAATGGTCAGAATGCTGATCAAGACATGAGCAGATAATGTAGACCCAGTAGATCAGTTTTGAGGAATTACTGTATCGCTTGAACTGGTATCTTTCATGGGGAAAAATAAATAAGGTCCAGCTTCCCGTTCCTAATTATCAAAGATCTTATGGCACGATTCAAAGAAGACCAAGAGAGGCCAACAGAACTTTCAATGGTCCATTAAATTGTCCATTTCGCTCGTGGCAATTTCCCCAGTGGGCGAGATGGGAAAACTTACCCCAGCTGGGATGAGAAAATAATGTAGCCAGAAGAGTGCATCAGTGAAAAGATTGAGCATTATCGCAATTGCATGCATGAGAAAATATCTCATTAGAAATTTAATTGGTACAAATGTATCTCAAGTGTTCTGTTTTGAAATTTAATCTGAAAAGAGATTAGGCTTCAAATAAATGTTTTGAAATAATGCTCTTAAAACCATCACGCTGACAAGATGCGGTCTGAATTTGCTTTTTCTTCCATTCTAGGAACCCAGGCCGATGATCACATTCCTCATCGTCCTACTCAGCGTATCAGTGCACCCCCTGGTGGCCGTTCAAACATAACAACTCTGGGCTGAATTTCAGCCCAGAAACATCTTGATTAAAGTGATAATCTCAGAGCCCTAATATTGCTGCAGGTTTTGTCATCTGAGGCTCAGATATATTCTCACAAGCAGCTTTGTGCAGTACAGATTTTTGCTGCAAAAAAGATGGTCATGAAGTCACTGCCTTTAGCTGATAAATGATGCATTTGGAAACTTTTTGATCTGCCAAATAATTCCAAGAGGTACAGTTTTTGTATTATAAAAAAAATAACCCTTAATTTATATTAATATTTGATTTAATTGGGAAGTGTGTAACAAGCATTGAAACTGTCGTTTCCTCGTTGTGACTACGTAAAGTTGTATTTGTGTTTCATTTGCAAGCATGATAGTGATATTGAAGGTAATGTGTAATTCACTTTGTATTACCACAGGAGTCTGACAGTCTAAAACAATGTAATGTGCACATTGATTGCAAAAATATTGAGGTTCTAAAGTATTTTAATAACTTTCTACAGCCACATGACAACAGTAATCCAAGCTGCTGTGGTGCAGACCAGTATTTCGTACATATGTGCTGTTGACAGGGTAACCTTTCAAAGTTTTTAACAACTAACAAGGGAGATACGATTTAGTGAACCAAAAAGTATAATTTTCCCTCGCATTAAATGTGCATTTTTAGGTTTGATCTTAAGTATGACTGTGACAAGTTGTTAAGCGTTGTTGGTGGTTACTAAATTAAATTGTAATGGGTACTGAGGATAGTTTCCACCTTAACAGTTGGGCAGCAATGCGGCAGAGTGGCTCCCCTGCTGTTTATAGAACCCCAACTATTTCGTTTCACTTGCAATCAATGGGTGCAATAATTGGGTGCCTTCTATAACAGATAAGCAATCCGCCCAAATGGGGAAGATAAAATTGAATCCCAGTAGATCTGAATTGCCTCCTGGATGTCATCTCTTTCTATGCTTCTGTGTATAATGGAAATAATTGTCAAGATGAAGTTATAGTGCTGCTCACTTCTCTTAAATTCATTTAACTAATGATTTTCCCTTTACTGAACTAACCAGGCGTGCAATGTCATTTAGAACTAGTGCAAGTGAGTTAACGGTTGTGCTGGTTCACTAAGTGGAGAAGTTCACCATCTTTTGTTAGCCTTGGTAACAGTCAGAAATGCCATGAATTTCAAAATATTGGTCCTTGTACAAAGCAAATGGTAATATCTTAAAATGGCAGTGGTGTTGTCTTGTATGTTTAACATGTTTTTTGCTTGAATGTAATTAAAGTATCTTGAACTTTTTGAGAAGGCTTGAATAGTTGAAATATGTTGTGCAGGCTTCATTCTTAACTCTTTCTCAATTCACTTTAGCTAATTTCTGCGATAATGACTTTAGTGGCTTGACTGTTCTATAATTTTATGATTTGTAAAGAATGGTTTATCTTAAATGAACCAGACTGTAGTTCTAAAGTAGCCTGTGACAAAAATGGGGAACCTTGCTATTAGGTGGCTAGAGGGTGCAATATTAACCTTTGAACTCTATACTGGCTGAATGAAATGATCAGATTAGACCTATTGCATGGAAATAGCAGAATGTTTTACAGAACCTTCTCATATTTAGTCAAATTTAATCTGATTATGGAAAACCTAATCAGTTTTTATCACACATATAGCTAACTACATTCAATTCAAACAGACTGTTGTCTTATTTCAAAGTGTTATACTTAAATCTAATATCCAACTCAAAATAAACTGCTTTGAACCAGATGTGTTGGTGACCATCGCAACAGTTTGTCGAGATTTGGTTAGAAAGCTGACCGCTTTTGGAATTCAGATAAAGCATTGTCAGAGTTACTAATGAATTTCACAGAACATGCAAAGCCTGAAAACTTTGTACAGTGACGTTGGTTCAATCTAATGGTTCATCTTTATCAAAATAAAAATGTTATGGAATATGAATGCTTTGGTGTTTCTAATTTGTACATACACCAGGGGGTACTGCACCAATAATCAGAGATTCATGATGGCACTGAATATAAATTAAGAGAGAGAATGTTTTGTTTAATTTGTACCTATATTGCAACCTGACAGTTTGCCATTAAAATGCTCAGGCAGCTGTCAACTCTCAAACTACCTCTTAAATGACCAGGCATTTGTTAATTGGCTTCTTCTGTCTCTTTTCATATACTTCATATTTCAACCAATGTGAACAACATCAGTGAACCAGCTATGTGAAAATAGTTTCTCAAAACATATCGATGACCTTTCATAAACTGATGCCCTGGAAAAGCATTCTATTTATTGACTAGCATTTACTCTGAATCGCAAGTGGGGAATTCATTCCAGGTAGATGAACTCTCCCGAAGTGCCTTTTGCTAACATGTTTTGAACCACGCACAATAAATTGCTTCAAAATATCAGGGGTAGGGGGAAATTAATGAGTGTCACGGAGGTCTCAGCCACCGGTTGGAGAACAGGAGGGAGGGAGCTCCTGGTCACTTCCCTTCAGGAGGTCTGGCATAGTTACCAGGTTATAGGGCATTTACCTGGATAGCGTTGGGCCTCCCACTCAATTAAGCCCTGAGCTGGCCGAGATTCTACCCAACGGAAGCAGTGGCCACACGGGCCTGGAGAAGGATGCAGCGATGGAGATAAGTACGGGTGGATGGAACTGACAGAATGTCGCAAGCAAGGGTAGGGTGGAGGATTTCAGTGGGTACCAACTCTCTTTCTGATGTTGGTCACTCAGGCACAGACTGCCTGTGGAGAAACTCCTTCGCATTGGGCCACAGGCAAGGCAAATAGATTTTTTTGGGCAGCCTCTCTGGATGGTGATTTCCCCCACCTAAATATGAGCAGTGGCAGGATGGGGCCTTTAAGTGGCTACTTAATGGGGACTCAATTGGCCTCCAGGCGAGAAGGCAGACTCCTCAGCCCACCATTCTCACACTGAACTGAGTCAGGGTGGTGGGGTGGGGAGTCAGGAAGGCAGCAGGATCCGCATCCCGCACCCTCCTGCTCAATGCCCCCACCTCCGAACTGATATTGGTGGGTAGTATTAGATTCCGCCCCCTAGAGATATGGAAGAGTTATGGCGGAAACGAGGTCTTGGATCCATCGTGTCTGAGCTATCCAGCTTAATCCACCTTTCAGTTCTTGGGCCCATAGCTCTGTTGGCTATGGCAGCTCAAGTGCTTCTCCAAGTATATTTTAACTGTAATCAGTGTTTCAACCCTACCACTCTCTTAGGCAGTGAGTTCCAGACCTCCCCCACCATTTGGGTGAAAACATTTTTCCTCCATACTCTGGTTATTGACCTCTCTGCTGATGAAAACAGGTCCTTCCTATTCAAGAGCTCTCATTATTTTATCCATTTAATTAAATCTCCCCTCAGCAACTACTTCATGGAAAACAACCCCAGTCTGTCTAATTTTACCTCCTAAATGAAATTTCTCATTCCTGGGAACATCTTTGTAATTCTCCTCTATCTCCTCTCTAGTGCATTCTAGCATAGCCATCCTGCTTTTAAATTCCAGGCCTTGGCGAATAAAGGAATGTATTCTGCTACATTTTGTAGTACCTTAAAATTTATTGTATTCCTTTGCCTTATTCACCCTCCCTGAGAGCATTACCTCACACTTCACCGGATTGAATTCCATCTGCCATATTTCTGCCCGCCTGACCAGTCCATTGATAACTTCTTCAGTTGTATCATCTGCAAACTTCAGCATCTTAAATTAAAACACAAATCTTTGGCCCTTTTTGCGTGTTTCTACCTCCAGAAGAGCCAACGGGTACTCGAAGAGGTAGGATTTACTGATGCTTCAGGAGACTGGTTTCCCATCACTGACTTACTTCATCCACCGGGAGGGGGAGGGGGGGACCAGGGATATAAATGATGTAAGAGGAAGAGCTTCAGGAAGGGAATGATATAATTGAAGAACACACAGGCCAGACAGGGAGTCAAGGCAAGTCCAGTGGCCTGAGTAAACAAATGTTTTCCATTGAATCTGCCCACGAAGGCCAAACTTCACCTTGCAGTGTAAATGGAGCAGATCATCAAAGCTCCAGCATGTTGCCTGAACTACTATTCCAGAAGCATTTCTGAATATACAGAGGGTATTGCAGTATAACAATCATGATCAAATCTACATTGTGTAAAAGAAGATGCATTGAAGAACATAGATGTGTATTATTTAGAAATAACTATCCTACTGAATAGGAATAAACATTTGGTTAAATTGAAATAGAATTTATGTCTCAGGACAAATCAAGAATTTAAGATGGAGATACTGAACAGCACTCACTAAACAATCAAGTGTTTGGATATATGCCGCCACATCAGGACAGAAATGTTTCGCTTTCCACTTACATCACCAGGAATCATATTAATAAAAAAACACTAAATGTTACTGATCCCTCAGGGTTAGAAAAAGCTGAAAAACTCACTATTGCCAATGGAAAACATTGGGTGGAATTTTTCAGCCCTTCCCGCCGGTGGGATCTTCCGGTCCTCCCGAAGGCGATCCCCCGGCAGCGGGACGGGTGAGCCACACACAAAATGCCGGAGATACCGTCGGAAGTGAAAGATCTTGATGGTGACCAATGGCGAGCTGCCTCCGCTGCCCGAAAACATGCCGCAGGGAGGCTGAAAACTCCCGACCATTCTATAATATTAGCTTCAGTATTTCTGAAAAAAACACATATTGTTAAAGCTTTTCGTCTGGTACTCATCAGGACAGTTCCCAAGAATACCAAATGTAAAGGAATCCAATTTAGTTGCATGAGAAGAGAATGTTGATTGACTGGCAAGTGGACTTTGATTGGTAAAGATGTTGCCATGGAGTGCACCAGTTACTGATGGCCGACAGTTAACTGCTAACCTTTATTTAAATTCAAACCAGGCAGGCTGACTAATTCCCTGCGGGATGAACCAGAGAATGACAATCACCGATTTTGTTTAGTTGAAAAAAGCGTTATCTATGTACATGTTCTTCCTGGGTGCAAAGGACAGGGCCCTGTGTATCAATATATGTAGCTTCTAGCATGTCTGGGTGAGCCACACATCAAGTCTGGATAATTATCTTAAAGTGGTTGTCAGTGTCATTCCTGGCACAATCAGGATTGTTTAACAATATTTGTCCAATTGCAGAATCACATCTAATGTTTAGTCATTTTGGGGACAATCTTCCCAAAATGGAACAAAGTCCCCAAACGAGTGCGTTTAGCAGTGTCGAGAAACACATGGCTATTCAACATGACTTGCTTTGAATAAGGACGAGGCCTCACGTAGCCCTGTTTTTTACAATGGGGGGTCGATTCGCCGGAACTCCCCGTTGTAGCGAGAGATCAGGATGTCATTTTTAAATGGCGTCCCATCTCTGAGGCTCACAATAATATCCCTGACCTGCCCCAGCCTGAACACAACATTGGAGGGTCCCCTGGTCCCCAGCCTAATCTTGTGCAAAAAATGCCAACCTGGCACCACCCCTGCCAGTGCCACCTTTGCAGTGTTAGGCTGGCACCCAAGCAGCACTGCCAGGGTTCCATGCTGGCACTGCCAGCTTGCCCAGGTGGCACCAGCCTGCCCAAAGGACATGCAGTTGGGGTCTTCAGTCCCCTTGGAGACCCCCAATAGGACCGTTCTATCTGGTCCCAATTTGTGGGGACCAGCACCAAACTGCACTCACCCAAGGTCTCCAAGGCAAAGGGATTGAATCCCAAAGCCTCAGGTACCTCAGGAATCTGCACATTAGAGTAAGACTTACTGGCTTGCTCTAATATGCAGATTTGCCAAAAACTGATCTCACCCATTGTGGACAGGATTCCACTTGCAATATCTCATGAGGCAATGTGAACTGGGTAGATCCCGGGAGCGGGGTCCCCCAGCTTTCACCGGCCATGCTGCGCCGTGGCGAGCTGCTTTTTTGCCGCAGAGTTGCTGGAAGATTGTGCCCTATCTTTTGAGTTTTTAGGCCTGGGTTTGCATTAGCTTTAAAAATTACGTTTCCCTATCAAGCAAATCACACCCGTTTTGCTAATTCTTCAACTTTACCACTCATTGCAGGAAGAGATGTCATGTGCATCAGGGATCTAGAGCCCCAGCATTTTCTTTACAAATGCCCAATGCAATGATGTAAAGCACAGTTTGATACATCAGCACGTTCAAATGGTTTGATTTGATTTATTGATTTGATATACAATCATAGAACATAGAACAGTACAGCACAGAACAGGCCCTTCGGCCCTCGATGTTGTGCCGAGCAATGATCACCCTACTCAAACCCACGTATCCACTCTATACCCGTAACCCAACAACCCCCCCCCTTTAACCTTACTTATTTCGGACACTACGGGCAATTTAGCATGGCTAATCCACCTAACCCGCACATCTTTGGACTGTTTGAATTGTTTGGCTCTTATCCCTTCCCTGCAACAAAAGTGCTGCTAATTTATTTTACACAAGGATGGTGCTGCTTTAAAATGGCACGTGTTTTCCAAATATGCCTCAATTTGAAATCAGAATTTAGAGACAATGCTCATTTCTTAGTTTACGTACTTATTGCAATCTGGATCTGCCCCTGGCATTTGTGCCATTAACACTTTCTGAATGAATGAGTGTCATGTTGACTAGAAAAGTTGTTTTTTGAGTTGAAAGGAGTGATTGCAAATTAGGAAATGTATATGTTTTCAAATGCATTTTTATAAACTTCCACGACAGTTGTAATGGGCTGAATGAGCCCTCCAAAGGTCCTTTATGCAGCAATCTAGTAGTGAAGCATACTGTGGGCACAGGCTGGGGGTTAGTTTGAAGTTTACTTACAGCTAAACATCACTATTCTGCATCAATGGTTGGTGTTATAGAACTCAATGACGGTTTCTTCATCGATCTGAAATTGAACTAAACAGAGCTGTAAAGGTGTAAAATTCACCAGTGATAACCAACAAGGAATATGCATGGGACAAGATATAACTGGGATGGTGGCAGTGGTAGAACCAAAGCAGGTAAACAAATAAATACCAATATTATTTTTATCGGCAAACCCGCTGAAGGGTGCCTCTACCGATTGGAATGATTTTTCAGTTTCCAACATCAGCAACAAAAGTTTTCAAGCCAGATATACTCTGGTCAGGTACAGAGTGAATCCACTTCCCCATGGCACCTTTTAACCCTGTGGTGATTGTAGATGGGAGTAGATGCAATACAACTGAGCAAGCACTAGAGGGAGCACGGGAGAGCTATATAAATACACAGGGACAGGAAGTGAGGACACACTTCACAGAAGGGGGACTTGGCAGCAGGACTGGCAGACACAGGCAGGCAGCATTTGAGGTAGCCGTAAGTTAAGCTCTGAAGACAGAACAAATTCACAATAAAGCATCTTCTCCACCTTTGAGACTACGAGCTTTATTAAGACACGAGGAACAACACATGGTTACCAGGAGTGGCTTCAGACGCTTACTACAGGACAACTCAGCTGCAGAAACAGAAAGACCAAAATAGCAAGAAACACTCCTACTGGACATTGGACTTGGGAAGACATCGCTTATACGAGGATGTGGCATGGAACCCCACCTCAGCTGGACACGACCGGCAATGTAAGAAATGTCTGGAAAATATTTAAACAAATGTTCGATATTTATATCATAGCTAATGATGTAGCAGCAGCCTCAGACGAAATTAAAATAGCAATGCTCATCGCAGGACATGAAGCTAGGAAAGTATATAATGGATTTAAATACTCAAAAGATGAAGACAGCAACAACTTACAAACAATACTAAACAAATTTGAAGAGTACTGTAAGGAATTTGAACAGCACGGAATGCTCAGAGGCCAAACTGCACAGGTACTGAGTGATGCAAAACTCAAACAATCACTATCAAAACAAGAAATCGCGAGTGAAAAGTACAGATCAAAAAGAAGAAAAACCTTGAATTTTTCACAAAGCCAAAGCGCTGAAATCCAGTACAGATCGAAAGGAAAAGGTAACTTACAACTTTCAGAAAGAAAAAAATGCTGAAATCGCGATAAAATGGCGTTGGAGCACATTTTACAGTCTCTGGCAGACAAAGAACTAAAATCTGCATCTGCCCATGCGCAAGAGACAGAAGCCGCGCATGCGCAGTTACAATCACCTGTTTATCGTTCTGCGCATGCCCAGTTTAAATAAGTTCTTGTTGCTGGTCGTTATGCGCATGCGCAGGCCGCGCATGTGCAGTCTCAAAACGTTTTGGTCGTGGATCGTTATGCGCATGCGCAAGTCGCGCATGTGCAGTGGACACAAAACCGCACAGTAAAGGATGGCCGATTTGCGCATGCGCAATTGATTCCTACGCATGACATCACAAGCGTCATGACGTCTGTGCATCCGGACCACGCCTACTTAAAAGGGAAATGCCCGAAAATTGAAAACAAGATCTTTAAAGCTGTAAATCAAATTTTCTTGCCTCAGAACACAGAAAAACACTTGAACTTAAACCAGCAGTTGAAAATAACTCTCACAACACCCTGGAAAAAGCAGTCTGCACCACCCAAAGTGAAGAGAACAAAACGAAATCCGAAACAAAAAACGATGATTTGTGAGTTATTCAGATATGCAAAAAATGATGAAGACGATACCAAATCCGAAGCAAAAAAAGTTGATTTGGTTTTCGAAGATTACTACTCAGACATGGCTGAGTTATTTGGATATGCTGATCACAGCATCAGCGACACGGTCGCAAAGCTCAACACGAATCTACTCGTGGTAGATGAATCCAACACCATGGTGCCATGGCAGATCGTCGATACATTGGATGACAGCAATACCCAAGACGAAGACGACGCCACACAGAGAGAACAGAAAGACTCCACAGGGAGAGCGATGACAGCAGACTCCACAGTGAGAGTGATGAAAGACTCCAAAAGGGAAGCAAGCAAACACTCCCTGGCGAACACCATGCATGAACAAGACGATGAAGGTCAACCCGCCATATCTGAGCAACTGCAAGCAGACTATGAAAGTCTACCAAGCTCAAATAATCAAGAAGAAGACAATGTAAATCTACCCACTGCATGCAAAAACAGTGACAAGGTGATCACACTCGACATACAGGAGGTACAGGATCACAGTGAGACTGACAGTTCTCAGCTTGTCTGTACAGAAGCACAGAGTAGGGCCACCCAAGAGTCCAGAGAGACCACGCCAATAGAAACCATCCAGATTTTGACTCCAGAAGAGGAGCACCAAGAGTCCAGTGAGACCACGCCAATAGAAACCATGCAGATTTTGACTCCAGAAGAGGAGCACCAAGAGTCCAGTGAAACCACATCAACAGAAACCATGAAGATTTTGACTCCAGAAGAGGAGTGGCAAGAGTCCAGAGAGACCACGTCAATTGTAATCATGAAGATTTTGACTCCGGAAGAGGAGCACCAAGAGTCCAGAGAGACCGCGTCAAATGAAATCGCGAAGAATTTGACTCCAGAAGAGGAGCACCAAGAAAGCAAAGATGAGGAATCAAATCCACCACAAATGACTAATGTCAACAGCATCAATGCAACATCAGATCAGTCTCACCATTCTCAAGACAAAACGTTCAATGCAACAGATTCCACAAAGGACACTCGCACCAACAACTGTGACAATGACTCAAATTATCCACACGGGACACTCATTGAGCATAACAAGAAAAACAAAAGCCACAAGAAGCACAGCAGAAACGAGAACAACAACAGCAAGAACAAAAGCAACATGAAGCGCGATAAGAACAACAAATATCGCAAGAAGCCCTGCAGAAACAAGAACAACAGCACCAACAAAAACTACAAGCACAACGAAAAAAACTACAAGAAGAACAACAAAACCAACAAGAAGCATAACAAAGATAGCGACAACAACAAAGACAGAAACGACAAAAACAGCAACAAGAATGGCAACGAAAACAACAAAGACAGGAACGACAGAAACAACAGCAATGAAACAACGACTTGTACAAAATGGTACAACTCGGCACATGAAGGACAATGCCACAGCACACTGCAAAACAATGACAAGACTACAAACATGCCATGGGATGACAACGAATCGCACAAACTCACATCTGCTCCAGAACAAGCAAGCACACCAGCTTTCAAGGCAGATGACATACTAAATCGATACCACAAGCACAGAAAAAAGTCCATGTCAGTCAACATCAGTGGTTCGACCATGCAAACACCATGGGATGATGTATTGGTTACTTAAAATAACAAGAACACTGACAACATTCACCACGTCAACAAAAACAAAAGAAAAAACTCAGTGAACAAATTCATCAAGTTTGGACTCATAAATGTTTTTATTAAGATTGGACTCATAAATATAAATTGGCTTTGTAAAATATGCAATAGCACCATCACTTGTATAGATACACATATCATAAGTAACTGTTTTGTACAATTTTCTTTAACGATGTACAGAAAATATGTAAAGAAAAAAGGGGGTATGTGGTGATTGTAGATCTGAGTAGATGCAATACAACTGAGCAAGCCCTAGAGGGAGCACGGGAGAGCTATATAAATACACAGGGACAGGAAGTGAGGACACACTTCACAGAAGGGGGACTTGGCAGCAGGACTGACAGACACAGGCAGGCAGCATTTGAGGTAGCCGTAAGTTAAGCTCTGAAGACAGAACGAATTCACAATAAAGCATCTTCTCCACCTTTGAGACTACGAGCTTTATTAAGACACGAGGAACAACACAAGTCCCATCTCAGAAAAGAACCTAGAATGGAGTATTTTATTCCCGCTCTCCTATCCTCAAGTGACACTTGGTGATACATTCTGTCACATAAGTCACTTGCAGCAGGAAGAGTGACCTTCCATCAGTCCGGTTTGGATTAAAACACGGATCCTATCGCTAATGGAAGAGTGTGCTCACTTACATCAGCACCCTGGCATTTATTGGTGAACATGTTGGGTATTGAATCCAGTGATAGGGTCATTGATTTTGGAATGTGCTCCGTCCTGACCAGAGTAAAGTTTATTGTATGGCTGCACCCGCCAATGCCAATGGATATTCCATTATATTCCTAACCCGAGTCTCTCAGGTGGTGGAAAGGCTTGGAGAGGTTAGGGGGTGAGGCACTTGTTGCAGAGTCTGTCCAGCCCATGCACTGTATTTTTAACCACAGTATTAATATGACTGGTTTACGTAAGCCTCTGGGCAAATGGACTCCAGAATGTGAGGGGGACTCTTAAAAAGAGGAACCAGTGAGAATCAGAAGGTTGTGGTTGTGATTTTCTTTCTTTAGAGTTGGTCACCATTTAGGCAGTGTGAATGTTATCTGTCACTTGTCAGCTCGAGTTTGGATGTTGCCCATGTCCCACTTGCAGGCCTGACATGGGGTGCTCGAATAAAAAAGAAGCTCTTAATGGAGCTGAACACTGTTGGGAGAGAAAATTGTTTAGATAGCAAGCCTGAGTTTCTTCAATGAGGTGTGGACTGTGCAGATAGCGGTCGGCACCACTGTCAGCCCCTTCAGGCCTCATGAGGCTGTAAAACAAACCTTGTCAGAGACCCACCCTCTGTCCATGCAGCCTGGCATTTCATGAGACCCCACCCATGAACCTCATAGTCGCCGCCAGGAATGACCCTACGGGTTCACCTACTCCAGGCCACTTTCCAGCTGCCACTCTGGATGGGAAATACCTCAATGGTGATATCGCCACAAGCTCAGCAAGCAGGACACTGGATGCGCTGCCTGCACACCAGCTGCCTGATCCCTTTAAACCTTGACGCTCACAGATATGAAGGGTTGCTTAGACCTGCGAGAGACTCCACCCCGCCAATACTGTACCCCACCAGCACTGCTCCCCCCACCTTGCATCACCCCCTACTATCCTCCTGCCAGTTCTAAGTTGAATTTACCTGGGATGTGGAGATGCCGGCGTTGGACTGGGGTGAGCACAGTAAGAAGTCTTACAACACCAGGTTAAAGTCCAACAGGTTTGTTTCAAACACTAGCTTTCGGAGCACTGCTCCTTCCTCCTGAGGAAGGAGCAGTGCTCCGAAAGCTAGTGTTTGAAACAAACCTGTTGGACTTTAACCTGGTGTTTTAAGACTTATTACTGAATTTATCTGAGTCACCTCTGCATCCTCTCCACTGCACCCTCTGTGACTGGCACCTGGAGTGTAATGGTGACCTGGGCATGCACCATCGATATCTTCTTCAGGGATGAAATCGGCAGGTTCTAGTTTTTATACAGCTGTTGTAAATCGCATCAGCATTGATGTTATGCTGACAACTGATAAATATTCTGCGAGTGGGGAAGTCCCGGAGGGAGAGCTCCCTAATGATATGTTGATGTATTTAAATGAGATTCCCAGCCTTCCATGTCGGGATTCCTGTTACGCCACTGGGAAGGGTCTTGGAAAATCGGAAAACAGTCTCACTGGCAAAAGCCGGGAGACTGTGGCTGGAGAGGAGACGGGTGGGGTTGTGGTAATCTCTGAGGATGGTATCTTGATAGGCAGATGTGAAGACAACTTTTTAAAAAATGTATTTTATTACAAACATGTATCAAAACAGGTTACAGCAAATAAACACCCTGGGAAACAAACTTCCCAACAATCAATTATACAGTCTGTACAGATTTTGTTCCCTTTTTCACCCTCACCTCTCCCCCTCTACCCCCTTCCCCACCCCCTTGCGACGAACAGCTCCTCAAACATGGTCACAAACATTCCCCACCTTTTATCAAACACCCCTGCTGAGCCCCTTAACTCATGCTTTATCTTCTCTAACGCAGGAAGTTGTACAGGTCACCCAACCAAGCCACTACCTCTGGCGGCGATGACGACCACCACTCCAGCAGAATTTGCCGCCGTGCAATCAGAGAGGCAAAGGCCACGACACGGCCTTCCTCCTCTCCCTGAACATCGGCTTCTCTGAAAACCCAAATATTGGCATCTCCTATATGAAGACAATTGAGGGGTCGAGAGGAATTGTGGGAAGGTGCAGTAGATTGTATACAGTATGCTTCGTAACTTTGAGAGGCGATTAATAAATACCCTATTTGATGTTACTGTTGGATCACAAAGCTCCTTTATCCTATTGCACAATCTGATACAAACCTTAATTAGTTAGGTTTTGTTTCACAATAAATAAAACAGAAAATTCACAGCTGCATGAGATTCACTTGAAATGATTTATAACCATTAAAATGTTTGTTGCGGATGGCCAGTAGATGGTGATAATCCAGCACAGAATATCAACTGAAAAATGGTTAACTTATAGCAAATGGAGAAGATTCCTTCATTTTTTATCTCAAAAAATCTTGATTTGACTCATTAATCTATGATGCTTTCTATTTTTTTGCTGCCTTTTCTTCATCATTCTCCTTTTCTTCACCATTCCTTACTAGCCCAGGTATATGACCTCTCTCGCCTGGAAAATACATTTGCCCCTTTTCAGGTAGACAGCTGGCTCAGAGAAATGGTGGAAGATGTCCCCTAAGTTATCTAGGTGCTCCTTCTCGGTGGTTCCAGTAATCGATACATCATCCAGGTAGTCTGCCACCCTTTGGAGCCCTTGAAGGATGCTCTTCATAACCCACTGGAAGGCAGCAAGGCAGAATATATTCCAAATGGGAGCCTGGTGTATTTATGTATGTATTGGTGGTAACATATTTCCTGGGTGCCTTATCCAACTACAACTGGAGCTATGGGTGGTTCATGTCCAACTTGGAGAAACAATGACGCCCCAAGAAAACTTGCATAAAGATACTCCATGTGCAGCCTTGGGTACCTGTCCAACCAGGAGGCCTTGTTCACCGTCATTTTATAATCGCCACACAGACCGACAGTTTTGTCTGGCTTCAGTACCAGGACCACAGGTGATGACCACTCCTTGAACTGACTTGGACGAATAATCCCCAAGATTTCCAGCCGGCTGAGCTCGTAGTCCACTTTTGGCAATAGGGCATACGGAACTGAGCGGAACCGAAAATACTTGGGTTGGGCTTCCGCGTCCATGTAAAATTTGGCCAAGGCTCCCTTTATCTTCCCCAAACCATCTCAGTAAATCTCTAGGTATTTTCCCACCTGCTCGTGCCCAATCAAAAAATCTGTTGCCAATCTACATGGAGCCTCTTCAACCAGTTACAGCCCAACAGACTGGGTGCAATGGGGGTCATGGGGAAGTGAGGAGGTGAGTAGTCCTTCCCATTTAGCGGCTTGCAGCTCAAGGGCACCGGAGCTGGTGGGGGTGTCTCCTTCAGGGGGGATGGAGTAGTTCAAGGGCCTGGAGGGAATATTATGGAGACTCATACCATGGGCAACCGGGCCTGCAGAATGTCTTCCCACCAAACACTCCCAGGTCAGAGCCCTGCTGAAGCTTCTCTCCTGAAAGCCAATTTTACCCACTTTGACTGAGGTGGGTAGACTGCATAGAATCGCCATAACTGAAGGCTATTTCAAATGAGAAATTAGCCTGGTTAATTGTGATAGCACTTCACGTTCCTAAACTCTCAAGTGCCTCCTCGAAGGCACAGGTGCCATGTCTCAGAGGATGATTAGTGCACTGCATGTCCTTTGATGCCTGAACAGTGTGCCTGTACTCTCGGAGCGTCAGCACCATAGTGCAGCTGCCAACAAATAAACAGTAAAGAGCAGGGCTTCACCACTGAGAATCTTCTCACGGCTAAAGTGTCTGATTGAGCGGAGGGCAGCTGAATACAGCCTCTCTAGTATTCCCGTTAAGGGTCCAGGGACCAGGGGTTGAGTAAGCAGAGGTTTGCCAGCATAACTGGCTCATTGAATGGCACTGAGAGAAGGCAGGGCTGTCATGGCAATGGTGGAGGAGGCCTGGGGATTTTGAGGATTCTGCGATGGAAGCTCTAACTGATGGTCAGTCTCTCTCCTTCTCCAATACCTTCCAGATACAAACAATGTTTGCTGGTATAGATCTTCCGAAGCGGAGGCCCAATACAATAAGGCCCACGTTGCCGCCCATGCTGTCAGTGAGCAGCTGCCGAAAAGGCGGTTCCGATGCCCGGGCTACTTTCGCGGTGCCCTACAGTGCATCCTGCAGAGGGTCTCCCTCTTTGTGGGATCCTCCAACATCTGGCACAGCAGCGGCATGACATGCTCGAGGGGGAGGAGATGGAGGGAAATGGAGCCTTGACTGAGGAGGAGGCAGACTAGAAGTGACTGAAGGATGACCCTGAGGAGGAGCCGGAGGATGGAGGCCAGGCTGCAGCGAGGGTCCAACATGCCAGGCGGATCAAGGAGGCCCTCATCGTCTCCAGATTCTCCCAGGAAGGGGCTGTGTCCGTCAGCTCAACAACCCCCCTTTCCTCTCACCCCCATTTAATAATACCCCATCCCATTCCCCCCTCAATATACAAGGCCAGAGAGTGATGGCAACTCCCTGTCAGGAAACCTCAGGTGCTCCTCAGGATTCGGTAAAGTCTGACTCCCCTCTTTCTGCTGGCAGCGCGTTCACACCCATCCTCTGAATGGGGTCTCCATTGCTTTTGATCTTGGACCACTGTTCCCGGGTGGTGGTGGTGGTTGGGAGGGGGCTGCTGTTGCAGGCAGGTCCACTGTGAAGATTAACGTGACAGAGCAAGGTTGGCCTGGGTGCCACCCTTTGCCGGCGCCATCCCTTGTGCCTGAAGGCTTTGGGACTCCTCCAATCGTCCTTGCAGCCTCTGGAATCTCACTGACAACCCCTCCTGAATCTCACGGCTTTGACCTATCATCTGCATCAGCTCTGGGAGCATCTTGTCCAGAGGTTCGACATCTGGTTGGGACCCAGCTGTGTCCTGGGATCCCAGTGGACCTCCAACTGCTGTCTCCCTTGGAATTTCCTGCCATCATCTGATATGCATCAGCAGCTGTGTGGTTCTCACCAGATAATGTCCCCAAAGCCTGTCCGCTAATGTCACCCATCGGGGTGTGCGGCTCTGCGATGTTGGAAGGTGTGAGTGATAGCTGTGACACCTCCCCGGTGTGCTTCTCAGAGATCTCCTCCAAGGTTCTCTTTGGTGGCAGGGAGGGATACAATTCCAGATAGCCCGGCCTCATCGGATGATGATAATGCAAAACAATGTGGTCAGTGAGATGGAGGATACTTTTGTCAGACATCAAGTAATCACTTGAGATAGGCCATCTGGATTAAGGAGCAGTGGATCCTCACCTCTCTGGCGGAGGCCAACTTCGCTGTCGGTGACTGTTCTCTCCTCTGGCAACCTTGCAGTCTCAAGGGCCCATTCCTCATTGGAGGTGAGAGCTCGGATCTCTGGGAATCCTTCCCCATCTTTGCCTTTTCTCTCTTATTATGGGCTTTCTTCTCCTGCAGGGACAAAGAGAGGCTATTGTGAGCCGCACGCTGACACTGCCGTCTTGTTGCTGGTTGTCCGACCCTCCTCTGGGAAACAGGGTGCCCCGCCTCTCATCGGCGGCGTCAAGAAACCTGGTCACTTCGGCATCCCCAAAGTGAGGAGCACGTCTTTGCGTGGATTCCTCATTTCTTGACTGGGAGTGAGTGGTGAGGGAACCTTTAGAAGCAGCCCCCGCCTTGTTAGGGGCGAGCAGATGAAGCAAGTTTTGGGTGAATCAGGCGGCGAGGGAGCCAGGCATGGTGAGATTCAAGTGGGTGCTCATTTTTGGGGCTACGCGCGGTTGAATGCAGGCCGCGATCTTGCTAATGGGACGAACCCTAAACAATCCGGCAAACCTGCCCGAAACTGGACTTAGTTTCAAGTCCGCTGAACCGTGCACTAAGTGTCATAATGGGCGGGTTTGGTGGGGTGATATTAGTCGGCTATTTTGGTGAGATCCAGACCTGTATTCACCCACGCCTAATCATTTTTTGTGGACTTGGGAGTTTCTCACTGGTAAATCCACACTTTGGGCTGGATTCCCCCGCCCTGCCCTCCGCAAGTGCCATAGGCGAGCCCGCTACAATGGAGAACTCCATTAACCTCGGGCAGGATTTTCCGGTTACTGGGTGAACACGGCTGGAGAATCCTGCCCTTCGAGACGTGGGGCTGGATTCTCCTTTTTTGGGACTATGTCCCCAGGACGTCATAAAAACTGTGGTCTTTCACGCCATATTCATAGCCCTTCAGGGCGCTAGCAGGGACACGTCAGGAAGCTCGCAGCTTTAGCTGCAGATACGGGCCCCGCACTTCAGGGTCAGAGACCACGCATGCGGACGGGGGCAGCCTCCAGCAGCCGCGCCATGTTCCATGGCAGACTCAGACCGAGGAGCTGGACCTCCCAAATAGTTACCCACGCCCAACCCTGACCAAAAATTGCCCGGTCCCATATGAGGCCCCCCCCCTTGCCCACCTCCGACCATGGCGGCCGCGGGCTGTGTCCGCAGCCACCAAGCGAGTATCCCGAATGGCAGGACGGGGGTGGAGAATAGTGGGGCGGGCATCCAGCAATGACTGCAGGTAGGGTATACATGGCATGGCGTTCTCTCTGAGTACGCCGCTTTTCGGGGCTTGGAGAATCGGGGAACCAGCTCCGGTCCCGATTCCATGCACGGAAATGGATTCTCCGCCCCAGTGCCGGATGCGATTTTGGCATCGGAGTGCGGAGAATCTAGCCCGTGATTCAAGGGGACAGAAACAGAGGGCGCGATTCTCTGGTGAAATTTCGAAGTTCATTTGTGGCATGTTTCTCAGAGCTCTGCCGGCAAGTTCCCCACCGCTATTCAATGACACTTAATCTGTTTTGGGCCCTGGGGAGTTTTTCACTGGTTTATTCCACACTTAGGGTTGGATTCTCCATCGGAGGGATCCTCCACTTCGCCTGCAACACACTCACGCCCGAGGATTTCTCAAAGGCGTGGGGGTGAGCACAATTTGAAACTCCATTGGCTGGCTGCCAGGACGGAGAATCCTTGCACTGCCATCCTGGCACCCAGGCTGTGCTCCAGCCAGCTTGGCAGTGTCAAGGTGCCCATGTTCAAGGGGGAGGGCCAGGGCGCCACCCTGCACTGACCCTGACCAGACAGGGGGTCTCCGGTGACCCAGGAGACCTCCCGGGTGCCGGGAGAATCCGCGGCATGGGGCAGACATATTTAAATGGGCCTCATGGTTCACTGAAACATGTAAATCTGAATCTCGCCCAACAAGGGTAAGATCCAGATCGTGATGTCTCGTGAGATTTCGGTAAATCTCGCAAAGCATTTTGAGTGTTGTGAATCTTGGGAGAAGCCTGTTGCGAGATTCAATGGCCTCGTCGCATCATCAAGTCGGGCACGACGAGGCCATTAAATTGTGACCAGAGTTGTTTTCTGCAGTGCGGTGCTGACCTCTCCGGCCTGATCGGTTTCTCAGAGATCAGGGTGCCATTTTGAAAGGGTGCCCTGATCACAAAGTGAGGTTAAGGATCCTGGACACCATCCACCCAAGGACAATACAAACCCCACAGACATGGGCAACAATCCCAATGCTTGACCTCGAAGACGCATCCTTCCCCATCAGTAAAGGTTAGCATGAGTCCCCACCAACCAGGTATGAGGGTGACCCTGCCTCACACCAATCCATCCTTGTGGGAAGTGAGGCATCACTCCCTCCCCCACAAATGAACAAAATCCGCTATGGGATTGCTGAGGGCCCTCCCACATTTAGCTCCACTCCCTTTCAGGATGATCTCCTTCATTCCCTCAACCTTCATAGCAACCCTTCATACCCCTTTATGCCCCCCCCTCCCCATTCATAGGCATCGTCCCTCTCAGCCCCTGCCCCCAGCAATGCCAGCTTGGCACTCTTGCGCTGCCATCCTGGCATTCGGGCTCTTCTCATGGCATGCTGGCAGTGCCAAATTCACACCCTGGCAGTGAAAGGGTGGCACTGCAAGGGGGCCCAGGTGCCAGGGGAAAGTTCCACTATCCTACCCTGTCCCTGACCACCCGAAGGACTCCAATGGTCTCCATGCCCCTGAAATAGCAAGCATGCCAGGTCTTACCTTGTGGAGGCCAGTACATCTTTTTTGAAAGGTACCAAATTAATTTTTCCAAATTAAGGGGCAATTTAGCATGGCCAATCCACCTACCCTGCATATCTTTGGGTTGCAGGGACAAAACCCACGCAGACACGGGGAGAATGTGCAAACTCCATATGGACAGTGACCCAGAGCCGGAATCGAACCTGGGACCTCAGCGCCGTGAGGCAGCCCGTGCTAACCACTGTACCACTGTGCTGCCCTGTGGAGACCAGTACTAATTGGCACCTGGGTGAGGCCTCGCTGGTGCAGCTGGTGACTCCTGAGAACCGGGAGAATGAGACCTCAAACAGGCTGTGCATATTTAGATAAGCCTAATAGCTCATTTAAATATAATTATCACAGCAAGCGAGATCGCGCAGGGCGGGAACGGCCCAGTGCTCGGCCCGAAGCCTGTTTAGGACCTTTCCCACAATGCACTTGTTGCAATGGAATCGACACTGGGTGCAACACGGTGGGAAAATCATGGCCCATGAAGTAAAATATTAGTTAGCCTAGGATCTGTTATAAGGAAAATGCTGGAATCTATGATTAAATAAGTTATAGCAAGGCACTTAGGGCATCTTAATGCAATCTGACAGATGGTTTTGTGAAAGAAAAATCAAGTTTGACTAATTTATTAAGAGTTCTTTGAAGTAACAAACAATGTGGATAAAGGAGAACCTGTAGATATGGTGTACGTTGCTTTCCAAAGGCATTTGATAAGATGTTACATCAAGGCTTACTACATAAAATTACATCTCATAGTGTCCGCGGTAACATATTAGCACAGAAAGAGGATTGGTTAACTAACAGGCTGCAGAAAATAGGAATGAATGGATCACTTTTGGATTGTCAAGATGTAATCAATGGAGTGCCACATAGATCTATACCAATTACTTGGATGCAGGGTCCAAATCTACGGTTGCTAAATTTGCTGATGACACAAAAATAGGTAGGACCAGAAGTCGTGAAGAGGACCGAGGGAGCAGCAAAGGAATATGGATAGGTTAGGCGAGTGGGCAAAATTTGGCAGATGGAGTTCAAGGTTGGAAAATGTTCACTTTGGCAGGCAGAATAGAAAAGCAGCACGTTATTTAAATGGAGAGAGACTGCAGAACCCGGTGGTAAAGAGGGATCTGGGTGGCCTGGTACATGAATTGCAAAGTTTAGTATCCAGGTTCAGCAAATAACTGGGAAAGAAAATGGGATTTTGTCATTTCTTGAAAGGAGAGTGGAGTGCAAAAGTAGGGAAGTTTTGCATCAACGCTCATTGACTGTAGTGGGGAAGATTTGCATTGGAAGGACAGTGCTTCCAGAAAGTGGACCTCAGCAAGACACCCTCCATGTTTGAATGAAGGCAAGTGTCCAGCAGAGTGGTGATGCTGAATGGCTGTAGTGGGGAAGATTTGCTTTGTAAGGTCAGTGCTTCCAGAAAGTGGTTTGTGGAGGAGCTGTTGTCAAGGGACAGTTAAACTCAAAACACTACTTCAGCATTTGCCTCCCTCCCTCCTCCTCTAACCAAAAAAACAGTCACTTTGAGAACCACAAGTAAGAGAAAGAAAAAGGGAAGGGGGAGAGAGAGGTGCTCTATTAGAAAATATGCAGCAGAGTGCTTGAGTGGTGAGGCTTTGGCTTGAGAGGCTTCGGCAAGTGGTGTCTCAGCAGAGTATAGGTAATCTCAGGTAACATCCTCTTAGCTTTCCTCTTTAGTCTTAGTGCAGTTGGGATGGCAATGAGAGCAGTGATGTGCCCCTCCTGCAGGATGTGGGAGCTCAGGGAGAATTCCATTGTCCCTGATGATTACACCTGTTGGAAGTGCACCCGGCTGCAGTTCCTGGGAGACTAGTTAGTGAGCTGGAGCTGGATGCATTCAGGATCATCCAGGATTCTGAGAGCTTTACAGATGAGAGTTTTAGTGAGGTGGTCACATCTAAAGTGCAGGAAGAGGGTGACCACCAGGAAAGGCAAAGGGAGTAGATAGAGAGTGCAGAAGTCCCCTGTGGCCATTCCTCTCTGTAAACAATTATACCATTTTGGATATTGTTGGGGGGGATGATCGTTCAGATCTATGGCACTATGACTGGTTCTGGGGCACAGTGGAAAGGATAAAGGGAAACAGGACCATAGTGATAGGAGATTCAATAGTTAAGATGATAGTCAGAGATTCTGCGGCTGCAAATGGGAGTCCAGAATGGTGCGTTGCCTCTCGGGTGCCAGGGTCAAGGATATCTGAGCACCTGCAGAACATTCTCAAGGGGGAGGGTGAGCAGCCAGAAGTGGTTGTGCACATTGGCACAAATGACATAAATAGAAATAGGGATGAGGTCCTGAGGAGTGATTATAGAGAGCTGGGCAAAAGGTTAAGAAGCAGGACCTCAAAAGTGGTAATCTCTGGCTTACTTCCAGTGCCACGTGCTACTGAGGGTAAGAACAGGAAAATATGACAGATGAATGCATGGCTAGAGAATTGGTGCAGCGGTTAGGGATTCAGATTCTTAGATCATTGGGAACTTTTCTGGGCAGAGGTGACCTCTTTAAGAGGGATGGGTTGCATCGGAACTGGAGGGGGGCCAATATCCTGGAGGTTAGATTTGGTAGTGCTACAAGGGAGGGTTTAAACTAGATTGGCAGGGGGTGGGATCCTAAGGAGCAGAGAAGCAAATGAGGGGCTGAAAGGAAATGCAGTACTCAGCAACGGCAAGCTGAATAGACATGATAGGCAGGAGCATGGCAGGGAGCGGGGAAAACCTGTTGGATTAATTTGCATCTATTTCCATGCAAGAGGACTGCCAGGTAAAGCTGCTGAACTCAGGACATGGATAAGTACGTGGGACTGGGATATTATAGCCATAACTAAAACATGGCTAAGGAACAGGACTGGCAGCTTAATGTTCCAGGGTACAAAGTGCTTTAGGCGGGCAGAGGTGGAGGAAAGAGAGGAACGGGGCTTATTGGTGTTGTACTGTAGGTCCCCAAATAGTCAACTGGCATTAGAAGAACAAATTAGCAGGGAGATTAGGGAGAGTTGCAAGAGTAACAAGGTTGTCATAGTAGGGGATTTTACTTTTCCTAGCATAGACAGGGCTGTAAGGGCTTAGATGGGGTGGAATTTGTTCAGTGTGTTCAGGAAAGTTTCTTCAGGCAGTGTGTGGGGGGTCCTACTCGGGAAAGAGCAAAACCTGACCTACTCCTGTGAAATAGGGCTAGGCAAGTGACTGAGATGATGGTGGGGGATCATTTTGGGACCAGTAACCATAGTTCTATTAATTTTAAAATAGTTTTGGAAAGGGACAAAACTGATCTACAGATGCAAGTTCTAAATTGGGGCAAGGTGAATTTTGATGGAATTCGACAGCAACTTGCAAGGGTTGACTGGAGTGCTTGTTTGAGGGCAAAGGACCCTTCGGCAAGTGGGAGGCCTATAAAAGTGAAATAGCTAGAGTTCAGGGTCTATATGTTCCTGTAAGGGTGAAGGGCAAGTCTAGGAGTAGGGAACCCTGGATTATGAAAAATATTGTGGTTTTGGCCAGGAAAAAGGAGGCATGGCTCAGGTACAGGGAGCTGTAATGAAGGGATTCCCTGGAGGTGTACAGGGGATACAAGAGTATACTCAAGAAGGAAATTAAGAGGGCAAAAAGGGGGCATAAGGTAGCTTTGGCTAAGAGGTTAAGGTGAATCCAAAGGGATTCTTTAAGTATATTAAAGGAAAAGAATAACTAGAGAGAATAGGACCTCTCAAGGACCAAGGTTGGCACATATGCAAGGTGGAACCGCAGGAGATGGGCGAGGTTCTCAATGAATATTTCTCCTCTGTGTTTACTGTGGAGAAAGACATGAAGACTTGGGAACCTAGGAGGTTAGTGGCGATATATTGCAGTAGAGGAGGTGATGGACATATTAAAATGTATGAAGGTGGATAAATTTCCTGGGCCTGACCAGGTATATCCAAGAACGCTGCGTGAGGCTGGAGAAGAAATTGCGGGAGCCCTGACTGAGATATTTGCATCATCGTTAGCCACTGTGAGATGCCAAAAGACAGGAGGATAGCAAATGCTGTGCCTTATTTAAGGAGGGCTGCAAAGAAAAACCTGGGAATTATACACCAGTAAGCCTAACATCTGTTTTGGGTAAGTTACTAGAGAGGATTCTGAGGGATAAGATATACAGGCATTTGGAAAGACAGGGTTTGAATAGAAGTAGTCAGAAAGGCTTTGTGCATGGGAGATCATGCCTTACAAATTTGTTAAGAGTTCTTTGACGAAGTGACGAGGAAGGTTGATGAGGGCAGGGTGGTAGAGTAGTCTACATGGACTTCAGTAAGGCCTTTGATAAAGTTCCATATGGCAGGCTGCTCTGGAAGGTTAGATCCAATCCTGTGACTAGTTGTGTGCCTCAGGTGTCAGTGTTTGGGCCCATTGCTGTTTGCTATCTATATCAACGATTTGGATGAGAATGTACAAGGCATGATCAGTAAGTTTGCAGATGACACTAAAAGAGGTGGTATTGGAGACAGTGAGGAAGGTTATGAAAAATTGCAGCAGGATCTTGATCAGCTGGGGAAATGGACCGAGAAATGGCAAACAGAGTTCAATACATAAAAGCAGAAAGTAATGGTGGCAGGATGCTTGTCTGACTTGCATTTTGGAAAGTCAAGTCAAAGTTAGATCAGGTGGGATTTTTGGTTGGCATGGACCAGTTTGGGCTGAAGGACATGTCTCCACGCGATAGATTCTATGATTGTACAGGGCCTTGGTGTGACCACATCTGGAATACCGTGCACAGTTTGGGTCTCCTTAATTAAGAAAGAATATAATTGCATTAAAAGTTGCTCCAAGAACGGGGGCGGAGGCAGATGTCGTAGCCTTTGCCTCGTTGATCGCCCGAAGGTGGATCCTGTTAGGGTGGAGATCAACTTCTCCAGCCTTTGCCCTGGCATGGCGGGGGACCTACTAGAATTCTTAATGCTTGAAAATGTCAAATTTGAACGGAGGGGAAGGATGGAGGGGTTCTACAATTCATGGGCATTATTCATTATGCACTTTCGAGAATTAGATCACATCGAACATTAGATGGGTTGGGGGCTGGGGGAGGGGGACTGTATCTGTTAATGGTAACTATGGGTGATTTCTGATTCCTTTTTGCCATTTGTTTATGTTAACATGCGGGCCAATGTCTGGGGTTTGGTGTGAGAATGGGATCGTTGTTATTGGTATGGGGATTGACACTACATTCGTTACTGATTATTGTTTATTGTTGGGTGTAAATCTGGGAGAAAATGTGAAAAAGGAGAATAAAAAAATATTTTAAAAAATAAGTTGCTCAGAGAAGGTTCACTCGACTGATTTCTGGGTTGAAAGGGTTGCCTTAAGAGGAAAGGTTGGACTGGTTAGGCCTGTATCCACTGCAGTTTAGAAAAATGAGAGGTGATCTTATTGAAATATTGATAAAAGATAGATATTTCCTGGGGTTTTCCAATCCTTCAAGATTGGCCTGGAATCTCCAGGAATTGAGGTTCAATCTCTTGAGCACAGCTGTGTGCAACCCTGGAGAAAAATCACCGGGACATTGAAAAATATTTCTTATTGTCATTTTCTTTAAACAGATATACAAGTATCAAAAATGGCAGGGGGGGGGGGGGGCTGTTTGGCTGAAAGTTGAGAACCGTGCAATTGGATAATGAATTCATTTGCTTTCCAGTTGGTGTAGGAAGACAGTACATCACAAGAATGGATATATTAGTTGACTAATGATTGGAGCATGGGTGAAAGTCATGTGTGAAACCTCAAAGAATATGTTTAATCATAGTTTGCAACCATAATGTTCCTCATCATTTTGGGACAGACTAGAACAAGGGGCGCAGTTTAAAAATAAGGGGCGCAATTCAATCAAATTATTTCAGTATCATTTTGGGTGAGTTTGCTGGCTTTTTGGGTGAGATCCAGACTGGTATTCACTCACACTTAGTCATTTTTTAGTCCTTTGGAGTTTCTCCCCGGTCCAGCCCACACTTAGAATTTTTTTCTGCAGTGGGGTGCAGAACTCGCCTGTGAGGCTGGCTCCTCAGACATAGGGTCGCCATTTTGAAAGGGTGCCCCAATCTTTAAGTGAGCTTGAGGGTCCCCCACTCACCCACCCAAGGGTAAAGCCACACCCCACAGACATGGGCATTAACCCCCCCCTCCCCCTCAACACATCATTGTGAAGTCGCTGAAGGTCCACCCTTGTAAGACGCCCCTTCAACCCTCCTTACCAACCTTCATAAGGCTGCTTCACCTCCCCCCCCCCCTTTACCCACTCTTTCATGGGCATGCCCCCCTTCAAGCCCTGACCTGGCATGCAGGCACCCAGGTGATGCCAGACTGACACATGGGGGCAGTACTCCTGGCAGCTTGGCAGTGCCCAGCTGGCACTGTCAGAGTACTGCCCTGCCCTGCCCGACTAACCAGGGTGCTCCAAAGGCCTCCGAGACCCTCGAGTGGTCATCACGACTTGTCCCCTCTTGTGGAGACCTTTACTAATTTGCACCCGGTGGAGGCCTCACTGGTGTGGCTGGTGATTCCTGGGTGCCAAGTGAAAGCATAATAATGGGCCTAACCAGCCTCGCTTGGCGTGATCCAGGTGACTCGTGATCATCCTAGTGTGAAGCTCAATTTTGGCCTCTCCCACGATTCACCTGTTGCACCATGCTCTGCACCGTGCAAAATGTGGTGGCTGAATCGTGCCCAAGGAGTCTTCTACTTAAGGCGGAGATGCAGAGAATTTCTTTGTCTCAGTGGGTCGTTAGTGTGTGGAATTCTCCTCCCCAAAGAGCAGTGGAGGCAGGGTCATTGATTATTTTTAAGACTAAGTTAGATAGGTTCTGGATTGACAAAGGAGCACAAAGGTTTAGGGATAGTCAGGAAAGTGGACTTGAGGCCACAATCAAATCAGCCAAGATCAAATGACAGAACAGGCTCAAGGGACTGACTGGCCTAACCTTTACTCCTAATCTGTATATTCATAAGTTCCTGTGAGGTGCTGCGAGGCCTCTGCTTTTGCTGAAATGGAAGCAAAGACAGTGGCTGCCAAATGTCCCATCACAGTTGAACCTGCTTGTGACGTAATGGCGGTGCCTCTATTGCCGCCTGCTTCCTGGTAGAGAGGACGGTTCCAAGCACTCTCCTGGACTCCACCTGTGTCACTAATGCCTCTAACACAGTAGCAGTAAATGTCGGGAACCCTCTCTTTTCCCTGTTGCACCACACTTTTTGACTTACATTATTCCAAAATCACTTCCTGTGCAGCTTCCCTTTAAGAGGCACAGTCTGCCTTTAAGATCTGCAAGCTGGATTCAACACATACACCAAACATGCTGTTGCAACCCCCCCCCCCCCCCCCCCCCCCCCACACCGTTAAGGTCACAAAATGCCAGCACACATTGCCAATGACCTGCAACAGAAGAGACATGGGCAGGTTGGGAATTGTGATCCTCAAATTAGAAAACCAGAATAAGCCAATTTCCTCACCCTGTGTCTACACCAAATCAAGTGCAAACTGCTTGTTGGTGAGAAAATTCTGTCTCTCACATTATATGATTGTGGGACATGTTGGTGGGAAATCCTGCTTTTTACAATATGTAACTAATTCTTAACTATCTTGCAAATTATATCTAACTCTGCAGTTCGATGTACTTTCTGTGTCTGCTACTGGAATAACAGCCCTGTGTGCAAAACGAATGATTCATCGCCAGGTGCGTACTCAGAGACAATGGACTACAGGTATTAACAAACTTTGCCCAAGGTCTGAATGCCTTAAGATATCCCTGCTCTGCCCGGCTAGCCACAAGCTGAAGAATTAGCATTAACAGGAAAAGGCTGTGAATTACAAACTAATAACCATTTCTGGCATGGACTGAGATAATGGAGGACTAATTAGTTGCATGTAATGAATTGTGATGCGAATAAAGGTGATTGGCTGTATATAAATGAGATTACAAACTAATTTCCATTAACCCATGTGAACCTTATCTCAAGTGAGAAAGAGTACTGTCTAAAGGCTGCGGAGCCTCAGGCCTTTGTCCCAGAATTCTGATATAATAAACTGCTTCTTTACTCATCCAAAAGGCCTTTGTGTGAATATTTTCACCTCGAACACTGCTGCATGTTTTATTATTCAAAACACATTAATTTGCATAATGTATTCCGTGGAAATTGAACTGCTCTCCCGATCCTCCAATAATTAATCCTCATAACCCTGGAAGGACTACCTTTTTAAAATTTGTCACAAAGCTACATTAAAATTGACTCGCAGGCAATGTTGCATTTATCAACATAGAAAGAGTCTTCACCAGTTTCAAAAATATATTAACCTCTACAAGACATTAGGTTTTGCCACAAGAAGCAATGTCAGTCTCTAGGAATACTGCATCTTTAGGAAATTCATGGCTAGCATTGCCTTTTTTCTTCAGCTGTTGGCTACATTTTAGTTTTGTCCCTCTAGGTGATGAGCAATTCTTTTGGCTCGGCAAATCTTTTTATTCATTTTCTGTTTCTATTTTTGCCAGAAGACATCATATGCTGTCAAACAGTAGGCAGTGGTAATTCCTTTAAATGGGGGAGTATGTGAGTTGGTGAACAGAATAGCGATTACTTGGGAGAAAATTGAAACTCCGACTCCACTTTCACCTTGCTGATCGGCAGATAATTCCCAGAAAATGTGCGAGTGGTTCTGCAAAAGAGAGGACCTTCCTCTCACAGGGAATTGCTGAGCCTTTCGGGGGGGGTTACTGTCCAACTGTTTACCTTTCTGCATCGCATCTTGACAACCTCAAAAGCAAAATATCGCAGATAGTTGAAATCTGAAATGAAAACAGAACATACTGGAAATATTCAGCGGGCCATGTAGACAAATGTGAGTTAACTAAGTAAAGCCAGCACGGATTTGTTTACGGAAAATCATGTTTCACTAAACAGATTGATTATTTTTTTGATGTGGTAACAGAGGGGAATGAAAAGGATAATGCAGTTGATGTGATGTAAATGGACTTTCAAAAGACAAAGAAAACAGGCTTGTCAACAAAGGTGAAGTCCTTGGAATAAAAAGGACAGTCATCGATCCAAAGCTGACAGTGACAGGAAACAGAGTAGAGTGGTGAATGGTTATTTTTTGGACTGGAGGTATATAGTGGCGTTCCCCAGGGGTCAGTACCATGACCATTACTTTTCGTGATATACATTAACAGACAAGACTTGGGTGAACAGGGCACAATTTTTACATGACACAAAACTTGAAAGTATTGTCAACGCTGAGAAGGATAGTGATAGACTCCAAGATGACACAGATAGGGTGGTGGAATCCGAGGAGCAGTGACAGAATCTGAGGAGCAGGAGGGGCAGTGACAGAATCCGAGGAGCAGCAGGAGCAGCGGCCAAATCACTGCCTGATTGGCATTGCCAGGTTGGCAGTGCTAGTGTGCCAAAATGCCATGTGGTGGTGCCAGGTTACTGCCCGACCATGTCCCTCACCATCCAGGGGTTGGACTTACCTCCACACCCCCGAAGTGTTCAACACGACTGGTTCTTGCTTTTGAAAACCAGTAGTGATAGGCCCCAGCGTGACGTCACGGCAAGTGAGTGGGAGGATAAGCCATGGGCAGATAGTGCGGTGTCAAGCCCGGTACGTAGATGTGAATATATTAAAAATGATGGAAATTAGGTTCTCGCCTTTCTGGGTGTGAACCTGATCAAGTCACCAGCCCGGGCAGAGAAGATCTCAAATTGAGAACTTACTGGTGCAAATCCCGTTCTGGTCATTTCAAAAGATTTAGTGGCCATAATGGGACTTGCGTCTGTGGAGTACCAGCCCACTAAATCCCATTCTAATACACCCCTGAAGCACACTGTGTTGTGTGCTACAAAATATTATCCAACAGTTTTATGGTACCTGTTAAACTCCGAAGGCAAATCATCCTGAATATAAGAATAAGGACAGAAATTTCTTCAGGAGAAAACTGAATTCACTGACGGGCAGTAAATCCATGATGTTTGGATCAGCCAAGACCAATAACGAGAACGCAACTGAGGCGTCCTACAGACTAAGTCACCACATCGTACTTGCGGGAGAAACAAACAGGATTAGTGAAAGTCTGCTTAAAGCCTTGCATCAAACACTATCGCAGGATTTTCCCCACCCCCTCCCCCCGCCATGTGTTTCATGGTGGTGGAAGTGGCGGGATCTTCTGGTTCCATGATTGTCAATGGGGTTTCCCATTGAATGCAGCCCTCCCCCCGCCGCCCGGTAACCCCCAGCTGGGGTGCGCCATTGGCGGGACCAGAATATCCCGCTGGAGTGAATGTCTGTGAAATTCCAGCCATTGTAAAGTAGATGATATATGAGGCAGGAAGTAGAAAGATTGAGGCACTACAGCTCTCCACCAATACTGCTGTCTGACAAATTCATTTAAAAAAAAATGTATTTTATTACAAACATGTATCAAAACAGGTTAACAGCGAATACACACCTTGGGAAACAAACTTCCCAACAATCAACTATACAGTCTGTACAGATTTTTCACCTTTTTCATCCCCCCTCCTCCGTGACAAACAGCCCCTCAAACACGGTGTCTGACGAATTCATGATCGTGCTGCTGACATCAAGAGTCAGCTAGTTTCTTGTCTTAGTTGTTGCGAGGCCTATTCATTGAAGCTAAATGAGTCCACTGCTGTTTTGGGCAGAAGGGAACTTACACTTTTGGGGAACACACGTTGTCCCTCTTTGCGGGGCCTCTGTTGGCTATCTGGCCTGGCCTAGCCTCTGCTCTCGTCCTCACTCACCATCAGGTTGCCCTGGTCGTGTCGCCCTGCTGTTCCCCTAAAACCATGACGCCAGTGCCCGTCTGGCACTCGCTTGGGTGGCCGAGCCTCGAGGACCGCGTGTGCTCCTGGATGGCTGCCTGACTACTGCCTGCCTGACCTGGCCTTTGCTTTCCCGCCCTCAGTAGTCCAGTGGCCGCCCAGCCCTGTCACTCTCAGGCCTAACCTATGCCTCTGGTAGAGTCGCCCCACTTTCTCCCAAAAACGATGCCGGTGCTTGCCTGGTCTTCGCACCCCACAACTGCCCACCTTTTAAGCTCTGACTCAGGTGGCCAGGCCTCAAGCCCAGATGAACACTTGTGCTCCTGGCTGGCTGCCTGGCTGCATGACTGCTGCTAGCTATCTCGCCTGGCCTCTGCTCTCTTGCCCTCGCCGGCATGGTTGCCGCCCCAACCCTCTCAGCCCTGGCCTCTAGTTGAGTCAACCTGCACCCTCCCTGCCTCTGGCTATTGCTCGCCGAAAACCATGATGCCAGCATCTGCCTAGCCTCCATACCACCTGACTGCTCACCCCTCAGTTGGGTGGCCGGGTGCCCCGCTGGCCGGGTGCCCCGCTGCCCCCCCTCAATGTCTGTTGGCCAGTGCCTTCTCCACACCTCGCAACCCGATGTTAGGTCGATGAACTCACATTTGCCTCAGGCTGCCTGCCGGCCGAATGTCAGAAACCTGGCGACTGCTTCACTCAATTAAAGTTCAGAAACATCACTCCAGTTCAGGAGGTCGGTCTGAACTGCTCAAAGCCTCAATCCCATCTGGCAAACTGTTTTCCCGCTCGAGAGAGGAGGCCACCGATCAGAGTCCAATGTTTTCCGTATTGCCCGCTGATAGGCTCAAGAAATACGAATGAGCCTATCAACAAATTCAGAGCTACCAGGCTCTGATTGGTGCTCCCACAATCTCCTCTCAGTGGGGCCTCTCCATTGGTTGGGGGCCCGCGCTAAAGCATTGTGAGTTTCATATAAATCCGCCTCTGGTGTCCGGACTTGCAATATTGCTTGTATTTGCACTTTGGTGATATTATTGAGGAGGACTTGCTGCTATGCGATTTGGATTTGGGATTTGAGTTTATTGTCACGTGTACCGAGGTACAGTGAAAAGTATTGTGCTGTGTACAGTGCAGACCGATCGTTCCATACATGAAAAAACATAGGACAAATGATAAAAATACAATGGAAATACATAGACACAGACATCGGGTGAAGCATATGGCGTGTAGTACTGCTCAGTAGAGAAGATGCATGGAGAGATCAGGTCAGTCCATAAGAGGGTCATCCAGGAGCCTGGTAACAGCGGGGAAGAAGCTGTTTTGATTTCTGCTGAGTAGCGCCATTGGGGGAAACAGTATTCAACTGCATCAACAACTTCATGGAGAAGTGTGATGTGTGAACCGATGGTGCAACGACAATGGTTCGGAAGACAGCAGGTGCTGTAGTGTAGATAAAAGCTGTAGAACCACGCTGCAGCTGTCACTGTGTCCTCCACAGACATGCACTCGCTGTTAAGAAGATTCAAGCGCCTCTGAAAAATCTGCTGGATGGAACAGTGCAATTGATCAACAGCCTGAAAGCTCATCCACTGTTACCAAGACTGTTTGAAAGTCTGTGTGCTGTCCTGGGCAGAGAGCACACAGCGCTGCTCTTCCACATAAAGGTGAGATGACTGTCACGAGGCAAAGTGCTCGTAAGACCTTTTGAGCTTTGTCGTGAAGTCTTGGTGTTTTGAGTGGAGTTGTTGACAGTACTTTAGTGGCTTCTGAGACTTGCATATCTTGCAGATATTTTTACAAATAAACCTCTCACTACAAGGCAAGGGTATAACCATCTTCACAGCAAGAGATAAGACTTTATCGCTGATGAAGAAATTGTGTCTCTGGACATATGACCTTTCACTACTTTCCCCCGCTGAGTGACTTTCTCACTGAAGTTAATTCCACCCGGGAAGATGCTCTCAGTGACATTTCACAGCAACCACATGGCTTACAGTCTTCTTTGTTGGAACAGCTTTGTCAGGTGACTTATCAGTGCAGGATTATGAAAGCCTTGTTATGTTCCTTGTTTTGTTCTCCAAGATAGCTAAAGATATAGTGTTGACAAAGAACATAAAACCATATGTTTAAATCAAAACTAATTTATTTTATACTACTTAACTTGATTTGTTTCACACGTTCTACTGAGTAACAGTTAGCAAAATAATAGTACTGAATCTGTTTATAGTAATTAGTAATCTCTCTAATATATAAACTACACCTTAATTTAACCTCACACTGTCCTCGTACATCGACTTCTCCATCAGCTTCTCCCAGCGTGCCCAGAGATACAGCCTTTTATAAGACTACTCAGTGATGCCATCTAGAGTTGATAGACATGAACATCATCTTGCTAACCTTTTACTATACTTGGACTATACATATCATTACGAGCCTGATTGACAAGACTTCTGACTTCACACTAAAACAGTCCTTCAGCACACTTCCTCTAATGATTATTTGGAATAGCGTAATGCACAAGTATCCTAATGTGGCAAAGAGTAGTTCACAATCTCCTTCCTTGAAATGAAATGAAAATCGCTTATTGTCACGAGTAGGCTTCAATTATGTTACTGTGAAAAGCCGCTAGTCGCCACATTCCGGCGCCTGTTCGGGGAGGCTGGTACGGGAATCGAACCGTGCTGCTGGCCTACTTTAAAAGCCAGCGATTTAGCCGAGTGAGCTAAACCAGCCCCAACCAGGGTGAGTTCTTCAACACCCAGAAAACTCTTAGCCATTGGAAGAGCCATTTTACCAGGCATTCCATATTTAAACTAACTACACTTTTGTGCAAATGCGGTTTCTCCTGATACTCAGCTAAAAAGCTAAAAACAAGATCCGACTGAATGCCATACCTGAAATGAGAAACAATCTCTCCAATATGACTCCCAACATCAAGTGTGTGGAGGCAAGGTCATTCCCCACACTGAAGACGAGAGGAAGCTCAGCCTTCAGCTCTTTGTTGAAGAAACTAATCATACCTTATTGATAATATATGCAGAGATTATAGCTGGAAAAGACTTGTTTAAATTTGATTTCTGTTTGCACCTATATTGTGGCAAAAAAGGAGTGAATAACGTAGGAAATATTAATATATATATTGTGTTATGTCTGTTGCAGTAATGTTATCAAAAGAACTTAGGTGAGGGTATCTGGATTATGGGCATGATCTACCAATGGCGTTGCGCCCGAAAGGCAGTGCGGCACAGCCGGTAGCTGCCGGATGATCCCTCTTCCGGGATCTACCTGGCTCGCCATGTCTCATGAGATCGAACGCAATATCACTTGTGAAACACTTTTTAGCAAATCTGCATATTAGAGTGAGATAGCTAGTCTCACTCGTTTTTAAATTTAAAAAAAATATAAATATAAATTTAGAGCACCAAATTTATTTTTTTCCATTTAAGGGGCAATTCAGCGTGGCCAATACACCTACATACATATCTTTTGGGTTGTGGGGGTGATACTCACACAGACTCAAGGAGAATGTGCAAACTCCACATGGACAGTAACCCAGGGCCGCGATCGAATCTGTGTCCTCAGTGCCATAGGCAGCAGTGCTAACCATTGCACCACTGCTGTCCAGCTAGGCTCACCCTAATATGCTCTCCCACGATCTACCCAGGCATTTGGAGCTAATCCCTATTGCTTCGGAGACCTCAGGTAAGTACTGGTCTCCACAAACGAAGTCCAGACGGAATAGCACTCGTGGGGGTCTCCCAGAGGATTGGAGGCCCCCAGGTGCTTGCTCTCTGGGAAGGGTGGCACCGGCTGTGCCACCTGGGTACAAGCCTAGCACTGCCAAGGTGCTCTGATGGTGCTGGCAGGGGAACTACCAGGGTGCCAGACTACTGTTAGCAGGCTGTCATTTTTCCCATGCTGTGGATCGGGTCCGGGGCTGCCCAGTGGGGAGTTTGGGGGGGGGGGGGGGGGGGGTGGTGGGTGCTGTGAACCCCCTTGTAGGTGAGTTGGGTCTTGGAGGCATTTGGGGTCGCATCAGGGGGTTGTGAGATTGGGATGCCATTTAAAAATGACATCCTGATCTCATCCTGCTCGGAGGATTTCTGGCTACCGGATCTCCTCAGTGCAGAAAATGGAACTAAGTCGGCCTTGCATTCCTAGCTGATGCCCCTAATCTACTCAAATGTCTTTTTGATAGTGTGGTGTTCCTCGGGGTGCTCCGAGCGCTGGGAAACACCCGGCCAATCATGCTACGCGACTCTTTTCCCAGTCGTGAAGATTTTGCCCTATAAATGTCTGCTCAAGCTGTGATTAAGCGGTTTAAAGCTAGGCAGGCTGTAATGTCACTCATGGAAAGGGCTGGGTATGTTTTTAGCTTAGTTCTTCAGCTCTGCCCTGTGTTTTGTTTTAGTTTCATTTTTACAGTTCTGCTCTGGGTTCTGAGGGAAGGAGTTGCGTTCCTCAGACTGATTCCTGAAAGCTTCTCTCCAAGGACTTTGTGAATAAATCTGTAAGCCACTATGTGTAAACTTTATTAATAAGTGACATTTGACCGGTATGTGAATTTTGCTTAATTGAAATTTTAGAAGTAGATGAGAAAGTAAGCTCAAAGACTTTTCTTTAATTTTTAAGAACTGTTAAACTGTTAATTGAAAAGCTATTTTTTTCTTGTATGTTAATGGGGTGAATCCTGTGTTAATGATGACTTTTTTTAAAATACAAAATAGCTCTATTCATCAGTGGAGTTGCTCCTTGGAGGGGGGTGGGGGAAGTATCCTTTCCTGGTTTCCTAATATAAATTGGGGGTCTGGTCTGGTACTATAAACGGGGGCATCAAGATTGAGAATTTTGGGGGTTCTCAGATGCGTTCAGAACGTCACTAAGGGTTCCGCGGCTCAAAAGGTTTGGGAAAACCTGACGGACACTACCTGCAATTTGTGAGTTGGCATCGGCAGTGATTGCAGGAAGAGGGAGAAGTTGGATGAGAAAAAGTGGATTCTGGCCAGCATTTATTTCCCATACCTGAGGGCAATTAAAAATCAACCTCATTGCTGTATATCTGGAGACACATGTCGGCCAGACCAGGTAAGGATGGCAGATTTCCTTCCCTAAAGGACATTAGTGAACCAGATGGTTTTTTTACGATTCAACAATGGCTTAATGATCATCATTGGACATTTACTGCCAGATTTATACCGACGTTGAATTTCACCATTTGCTGTGGTGTGTGGTGGGATATGAATCCAGATCCCCAGAGAATTACCCTGGGCTCACTGGATTACAAGTCCAGTGACAATACCACCATGCCACTGCCATCCTCCTGCAGGAAACAAGGAAGTGCGTCAGTGGATGTTTCATAGAATTTTTTCATAGAATTTACAGTGCAGAAGGAGGCCACCCGGCCCATCGAGTCCGCACCAGCCCTTGGAAAGAGCACCCTGCCCGAGGTCAATACCTCCACCCTACCCCCATAACCCAGTAACACCACCCAACACTAAGGGTAATTTTGGACACTAAGGGCAATTTATCATGGCCAATCCACCTAACCTGCACATCTTTGGACTGTGAGAGGAAACCGGAGCACCCGGAGGAAACCCACACACACACGGGGAGGATCTGCAGACTCCGCACAGACAGTGACCCAAGCCGGAACTGAACCTGCGACCCTGGAGCTGTGAAGAAATTGTGCTATCCACAATGCTACCGTGCTGCCTCGTTTCAGTATGATTGGGTGATGGTTGAATAGCTGTCAATTTGTATGAGTTGTAAGTTATGGGTGCTGGGCTTGCAATAGTACAAAATTTGCAAAAGTGATGTAAAGTGAATGTCTTTTAGCGTTGAGTACTGATAGATATTGTGGGGCGATCAGTGAAGGGCATGACGAGAATTAAATAATGGATGATGTGGTTCAGTTGGTAGGATACCCCATTTAGAGATTAAATACTCACCTTGTTAACCTGTGCCAGTTTATTAAACTTCTTTCTGCTCTGTGTTTGTGTTCTTGGAACATCAATCCTTGCATTGACCTCCGCTACTACTTTATGCTCACTGCCTTCTGAGCATGTCTGGAGGGTCACCTGCACCCTGCAAATCCAGGCTGCCTATCCTTCTTTCCACCTTCTCTCCACTAAGACTTTCATTGCTGACAGTCAAATAGTCATTTGCAAAACTCCAAATACTTTTTTAAAAAATAATTTTATTGGAATTTTTGGAAAAATATGTATCAACAAAACAATAATAACAATAACAATAATAGTAATAAACACCCCCTGGCACCCGTAATAACGCATATAACAAACCCCCCCACCCCAACCCCAATAAACAACAAAATAAATTAACAATCAGCAAATTAACTTAAACACTATCCCCCTAAAACTGCCCCCCCCCTTTCCCCCCCTGGGTTGCTGCTGCTGCTGACCTAGTAACTTATCGTTGAGCCAGAAAGTCGAGGAAAGGCTGCCACCTCCTAAAGAACCCTTGTACCGACCCCCTCAGGGCGAATTTGACCCTCTCCAGCTGAATGAATCCCGCCATGTCATTAATCCAGGTCTCCACGCTTGGAGGTCTCGCATCTTTCCACTGCAGCAAGATCCTCCGCCGGACTACTAGGTACGCAAAGGCCAAGACATCGGCCTCTTTCGCTTCCTGCACTTCCGGCTCCACCCCAATCCCAAATATCGCGAGTCCCCAGCCTGGCTTGACCCTGGATCCCACCACCCTCGACACCGTCCTCGCCACCCTCTTCCAGAACTCCTCCAGTGCCGGGCATGCCCAGAACATATGGGCATGGTTCGCTGGACTCCCCAAACACCTGACGCACCTGTCTTCGCCCCCAAAGACCTACTCATCCTAGATCCGGACATGTGGGCCCGGTGCAGCACCTTGAACTGGATGAGACTAAGCCTCGCACATGAAGAGGAGGTGTTCACCCTCTTCAGGGCGTCCGCCCATGTCCCCTCCTCAATCTGCTCCCCCAGCTCCACCTCCCACTTAGCCTTCAGCTCCTCTACCGACACCTCCCCCACTCCTGCATTACCTGGTAGATGTCAGACACCTTCCCATCCCCGACCCACACCCCCGAAAGCACCCTATCCCTTACCCCCCGCGGGGGCAGCAAAGGGAACCCCTCCACCTGTCGCCTAGCAAACACCTTGACCTGAAGGTACCTGAACATATTCCCCGGGGGGGAGCTCAAACTTCTCCTCCAGTTCACCAAGGCTCGCGAACCTCCCGTCAATAAACAGGTCTCCCAACTTCCTAATGCCCGCCCCTGTGCCACCCCAGGAACCCGCCATCCATGTTCCCTGGGACAAACCGGTGGTTCCCCCGCAGCGGGGCCTCCACCGAGACCCCCCTTCCCCCCTGTGTCGCCTCCACTGCCCCCAAATTTTGAAGGTAGCAGCCACCACCGGGCTCGTAGTGTACCGCGTTGGAGGGAGCGGCAGCGGCGCCGTTACCAGTGCCTTCAGGCTCGTGCCTCCACAGGACGCCATCTCCATCCGTTTCCATGCTGCCCCCTCCCCATCCATTACCCACTTATGTACCATCGAGACGTTAGCCGCCCAATAGTACCCAGAGAGGTTGGGCAGCGCCAGCCCCCCTCTATCCCTGCCCCGCTCCAAAAAGACCCTCCTTACCCTCGGAGTCCAGTGCGCCCAAACAAATCCCAGAATGCTGCTGAAACTCCAAATACTTCTTGCAGCCTTTCAAAAGGTGCAGGCTGTCTTTCAGTACAAGCCATATGCAGTATCAGGCCATCCATTGATATGTGCAGCCAATGAACAGCATGTAAGAAGTCATGTAAAAGTGCAGTCAGCCCCAATTTACTGTGTTTCTTGGGTTAATGCCATACCATAATACCCCAGCCCAGTTTCAGTTCTTAAACAGTTTATTACTATATTGTCTTAAATGGGTTCATGGGATGGCACGGTAGCAGTGGTTAGCACTGTTGCTTCACAGCGCCAGTGACCCGGTTTCGGTCACTGACTGTGTGGAGTCTGCATGTACTACCGTGTGTGTGTGTGTTTCCTCCGGGTGCTCTGGTTTCCTCCCGCAAGACGTGCTTGTTAGGTGAATTGGACATTCTGAATTCTCCCTCTGTGTACCCAAACAGGCGCCGGAATGTGGCGACTAGGGGATTTTCACAGTAACTTCATTGCCGTGTTAATGTAAGCCGACTTGTGACACTAATAAAAAGATTATATAGACTGGCTACAGCTAGTATTTCCATGCCACAATGAAGCCCAGACTCTTCAACAGACTCAATAATTATTGATGTTTCTGGAAAGCACTGTGCAAATAAGGTCTGCTGTGTAAGTTTCTCAATTTGAGGAAGAGCTGCTACAATAGACAGCATTTGGTGAACATGTTGAATTCCATCTGAGATTAAAGAGGATCTTGTATTCAGTCTGAATGTGGGACTTGTTGAACCACAGGTAACTTCTGAGGGAAAATATTTCTGCTCATCTCCATCTTAAATGGAAGACCCCTTGTTGGTAAGCGGTGTCCTCTCTTTCTCGTTCCCACAAAGGGGAAACATCTTCACAGTATCCACCCTGTCAGCTCCCACCAGGATCATATGTTTCAGTAAGATCACCTCTCATTCT